>NC_084832.1:2815341-3115341 GCF_033115175.1 Lepus europaeus | reverse complement strand
CAGTGAGACCAGATGGAGGCAGATGAAGGGCATCATGGGTGTTCGTGAAAACTGCTTCTTAATTTTCTGATGGTTCCCAGTCTCCACAAAGGGCGAAACAAACGGTTGTTCCACTTTGGAAAGCAGCAGCAAAGTTCAAAGGTGAGATTCCAGTGCTCGGTAATCAAAGGTAGTGGATGAACTTCATGGATGGTTGTTTCCTTATTCGGGAAGAAGCCGTCTGTGTTCAGGGGAATTCTGAGGCCTTGGGCCTCTTACAGGCCCTGTCTTCCGGGCGCTTCTTCAGCTGGCTTGGTCGTCGTGAGCCCCACCCTGGTAAAACTCGTACTCGCAACTCACAACCCCCATGCGGAAAATTTCTGTGGGACTCTGACGTCTGCTCCCTAGTGAGGTCATAACCTACACAACTCTGGGTCTTGCTTCCCAATTTTATTATTGTATAAAAATGTGTTTATTTTGATGAATTCCACTTCTTAGGGAATCCCATAGCTAAAAATGTTTATAATAGTTAAGTTTTTGTTTCTGTTCCTGGTCTAAATGACAGAAAACTATTAATGTCATTGCTCTTATGATAATCCATCCAGCTATTCTCACACAAACACTGCTTAGTTTCATACAGAAATGAGCTCACCCAGGCACCAGCTTTTGTGGCATTTTTAGATTTAACAAATGATTTTTTCAGAACATCCCCTTTATTTTTCAAATGCAAAGAATATTTGTGATGCTGCAACCTCTTTGGTCCCATGGTTCGACTATTTTCTTATTTTAAAAGGGTGGGGGGATGGTTCCCGAGAGCCACTGTAAACATGGCCGTGACCGTGGACTGGAACCACCTGTGCCTGCAATGTCTGAGCAGATCAGTTCCCTGCGTTGGAAGACATTCCCGAATGGGGAACAAGCGTGGGTTGTGCAGGCAAACCTTCAGCCCTCGTTAAAGGGAGGGAATTCCCTTGCCCCTCAGCTGCGGCTACCCTCACACTGGAGGCGCCCCAGCTTCCACACCGGGCGCTAACATCTGTGGGGTGAGCACGTCCTGCGTGGGCAGTCTCCACTCACCGGGGTCTCTCTGGGCGGAGGATCGGAATGAATTCATCGATGCGAAGAGAGACTTCCTGACTCAGGACCACAGTAACCGCGCACTGCCACGTTTACGGACATTTAAGCGTGTGGAAATTCTAGTTATCTGTAGGTTCTCCTCTGCTGGGTTGATGGCATTTGGGCTTCCGGGTAATTCCCTGGACATGAACACACACACACCTCTCACCCACCCACCTGTTCTGATCGAAACCTATCAAAGAGGTAGGCTCTGTGGTGCAGTAGGTTAATGCCCTGGCCTGAAGCACCGGCATCCCATATGGGCGCCGGTTCTAGTCCCGGCTGCTCTTCTTCCAATCTAGCTCTCTGCTATGGCGTGGGAAAGCAGTAGAAGATGGCCCAAGTCCTTGGGCCGACTTGGGCCCCTGCACTTGCCTGTGAGACCCGGAAGAAGCTCCTGGCTCCTGGCTTCAGATCGGCGCAGCTCTAGCTGTTGCAGCCAATTGTGGAGTGAACCAGTGGATGGAAGACCTCTCTCTCTCTCTCTCTCTCTTTCTGCCTCTCCTCTCTCTGTGTAACTCTGCCTTTCAAATAAATAAATCTTAAAAAAACAAAAAACAAACAAAAAAAACCTATCAAAGAGGCAGGCGCTGAGCTGCAGTAGGTTAAGCTGCCCCTTAGGATGGCTGTACCCCATGGAGTGCCTGCATCCAAGCCAGACCCCCACTTCCGGTCCAGCTGCCTGGCAGGGCATACCTTAAGAAGTGAGGCTGGAAACCACGGACGCGCGCTGCTGAAGAGGACGTGAGGACATGGTGCCCAGGCTGAGTGGGAGCATCAGTGAAGACGTCGTCTCCCTGTGGCGGCCACACAGACACGTAGACCTCCACGTTCTGGTTTGCAGATGTGTGCAGCACCCTCCTGAGGGCTGCGGAAGGCCTCAGGGTGACAGGCATGGGTGAGATGGGTGTGCAGGGCTCCAGGAAACAGGGCGGGCAGCTGAAGAGTGGGGGGGGGGTGGAGTCCATGGGGAGCTTGGGAAGTCAGGAGCCGCTGGGGCCCCTGTGCACTGCAGTGTCCTCCATCCATGGCGGGGGGCCTGGGAGAGGGGGTGCGAAGCCCTACAGCGTAGATCAGCCTTGGAGAAGTTAAGTAGAAGGAAAGATGGGCCTTGAGGTGCTGGTGGGTTTGAGGGAGGCCTTTGTCCCGCTGAGTTTTAGTTTCAGCTTTGCACGTAAGGAGAACGGAGTCAGAGCGCTGAGCGAGCGAGGAGGGGAGTTGGTTTCAAGAGGACAGGTGGAAAGCACAGGTGCCAAGGTGCTCCCTGGGGGCGGGGACAGGACTGGACCCAGACGACCACTGATGGACCACCAGTGTTGGAAAGACAGTGGGAGAGCTGTCATAAAGGACCCCGAGGTGGAGAGGCACGTGGGAGGCAGGACTGTTGTGAACACGGGGCTTGAGGTCACTTGCCCAGAGCTGCTGAACAGATCTGCCCTAGGCTTCCCCTCCTTCTACTGAGCATCTCGCTCCCTGCACAGACGTGGAAGAGGAGACTCACGGAGCGTGGCCCTGGGGTAAGCTGTACCAAAGCAGGCTTCTGTCCGACAAAGCGATGGGAACGGGAAGGATGCTCTCCTACAAGGCCGTCTGTCTTAGCTCTGATGCTAGGCTGGCTGGGGGGACTTCTTCAAGCTCACATATTTCCTTAGCCAGCTTGACAAGGAAAACATCAAATTGACCGAATCTTTATTTTAAAGAACTGTTCCCTGTAAATACTGTCCCTTGATCCACATTTCATATGCTTTGGAGGTGCGTGAACTACCACGTGTTCAAGGCTGTTGAAAAGTAGCTCCAGACAAATGGACGAAAGGAGAGTCCAGCAAGCCCTGGGAAGCCACACTGCTGACTGGGACAGGCGAGAGCCCAGCTGGTGCTGGGCACAGAGGGACGGCGTGCCAGTCCCACCTGAGGCTTCAGTGTGTCCAACCCAAGTTCTGAGTTTCCTGCCGAGCTGCTGAACAGCCCGTGGCTGTCTCCGCGGTCCGGGGAGCTCCAGCTGCCACCGTGTGCAGGCGGTACCTCCTGGAACTGGGCGCGCTCTGCCCGGATCTTTCCCAGCCAACACGTCAGAGGGTGGGCAGCCGGGAGTCACCCTCTACCACACCCGCGGGGCTGCTCCAGGGACTTCCCAGGCGTCTTTGTTGCCTGTCCCTGTGTTGATTTGGGTTGCCTGAAGCTCTGGCTCTAGAACATTCCCTGAGTTTCTACCAGTTTATAAATGTTCACAATCAGCATTCTCTGAAAAACCGCACCTTTGGCCCCTACCTTGCCCTTGGGTGTCATAAATATAAATATTACATTGTTGAGAATCCAGAAGGCAACCTTTCTTTCCCTTGTGAATTGACTTGTTCTGTTGCCCAAGGGCTTCCCTCTCTCTTTAAGAAATGCAGTAACTTCCTGGGCTGTCTTGGTAATGCTGGCTCCAGGTGCTCGGGAGTGCAGGGTCCATCTCCATATGCAGCGTAAGTTTCCGAAACTCCAGTTGCTTCCTGGAGAGCGCTCCCGCTTCTGGAGTGGTGCGATCCCGAGCGGTGTCGACGTTCAGTGGCTTCCTCCAGTTTGTGCTGAGATGCCAAGGCTTCCCCTCTCCTCCCTCCATGGGAGCCTCCTTCAGACGTGGTCTCCTTAGCCACAAGGACATTGTTTTGTTCTGCATTCTTTTTCCTGGAGCATGTGACCCTTCTCTGTTAGGGAGATTTGCTTTCCTGAATTTTCAGCAGGGAGCCCTGGGTTTCAATAGCATCTCCAGCCTGCTGGCCTCACAGCTCCCTCTTTTGTCCTCAGGAAAGAATAAAGCGTGTGGCTGGTTCTGGATCACCCACTCCCAACTCTCATCATCATCATTATAACCACCACCACCACCATCATCGCCATCGTCGTCCTGGTCCTGCTCACTTGGTTCTATTCCCAGCAGCTTCTCCTCTACGTAGGACTTGGTCCTGGATGCGACTGTGGCTGGCTGGTTTGTCTGTGGTCCCTGGCACCCACCCACAAACAGGACTTGGCACAGCCTCTCCTGTCTGTGCCGCTGTTCCTGCCACGGCTGCTGTCCAGGGGCCCTTGCTCGGCTGCTGGGGGGTCTCTTGTTCCCGCTCCCTCTGCCATCCCATGGCCTCCGTCCACCTCTTCCAAGAGGGCTACAAGGCCACTCGGGTCATGTGGCTGATGGGCGTCTCTGTCTGGTGTTTTGAGGGTTACGGAGGTGTCTCACCAACTAGATTTGTTGCAAATGTTGCTTGTGCAGTTTCTGTTTTGCTACATCCTAGCTGTGCTGTGAGTTTTGTTGGAGAGTGAATGTATATACAGCTCTTAAAGCTGTATATATGTAAGGTAATTACAAAACACCACCACCATCACCATCTTCCAAAAACATATGTTCAGAAAGTTTTGAAATTTCTATGTATGTATCTCAATCTGGCTTGAAAATAAAAGGCTAAGAAGGATATTGTACCGCTGATCCTTGGGAGGCTGACGCTGGTCAAAATGATCACGCTGAATGTGCTGTTGAACTCTGGGAAAGACTCAAGTTGGAATGTTATGTAGAGAATCCGATGGAAAAGTCAATATGGCATGCTGGCAAAGACGAGGCTAGAAATGGGACTAGACCATTTCCCCCCCTTTTGGCTTGCTTGGAATTTTTTAAATGATCTTCATTATCATTCAGAATGTCACTTAAATCTCATTTTCCGTAAGGATTTTTCCAAGTTGGAAAATCAGTGAAACCGGGCTTCAGAGACAAAATTTAAAGAGCAGTGGTTTTCTACTTACTACTTGTCGCATTCTTTATTTAGTGGAGGGTTGAGCTTGTGATTATAAAATAGACAGAAAGTATGTCACTGTGAAAAATTTAAAAAGTAAGAAAAGGAGGAGTGGGGAGGGGAGGGTGGGAGTATCATTCTGCTCTTAAAGCTGTAGAAATGAAATGTGCTCCCTTTATATCAATTAAAATGTAAAAAAATAAATAAGGAAGAGGATAAAACAGCAGCACAGCCAAGCAGCTCGCACACTACTTTCTTATTTTCTGTCGGACAACAAGCTTGCTTTTATAAACCGTCCTGCTGGCCACCCGGTTACGGACCCTTCTCCCCTGGCGGGTTCTCACTCCCCAGAGATCACAAGGACTGGGCTCCTCATGTCTGGTTTCATCTTCACTAAATCGCAGTGGAAGTGAAATCCGTTACGGATATTGTGAAAAGGGCTCTTTTCAGAGGGAAGAAGGTTCTCTCTCTCTCCCCCCCGACCCCAAACAGAGATCGCTCTGTGCTACGGGACAGGGATTAAAGACGGCATTGCTATGGGGAGGCGGGCACACGGGGTGCCCTTGAAATTGAGGAGCCATCACCTGCTCCAGTTCTGATTTTCATACTGCCCGTGCTGGGACCCCATTCATGGCATTTCTCATTCACGGCAGGTCTTGGTGGTCCCACTGGGCAGCATGCTGAGAGTCAGCGATCTGGGACCTGAAGCTGGAAGATGAGCTAAGAAAATGGAGAGGTGCTAACGGACTGTGTGCCCTAGGAGTCGGAGCCTCGGCTCAGGGATTACGGGCAGACACTGCGTGGTTTTCAAAGAGGGAGCTCTAGGATGAGGTGTATGTTTCCGGAGGTAACAGAGAACAGTGGCCTGAGAGTAGAGGCAAGAGTTCAGCCACAGGTACCGAGCAGGTGATGGGAGATGAGTATTCGCACTACAGCAGCGCCACTGAGTTGACGGTGTGCGTGTTTCAGTCTGGGAGGGCAAGAGGTTCTGACCATGGATGGTGAATGATGGAAATACACTCAGTGCCCCTGAACCACACACTTAGAATGCTTAAGATTGCGAATTTTATGTATTTTATCACATGAAAAAAATCACACTAAAGAGTATATAGAAGCAGCCACGTACCAGACCAGTGCCACATGGTTGTGTGTGTGTGTGTGTGTGTGTAAGAGAGAGAGAGCGAGAGAGAGCGAGCGAGCGAGCAGGGGTAGATAGAGGGGCTCCAGGGAAGCAGGGAGGGAGAGGTCAGAGCTGGCAGGGGTGGCATTGGAAGGCAGTGAAAGAGGTCAAAGAGCAAGGGGTCACCTCTTCTCTGTGCACGGCAGAGGGCAGATACTGACGAGAGAACCTTGGTTCTTGGGGCAGGCGCTGGGCTGGGGTCAATGCTGTCAGGCAGGGCAAGGTTGGTGGGCTCGGGCTGTCCAGGGCTGCAGAAGCCCCTTGGAAGTTCCACAGTTTGGAAAGTTCATGACTCCAGGGACAGGGCCTGGAAGGCACTGGCTGATAGGGGAGTTAGCAGGTGGTGTCCTGGCCACACAGCCTGGGGTCCCGGCCAGGAGTTCGTGTCAGGAGGGTTTTGCAGAAGGGTGAAAAGCCTTGACCTAGGATGGGACCCCTCCGGTGGGCTGCGAGCCAAGAGGCTTTGGGGTGAGGGCTTGAGCTGCCCGGTGCAGGAGTGACAGATGATACAGGAGCCGCCACTTGCACTTGGCGTGTGAGGCAGAGGTTCACATTCCCAAGAGGAACTCTGAGGCCCTGAACACTGACGTGAGGAGCAGGCGGGCGCAGGATCACCATGGCTGCTGTGGAAGAGGGTCCTTCCCGCCTCCCAGGTCAACATCAGCGTCGGGGTAGAGCAGCCCACAGTGGAGGAGGAAGGTGGAGGATGAGAACCGGGATCAATGTATGACATCCACGTCTCAGCCTGACGCGGACAGCCACACAAAGCCACCAGCTCCGGCACCAACGCCAGATCCTTGCCCACATGGGCACGACGAGGTCTTCCTACGGCGGAACCAAGGCTCACAGCTGCACGGTGGGAGCGGGGCTCACCCCGGGACTGGGGGCGGGCTCCTGGCTGCCTTCCAGCCTCCCCAGCTATCCCTCCTCCCTCTACTTGTCAGGACCTCGGTGATGACATCTGGTCCTCCTGGGCGATCCAGGCACTGGCCTGTCACGTCTTGTGACTGTGATGAAATGCCCAAGGCAGGCGGCTTCAGAAAGGAGAGATTCTACAGCAGCGACGTCTGGGGCCTCATCCAGCAAGGACCTTCCTGCTGGCTGACCCGAGGCAGTGCCGTGTGGCACCGCAGGAGACAGGGAGCTGCCTGTGTGTCTCTCTGCCTCCCTCCCTCCCGCAGGCTGCACATGGGGGCCCCAGCGCCCCGCCTCTGAACACCACAGGCAGATGAATGCTGCACCCTCTCCGTGTGTCACCCTGGGGATTGCATTTCAACCCATGAAGCCCGGGGCGACTCTCAGACCACAGCGAGACCACCGCCCTCCTAACTCAACACCAGCTGAGGAGCAGCCGCCACACCATTAGCATCCTCAGTCCCCCCGCCTTCCAGGGACGTTCACGGACAACTCTGGGGCTCGAGGCTCTGCCGACCTCTCACGTCCTGCAGGAGCTCTGTCCTCCCCAGCTCCCAAACACCTCGAAGGCTCTCCAGTGCTCACTAACGTAAAAGCCTGTGGATTCTTGTCTGTGACAGCCTGGCAACCAAAGAATGGAAAGTCTGATTACGATGCGATAAGGAGGCCAGCGCTGTGGCGTAGCGGGTAAAGCCACCGTCTGCAGTACCAGCATCTCATATCAATGCCAGTTCAAGTCCCAGCTGCTCCTCTTCCGACCCAGCTCTCTGCTGTGGCCTGGGAAAGCAGCAGAAGGTGGTCCAAGTCCTTGGGCCCCTGCACCCACGTGGGAGACCCGGAAGAAACCCTTGGCTCCTGGCCTTGGATTGGAGCAGCTCCAGTCACTGTAGCCATCCAGTGGATGGAAGACCTCTCTCTGCCTCTGCCTCTCTGTACCTCTGCCTTTCACACAATAAATGAATTTTTAAAAATGAGATAAAGTCAGTGCTAAAATAAGATGGATAATTTTGGATTGATTATTAATCAATCAAATTTAATGACAGCCAGATCAGATAGGTGCCTTCCGTCTTCAGGAGACAGAAAATCCAAAAGCTAAACTTAAGTATTACAAGACTGTATCTCAACATGCCAGTGTGGCTTCCTTTATCAGCTAGGCAATGAGGACACAGAATATTAAGAATTTAGATAACAAATTTGTTTAGATACTTCACTTTCACATGTGTATACATCCATTTCCACAAATACTCAAAACCAAGGTAGCATAGTTATTTGTTAATATTTGATTTTTTTCAGGTCTATTCTGGGTATATTCAATGCTATACAATCCCATGATAACTCTGTGTTAGGAGGGAGAAATTCAGTCACAATTGTTCCCACGCTGTGTCCCACAGGGGACAGACACGCAGGGTGACGTCAATGTGGGCAGTGTTGGCCCAAGCAAAGCTCATAGCCCTCTGCACCACAGGGCTGCGAGCCTCCACCCTGGTGCTCACCCCACCCTGCTCTGAGAAGGAGTGCCCCTTCTTGCACTGTGAAAACCACAAGGTGCAAACCACGTTTCCGGGGCAGGATCGGTGCGGGCCCTCTGGAGAACACGGGGAAAATACGCACGTGCTCACTGGAGGTTCCCAGGAATGACTGCTCTCTTGTTTCAGGCTACGCCTCTGCCCATCTACCCATCCCAGATATCTGTACACTGGAAATGAGAAGCCCACCTGGCATACAATGTATATTAAAAACTGAAAGCCTGAAACAGCACGCACACGTGCATACAGAAGGCCTGTCTCTACAGATGGATTTTTTTCCCCCAGAGGAAACTTTCCCAAAGGGAAAAGACACACACATTTCCACACCACCACGCACCGGGAGCTCTGATGATTCGGTGCCGACGTGACAAGTCTACATTCCATCCTGTGCCGAACTGCCACCTCGTGCAGCACAGGGGGCTCTAGCTGTGTCTGCACGTCTAATGGCCTGGCCATGGCCCGCCAGGCCACAGAGGCTAACAAACCCTTGCTGACCCAAGAGGACAACAGAACATGGCAAACAGTGCTGCAGGACCACGCGGAGAGGCTCAGATTACAGGTCAACCAGGGGAGTGAGTACCACGCTGAGGGCTGTGAAGCCGGGCACCTGGTCTCAATAAATATTTGTTGTGAAAATCAGTTAATGAATGAATGGGTGAAGATTACATTTTAGCCGGAGAGATCAATGCGGCCCAGTTGAAAGGATCTGGGGCGCCTGTCCGTGATGGGTGGGTGCCAAGTCCAGAGGAGGGAAGGCCTGAGCGCTGAGTGACGTGGGATGCGCTCAGCCTGGAGAGGCCACACAGTGCAGCCAGTGCCATAGCAGAGGGGCAGCGGGAGCAAGTTCAAGGCTGAGCGAGAGCAGCTCCACCTGACCCTGCTCATCGGCTCCGAAGCCGCGACAGCTCCGAGGCAGTGTGGGTGCGTTGTAGACACACCCACGCTGTAGGCTCTGGGCACGTTGTAGGCACACGCATGTCGAAGCATTTCATCTTCACCACGGCCTTGTGAGGTGGACATGGTTACAACCAGCTCACCCGCAAGAACACAAAGGCCCGTGGAAATGGTTTCGCTGTGAAAGTCTCATGGTGATAAACAACAGTTCACACTTTTTACGGTTGGGGTCCTGCGACCTCTGACCTAACTGTTGCATTTTGGGAAGGAGAAACAGAACTGGGTAAGACAGCGGGCTCTTGCTGTGGAGGGCTCGCTGGCCACACAGGCAGTGTGGACCTGCAGGGCGGGCCCTCGCCATGGAAGGGCTCGCTGGCCACACAGGCAGTGTGGACCTGCAGGGCGCTCCTCGGGACAGCACCCCACTTCAATCTTTGTAAGGAAGGGCCCCTCTGGGGGGCTTTGCGAGGAGAGACTCTCGTGGCCAGAAAACCAGACCCAAGGAAGCAGCAGGAGGTTACAGGGGCGACAAGCGGAAGAGGGAACATCTGGTTCAAGGTCAACTTCAGAGGAAGAAATAACGGCACTGCTGGCAGAGAGAAGAGAATGCAAGGCATGCGAATAGAACCCGAGTCAAGGTTGCCACCTCGTGCCAAGCTGGTGAGGGCCACACGCGAGCGTCCTCCCCGACTGCCGAAGGGGATGGAGCATGGGGGAAGAGCGAGAGCTTTCTGAATGTTCTCTCAGCTCCGCGCGTCTCAGCCACTTCGGGAACTCCCCCCTGCCCTGCCCCCTGCATCTCCCACTGCAGCCACCATCCCTGAACTCAGAACGCCAGAGGTGGACTCCGAGACTGTCATGGAGTCGCATCGGCCAAGCAGGGGGACAGTGGCTACCTGCTGACCACGTCCGACAGCGGATTTACTTCTAACGCACACAGAGTGGAAATTCTAGTCTGAGTCAGGGGAGCCCTACTCCCTTGTCTGCCTCATCCTGTGTATCCCCAGCTCTGAGCCACTGCCTTCTCACTGCTTCTGCTCTGGATCTCCTTACCAAATGGCACACGACACATCCCGGCCGTCACATGACTCGTTTCACTTCAAAACCTGGGCCTAGCAAGCGACACTCTTCACACAGCAGGCGCGGCCGCAGAGCCCAGAGGACTCAACTTTACACTCACGCCTGGGTGAGTCGCAACGTCCATTGTCAGATCCTGGTGGGAAAAGCACCGCGCACAAGGGAGGCAGAAGTGGACAAAGACACGCTACGTGTGCATGTGCGAGGGACCCTGGGGCTGCAGGAACCAGGTGGACGTGGAGCTCAAAGAGGGGGCAGGACAGAGCCTCGTGAAGGGGTTCAGAGAGGAGGCCAAGATGGAACTGAGGCGGGAGGTGTGGCTTGGCTGCTGGGAGCAGGAACAAGGAGTCCACGTGGGTGGGCCAGAGCAAGATCCCGGGCTGGTGGGCTGGGCCATGGAGCACATGCGGTAGGGGGGGAGGACACAGGCCTAGGGGTTCAGGGGGTTCAGCTGAGCCTGGTCATGGCGCCTCGGGAGCACACAGGCCTGGGGTTCAGCTGAGCCAGTCATGGCGCCTCGGGAGCACACAGGCCTAGGGGTTCAGGCCAAGTCTGAATGAGGACACACAGGGTCTTTAATTGCACCCCAGCTAAACAGACTTCCGCCCGCCAATGACCAAAGAATGTTCTCTGGTAAACATTTACTACAACTGAAAATACGCCGTGCCGTCAAACACATCGCAGCAGACCTCAAAGCACTGAGGCCATGAGGATCATTCTCATCGAGGAGTTAGGCTATAAATGCATAAAATGTGTAACCCAGACTTCCAAGTCTTAGCAAGTGAGTATGTAGAGAATGGGAGACAAAGCAGCACCCTTGTGGGGAAGCAGAGAAAACTGTATTAATTTTTAAAGATTTACTAATTTATTTGAAAGTCAGAGTTACACAGAGAGAGAAGAGGCAGAGAGAGAGAGAGAGGAGAGGCAGAGAGAGAGAGAGAGAGAGAGAGAGGTCTTCCATCTGCTGGTTTACTCCCCAGTTGGCCAGGAGCTTCTTCTGGGTCTCCTACACGGGTGCAGGGGCCCAAGGATTTGGGCCATCTTCCACTGCTTTCCCAGGCCATAGCAGAGAGCTGGATCAGAAGTGGAGCAGCCGGGACTTGAACTGGTGCTCATATAGGATTCCGGCATTGCAGGCGGCAGCTGTTACCTGCTACGCCACAGCGTCAGCCCCAAGAATACTTTAGGCCAAGTGATAATGAAAGTACAACACACTGGGGGTGAAGCAGAAACTATATTGAGAAGGAAATTAATAGTCTTAAATATTTCTACCACACACACACATACACACAAAGGCTGAACACCAAATAAGAATAACTATCTCAGGGCCAGCATTGTGGCACAGCGGGTTAACACCCTGGCCTGAAGCACCAGCATCCCATATGAGCGCCGGTTCTAGTCCCAGCTGCTTCTCTTCTGATCCAGCTCTCTGCCATGGCCTGGGAAAGCAGTAGAAGGTGGCCCAAGTCCTTGGGCCCCTGTGCCCGCATGGGAGACCCAGAAGAAGCTCCTGGCTCCTGGCTCCTGGCTTCAGATCAACGCAGCCCCAGCCATTGCGGCCATGTGGGAAGTGAACCAGCGGATGGAAGACCCCCCTCTCTCTCTCTCTCTCTCTACCTCTCTCTACCTCTCTCTGCAACTCTGCCTGTCAAATAAATAAAATAAATCTCTAAAAAAAAAGAATAAAAAAAGAATAACTATCTCAAGGAGTTTAGAAAAACAAATCCATTAAATATAAAGGAAACAGAAGAGAAAAAGATAGTAGAGATAAGAACAGAAGTTAATGAAATAAAAATATATACAACAGAGATAGCAGAGGAGTTAAAAGTTATTTTTATAGGATTAATAAATTTGGTAAGTGCCTGCCACCATCAAGAGATTAAGGAGGGGCTGGCATTATGTCACAGTGGGTAAAGCCGCCACCTGCAGCACCGGCATCCCATATGGGCACCGGTTCCAGTCCCGGCTGCTCCACTTCTAATCCAGCTCTCTGCTATGGCCTGGGATAACAGTAGAAGATGGCCCAAGTCCTTGGGCCCCTCATCCACATGGGAGACCCGGAAGAAGCTCCTGGCTCCTAGCTTCAGATCAGCCCAGCTCTGGCCATAGAGGCCATTTGGGGAGTGAACCAGGATGGAAGACCTCTCTCTCACTGTGCTTCTGCCTCTCTGTTTTCAAATAAACAAATAAATCTTTAAAAAAAGAGAGAGATTAAAGGAGAGATAAAGAAAGGAAAAACATTCCAGAATTGGGACTGAAACAGGAGCATCGTCACAGCACTCTCAGGCACTGAAGAGACTGGGGAAGATGATAAGCATAACCCCAGTGGCAGCACATTTTAAATGTGCGTAAATGGACAAATTCCTCAGAGAACACATGAAGCAGCATGGAGACAAAATTAAATAGAAAACCCAAGGAGCCCTCTGTCTTACTAATAAGTGTATTATTAAATTAAAACACACAAATCCATACATATAAAAGTCCAGGCCGTACTGCTTCAATGGTAAAAGTTTCCAAACATTTAAGAAAAAAAAATACTACTCATACATAAACATTTCCACATAGCAGAAACATAGAGTGCTTCACAATTCTCTATGCAGTCAGCAAAATCAAATCTGGTAAGATACAACAAAGGAAAGATATGGGCCAACTCCTTCATCCGGGTATTTCCTGAACAAAATATTAAAATTGAATTAGTCAATATATAAAGCTTATAATCTATCAAACTATGCTGAGATGTATTCCTGGAATGCAAGGTTGGCTTAATATTAAAAATCAACCACTGTAAATTACTACATCAAAAATTATATCTTATATGTGCAAATGAATTGCTTGAAAAAATTCAATATATACACATGAATTAAAAAAACTCTAGGAATAAAAGGAAACTCTCAATATGATGAAGGTGATAAAATCTATCGAAGTGATCATCTTTCACTGTAGCATATTTCCCACTGAAATTAGTATAGTAATAAAAACATCCTAGTCGATATTTTAAGGAAAGAAAATGAAGAGTAGACAAGAGGAAATACAAGCATAATTTTTACAGACATAACTGCATACAGAAAACCCACAAAGGTGCATAGACAGACTACTAAAATTGATTTGCCAGCTTAGCAAGTCCATTGTAACAAAGTCACAAAAGTCTGCCACATTTCTATCCACCAGCAACAAAGAGCATGTGATATTTTAAACAGTACAAAACACAATAGCATCACATAGACATCAACTAAGAATTAGTTGATAGCTATAACAAAAGAAACCAAGTTAAAAGTTTTATACCAAAAACTAAAGAAAAATCAAATAAAAGGATTCCTATGTTCAGGGATCGCAAGATTAAGTATCATATGTAATTGCATCTGTAGATTCAACATAAGTCTCAATCAATGTCATCGAGTACTTCAAAAATATCAAATTACACAGGTTATCAAATAGGCTAGGCAGTCACGACAATGAAGAGCTTGAACTCCAACCGCAGCGTTGCAGTTAGCATTGATATAAGATTAACACACACACACAATCTGTCTTTTCAATACAGCTTCAGAAATAATGCAGTGTTCATGTGTTACAAATACATTTTGACTCCTGCCTCTTACCACACACAAAAATCAATTCCAGATGCACTGAAAACCTATAAAATGTAAAGAATCTTCATGACTCTGGGCAGGCAAAGGTTTCTTAAATGAGAACATAAAATCTGCTACCAAGAACTGGGAAAAGGGTAAATTCTGCTGCATTGAAATTAAAAACTGTGCTCAGGAGTCACCGTCAAGGAGGTGAAGACGTGAACTTCAAAATGGGTGAGACGTTCTGTAACACAGACAGCTGCCACACACGTCTGACAGATTTACAGTCAAACCCGTGAGGCATTCCTTCATACACGTGTGACAGAAAGACAGAAAACCAAAAAACACCGACAACAAAAGGCAAGACTAGGAAAGGCCCACCCCAGAGGAGCCCGAGCAGCCAGCAGTGCAGAGAGCAGGTAGTGAGAATCTGTGATCAGGTAACCGCACAAACGCATCAGAGTGACGCAATCCCAAGAGAGAGAGAGCAGAAGGAGAGGAGGAAGGAGGAGACAGAGAGGGAGGGAGGGAGGCAGGGAGGGAGAAGGAGGGGAGGAGGGGAGGGAGGTGGAAGGAGGGGAGGAAGGAAGAGACAAAGAAGGAGGGAGAAAGGGAGAAAGGAGAGGGGAGAAGGAGGGGAGGGAGGGAGGGGAGAGAGGAAGGGAAGAGGGGTAAGGAAGGGGGAGGAGAAAAGGAGAGGAGGGAAGGAGAGGGGAGAGGAGAAGGAAGGGAGAGGGGGAAGGAAGAGAAGAGGGGAGAGGAGAGGAGGGAGGGAGGGAGAAGGAGGGGAGGAAGGGAGGGAGGGGAGAGAGGGAGGGAGAAAGGAAAGTAGGAAGGGAGGAGGAGGGAAGGAGGGAGAGAGTGGGGAGAGTGGGGAGGGAGGGAGGGTGCTGTGGATGCGGGTGGGCGTGCAGACCGTAGCAACTCTTGTGTAATACTGGCCACATTTTCTACAATGTACACATGCTTGCTCTACACCCCAGCATTTCCACATCTTGGTACATGTTCATCTGTAGTACATACAAATGTGCACCTAACACAGAAATACATGTATGTATCACGACACTGTGTGTGACAGTCCTAATTCAAAGCCACCGTTATGGCCTTTAGTAGGAAACTGGATAAACTGTGATACCTTCAGCCAGTGGAGTACTATCCACCAAGGAAAACAAGTGGACTCAACACCAGGAATGAGTTGTATCACATACACAAAGATGTCAGACACAAAACAGTAAGTGCAACATGATTCCATCTTCCAACATTTCCAATCCAGCAAATAGTCCATGTTGATAGAAATAACAGGGGTGGTAGTCTTTGCAGAGGGCAGGACAAGGCATGAGTGTGCCCCTGGGGTGTGGGTCGTATTCTGTCAGCTTAATGAAGGCTAAACAGATATAGTCACATTATTATATGTGTGCTTTTCTGAATGCACATTGTATGTTAAAAAACAGAAAATCCATATATATATATATATGTGTATGTATATATTCAAAAGGAATGTGGATATGAAGTGGATGGCAGAATACACATCTATCTATCATCTGTCTACCTGCTCTACCCACCTACCCAGCCAGCTATCTACCTCCCAGCCATCATCAACCGATCATCTACTTATCTACCAGCCGATCATCTACCATGTGTCTATCCACCTGTCGTCTGGATCTGCCATCTCTCATATCTGTGTCATCTATGTCTACCCTCTATCTTATCTATCATCTATATCTGTCATCTCCCTACTTATCGTCTCCAAATCTGTGTTAGTTTCCTAGCGCTGCCATAACGCTGGAATGGCTTAGACAAGAGAACCTGACCCTCTTACGGCTCTGCAGTGTGTCAGCCTCTGTCCCAGCTCCCCTCCCGGCCGCTGGCCACTGGCGGGTAAACCCTGGCACTCTGGCTCCAGCTGTGTTCCCCAGTCCCTGCCCTGTCGACACAGGGCATTCTCCCCACGCGTGCTTCCATGTCCACACTGTGCGTGCTTCTCCCCACGCGTGCTTCCATGTCCGCACTGTGCGTGCTTCTCCCCACGCGCGCTTCCATGTCCACACTGCCTCCTTCACTGGACATGCCACTGCCCTTATCTCAACATCGATAAAGCCCATTCCTAAATAAGGCCAGACTGTGAGGCTTGGAGACTTCAATACAGGATTGGGGGGGCTAATTCAACACATAACACTGCCCATCTATCTACACTCACACACACACACACAGATGCCTATAAAACATTTGTGGCCCTTTAATAAAATTTTGTCTTTTGATCCAAGTTTGCTCTTGGAAAATGCAATTTTATTCCAATACCTAGAGGCAAATTTTTATAGCAGAGTTCAAAGTACATATATCGTTTGTATTTAACACATAACCTGGGACAATAAAAAATGCAGCCCTCATAATTTAGCTTTCAGTGTATGACTAAGACATTGAAAGTGGCCCAACATCATTTTTTAAGCAGTAATTACTGGACCTTAATGGAAAACTACTCAGTGGAGGGAATGCTGTTACCAGGAGAAATCATAATTAGATTCAACCACAGTTTCAGACTCAGGTATACAGCAAAACGTCACTTTTTTTTTTTTAATTAAGAAAACATTGTTGGAATTAGTGCTGTGGAAGAGTAAGGGGCGAAAGCAACATGACCCGTGTGTGCACGTCTTTTACACGAGGGCTGGGGGCCGGAGCTGGGCCTTGCCCCGCGCTGACCCACGCTGTGGGGCCGCCTGCTGCCCCCCTCGGGGGAGTGCACGGAGCAGGACGGCCTTTAGCCTGCCCTTGGCAAACCCCTTTATGTGCCTGTGCCATGAACGGTGAGCGAGGAATGAGCCTGGATCCGGTCTGAACATCACGTTTCTCACTGGTGGAGAGCTCTGCGGGGCGTGTGCGTATGACATCTGTTTTGGCCCTCGGAGCTCTTTAGACAGAGGAAGGCACGGGTCACGGGGCCTCCATGAAGCAGGTCAGTGGCACACCTGCCTCCCAGGTGAGTTCTGAGTGGGGAGGTCCTGCTGGCGGCCAGCACCCCCTGGCTTGTAGGAAGCCCCTGACGGACGGCTGCAGCTAGCCGTCATGTTTATGGCTATTTCCTCACAGCAGCACAAGGCTCAGGACATTCTGAGAAGGGGCTCGGCCTCAGGTCGCCTCACGCTGCCCTGAAACACGACGAACAGTAAGACAGCAGTGAGGGTCCCAGCCGGGCAGGCAGCCTGAGGGTCTGAACGCGGATTCTGCCGACAGGTGCACACGGCGACGTGGGGGCCTGAGGTGCGTGGAAGTCCACCTGTGCTTGCCATTTCTGAGAAGTCCCCAGGCCGCGTAGCTCAGGGGACTCACCGCAGGCCACGGTCACCAGCAGCGTCTCTCTCGTCCTAGGTTCCTGGCAGGACGAGGCCTGGGCCTGCACTGCTCAGTACTGCAGGACACCAGCGTCCTGTCCTCGCTCTGCCTGCACGGGCGCCCTGACACTGAAGTCTCCTTTAAGATGGGAAGGAAAGGCCACGTTCCTGGGACAGCCCAGCCCTGTCGCCTGAAAACCCACCAGGCACTCACAGCCACAAAGGCATCGTGAAGACCCGGCCCCAGGCAGGGGCGAGGCCACGACTGGAAGGGGTCGACTCTGCGGTCTCTCTGGGTGGAGTGCCTGTCCCCATGACACCAGGGAGAAGGTGGTGTCCCAAGGGCAGGCACCCTGGGGTTACCGGAGTCCACGCACAGGTAGAGGGCCCATCCGGCTCAGTTCCCACCCTGGCCAGGGGGCCTCACAACACCCGCAGGGCTCTCCACGTGCTGGACACACTCTTGCTCATTTAGCACGAGTGAGGAATGGACACAATTGCACAGGCAGAAGATCCGAAGCCAAGGAGGCACCTGAGCGGAACCTGAGACTGGGGCAGAGCCCCCACACAGAGACGGTGCTAACACAGTGGTTAACAATTTCCTATCTGCGGCCAACCACCAAAGTGGTGGTTCTAGGAGCTGCTCAGGAGGGCGACTGCGCAAGGGAGAAGGCACCAGCTGCTCATCACAGCCGCAGCCCCCCCTGCTGGTCAGGACAGCCTCGAGACAGCCCGAAGAGCAGCAGGTGCCAGCGCACCTGGGTCCGTGTCCCCGACCCTCGCCTGCCACCTCCACGGCAAGGTCACTTGGCCACGGGCTGTGTGCGTGCTGGTCCATGTTTGTGGCTAACACAAGCAGACCCGGGCAAATCGTGCTGAATTCGAATCTGTGCAACAGAGGCCCAGAAAGGAATGCTTCTAGAAAGTTCATTCAGGAGACCCTCAGCAGGGCAAGTTCACAGAGGCTCCTTTGAGGACCTCGGGACTAAGCGACTTGGCTGAAGTCTCTCACCTCCTTGGGACCACTTGGGAGCCAGTGAGCACCCTCCCCTGCCCACCAGGGGCCTCTGATGCCCTTTGTCATCACTCAGCTGCCTCCCCTCTGGATCCGCCTTCCCTCTCTCACCCAGGGCTCTGAGAGTAGGGCCAGGGAGCTGGGCAGCCCACGTATGTTGGTTTGACATACTCTCATTTGTCCCAGGAAACTCTGGGAAGCCTTGGACTTGGACTTCCTCGTCCCATGCACACCTGTCAATCGCTCCCGACTGTGTCCTGTACCCACAGATGTCATTCATTCTTCCTAAATTGCTCATGAATTTGCTGCTACGTGGCCAGGAACAGGGTAGGTGGGGAACAAAACAGCGCCCCCTCCCGTGAAGCAGGTGGGGCAGGAGTTCCAGCCCCAGAGGGATAATTCCAAGGATGTGAGGTGAGGCCACAAGACAAGCGTCTTGTCAACCACGCACAGGACTGCAGCGTCGGATGCACAACGTGCCGTGCCCGCAGTGAGAGGGGGCTACGCACGCCAGGCTTTGGGGAGTCAGGGGCGGCCACCCAGAAGCTGCTCACTGAACGGCACGCAGGTTCCGTGCGGCAAGGAGCCCGAGCTCCCGAGACCAGCAGCACAGCTGTCATCAGTCTCAGCCACACCGCCGTGCGTGTGCAGAGGTCACGGCACGTGTTCTCCCCAGGAGAGAAACTGCACACAGCAGCAGTTACATACGGCGGCAGCAGGTGAGGACGGAGAGGGGCTCTGCTAACCGTCTGCTGCCCGCCCCGCCCCGCCAGGAGCACCCACCATACGTATTCATACTAAATTCTGAGTGCTAGCGAGCACTTAGGAAATGTCGGCTCAATGAATAACACGAGATACCAGTATACACAGAGACAGAGGGCACTGAGACAAAGATCAGCATTTTAAAAATTTTGTAGCTCAAGTTCAAAGGTATCTGAGGCCGGCGCCGTGGCTTAACAGGCTAATCATCTGCCTTGCGGCACCAGCACACCGGGTTCTAGTCCCGGTGGGGGCACTGGATTCTATCCCGGTTGCCCCTCTTCCAGGCCAGCTCTCTGCTATGGCCCGGGAAGGCAGTGGAGGATGGCTCAAGTCCTTGGGCCCTGCACCCCATGGGAGACCAGGAGAAGCACCTGGCTCCTGGCTTCAGATCAGCGCAATGCGCCGGCCGCAGCGGCCATTGGAGGGTGAACCAACGGCAAAAAGGAAGACCTTTCTCTCTGTTTCTCTCTCACTATCCACTCTGCCTGTCAAAAAAAAAAAAAAAAGAAAAAGAAACAAAGGTATCTGAGCTCGTGTCCTCTTCCTGTGGAACAGAGAATCTTGGTCGCCGTGTGTGATAACCTCGTCCACTTCTGCTCCCCACAGCAGGAAGAGGATACAAACCCACATTCTTTCTTTTAACCAGGACCTCAACAAGAACGCAATCTGCCAGGTGTTTTTGCCAATTATATCATAAAGGACCAAGGCCGCGGGCCTGTGAAAGCCATTGAAACTGGAAAGTCCCTTGCAGCCCTGTTCAAAACAGGCAGAACGCCGGGCAGCATCGACGCGTTCCCGAGCTGTTTTAACCTCTGTTCTGCCGTCAGCAGTGGAAGTTCCTTCCTGAGATGCATGGGTGAATTAAGATTCTACCTCTACCAGGGTGAACGCACAGCGTCTACACTGTAACAGCAGCCCGGGAACCAGTCCCTCCCCTCTGTGCCAACCCGAGTCGCAACAACACACCCAGCCTCTCAGACCCGACGGGCAGGCAAGCAGCCCTTTGACGACGTCGCTCGCTAAACCCCAGGCACAGCACTGGCCGGCTCGCAGCTCGGGAGCACAAAGAAGGAATTGACAGCTGGGGAGGGGGTCTTTATGGGTTTGCAAGGGGAGATTATTTTTTAAAAGCTTATGGAAAAAGCTGGTCGTGCTCATTCGCCCCAGCCATTGCACGGAGACCCTGCTGGTGTTTCTGGGACAACCACCCTGTGCTGGTTCACTTCCAGACAATGAAAGGCGAGATGGCTGGAGCAGAAACCTCACCCTGCTGTGGCCGTAGGTGCTCAATCAGTCCTAACTGAACCCACACATCCCTTGGAAAGCGCACAGAAACACTGGAAACAGCTCCCCGTGTCCCCGAGCACGGCCACGTCCATCGCTTCGTCTCTCCCAGGAAGCACTGAATTTCTCCCTAGTGGAGACAGCGCAGGTGGCTGGGCACAGGTAGCTCTACCTAGAGCTAACCCAGTCCTTTACCTAGAGCTAACCCACTCTGCCTAGAGCTAACCCACTCTACCTAGAGCTAACCAACTCTGCCTAGAGCTAACCCACTCTCTACCTAGAGCTAACCCACTCTGCCTAGAGCTAACCCACTCTACCTAGAGCTGACCCACTCCTCTACCTAGAGCTGACCTACTCCTCTACCTAGAGCTAACTCACTCTCTACCTAGAGCTAACCCACTCTGCCAAGAGCTAACCCAGTCCTTTACCTAGAGCTAACCCACTCCTCTACCTAGAGCTAACCCACTTTTCTACCCAGAGCTAACCCACTCCTCTACCTAGAGCTAACACACTCTCTACCTAGAGCTAATCCAATCTCTACCTAGAGCTAACACACTCCTCTACCTAGAGCTAACCCACTCTGCCTAGAGCTAACCCACTCTACCTAGAGCTAACCCACTTTGCCTAGAGCTAACCCACTCTACCTAGAGCTGACCCACTCTGCCAAGAGCTAACCCAGTCCTTTACCTAGAGCTAACCCACTCCTCTACCTAGAGCTAACCCACTTCTGTACCCAGAGCTAACCCACTCCTCTACCTAGAGCTAACACACTCTCTACCTAGAGCTAATCCAATCTCTACCTAGAGCTAACCCACTCCACCTAGAGCTAACCCACTCTGCCTAGAGCTAACCCACACTACCTAGAACTAACCCACTCCTCTACCTAGAGCTGACCCACTCTACCTAGAGCTAACCCACTCTGCCTAGAGCTAACCCACTCCTCTACCTAGAGCTGACCCACTCTACCTAGAGCTAACCCACTCCTCTACCTAGAGCTAACCCACTCTGCCTAGAGCTAACCCACTCTACCTAGAGCTAACCCACTCTGCCTAGAGCTAACCCACTCCTCTACCTAGAGCTGACCCACTCTACCTAGAGCTAACCCACTCTGCCTAGAGCTAACCCACTCCTCTACCTAGAGCTGACCCACTCTGCCTAGAGCTAACCCACTCCTCTACCTAGAGCTGACCCACTCTACCCAGAGCTAACCCACTCCTCTACCTAGAGCTGACCTACTCCTCTACCTAGAGCTAACTCACTCTCTACCTAGAGCTAACCCACTCTGCCTAGAGCTAACCGAGTCCTTTACCTAGAGCTAACCCACTCCTCTACCTAGAGCTAACCCACTCTCTACCTAGAGCTAACCCACTCTGCCTAGAGCTAACCCACTCTCTACCTAGAGCTAACCCACTCTGCCTAGAGCTAACCCAGTCCTTTACCTAGAGCTAACCCACTCTGCCTAGAGCTAACCCACTTGTCTACCTAGAGCTGACCCACTCTCTACCTAGAGCTGACCCACTCCTCTACCTAGAGCTAACTCACTCTCTACCTAGAGCTAACCCACTCTGCCTAGAGCTAACCCAGTCCTTTACCTAGAGCTAACCCACTCTACCTAGAGCTAACCCACTCTGCCTAGAGCTAACCCAGTCCTTTACATAGAGCTAACCCACTCTGCCTAGAGCTAACCCACTCCTCTACCCAGAGCTAACCCACTCCTCTACCCAGAGCTGACCCACTCCTCTACCCAGAGCTAACCCACTCCTCTACCTAGAGCTGACCCACTCTGCCTAGAGCTAACTCACTCTCTACCTAGAGCTAACCCACTCCTCTACCTAGAGCTGACCCACTCTGCCTAGAGCTAACCACTCTCTACCCCGAGCTAACCCACTCTACCTAGAGCTAACCCACTCTGCCTAGAGATAACCCAATCCTTTACCTAGAGCTAACCCACTCTATCTAGAGCTAACCCACTCTACCTAGAGCTGACCCACTCTACCCAGAGTTAACCCACTCCTCTACCCAGAGCTGACCCACTCCTCTACCCAGAGCTAACCCACTCCTCTACCTAGAGCTGACCCACTCTGCCCAGAGCTAACCACTCTCTACCCTGAGCTAACCCACTCCTCTACCCAGAGCTGACCCACGGTCACATCTCTTCAGGGGGAGGCCCGAGAAGTCGCCATTCAGAGGGTCATTCCCAGCAACGGCCCCTCCCGCCCTACTTGTCCTGGTAACTCCTGGACCACGCGGGTCTCCCGCTACTTTCTCGGGAGTCAGGGTGGGCTCCCCCACCGGGGAGCGGACGCAGGTGGAGGCCTCGGCTCACTCCCAGGGCTGCCTCCCGGGCCGGGGCGCAGGCCTCGCCATTCACACAGCACCTTCCCGCCTCCCGCAGAGCCGGGGCTCAGTCTGTCCTGGCGGGAGCGGTACCTGCACACTCCCGCCGCAGAGGCCGGGAACTGCCCGTACACCAGAGAAAGAGGAAAAGAACCCCACCCGGCGCCTAACCTGGGGAGGTGCATCCAGCGGAGAGCAGAGCCGTGAGGTCCGCAGGGGCAGAACCCGGCACCGCCTGCAAACGCCGCAGCGGCACGAAGCCCGGGCTCGCCCACCGCCCCTCTGCAGGAACCGGGTGGCACCCAACTGGCTATGCAGAAATAGTGGGTCTGAGCATGCGCCCTGGGCCCGGAAGTGGCTGGTACATCCTGGGAGGTGGGCGTGCCCAGGATGCACCAGTGAATCCTGGGACGGAGGGCGTGTCCAGATCGGCAGTGCATCCTGGCAAGGTGGGCGTGTCAGGTGCGGCAGTGCATCCTGGGAAGGTGGGCGTGTCCAGGTGCGGCAGTGCATCCTGGGAAGGTGGGCGTGTCAGGTGCGGCAGTGCATCCCGGGAAGGTGGGCGTGTCCAGACCGACAGTGCATCCTGGGAAGGCGGGCCCGTCAAACCCGCTGTGGAAGAGGGAGGATCGTGGCGGCGCAGTAATGGATTCTGGCTCGGTTACGCCTCTTCCCACGTCAGCAGCACCAGGGCTCGTGTTAGTCCAGCCGCTGCTGCTCGGGGCCTGCGGCGCTGGGGCCCCGGCCGGGTGGACGCCTGCCCCTCGCGCCGGCCACTGGGCTCCCGAAGGACCGCGAGGCGCCGCTGTGCGGTGTTTCCCCCATGGCGGTTCCCGCGCTGGAGGAGTGCAGGGCCGGCCAGGGGCGCAGGGCAGGGTCAGGGGGACAGGGCGCAGGGCAGGCTGGGGGCGCAGGACAGGCCCGGGCATGGGGGGCACAGGGCGCAGGGCAGGCTGGGGGCGCAGGGCAGGCCCGGGCACGGGGGTGTGATGGCGCAGGGCAGGCCCGGGCACGGGGGGCACAGGGCGCAGGGCAGGCTGGGGGCGCAGGGCAGGCCCGGGCACAGGGGTATGTGACAGCGCAGGGCAGGCCAGGGGCTCAGGGCGGGGACAGGGGGACAGGGCGCAGGCCCATGCTCGGGGGACAGGGCACAGGGCAGGCTGGGGGCACAGGGCAGGCCCGGGCACAGGGGACAGGGCGCAGGGCAGGCCCGGGCACAGGGCAGGCCCAGGCACAGGGGGTGTGATGGCTCAGGGCAGGCCCGTGCTCTGGGGACAGGGCGCAGGGCAGGCTGGGGACACAGGGCAGGCCCGGGCACAGGGGTGTGTGACGGCACAGGGCAGGCAGGGGGTGAGGGGACAGGGCGCAGGGCAGGCCGAGCACTGAGGGAACAGGGCGCAGGATAGGGCCGGACGCTGGTGGGGGCTCTTGGCCAGTCTCCAGCCCCTCACCCTACTTGGATACAAGAACTGGCAGGACAAGAGCAGATCTCCAGCTAACACATCTCCCCGTTCGTGCTCCCACGTTTTGTTTACGGTTTGTGAGAGAGGTTTCCAATGGGAGGAGGGGAGGAGACATGCGGCTGCCCAGCTGCTGACTTAGGAGCTGGGACCACCTCCCCCAAGCCCAGGGCTGTCCTCTGAGGGCGGCCAGCTGCCCATGGCAGAGCAGCGCCCAGCTCGTGTGACCGTGCCCTGGGAGGAACACGGGTCAGAGCAGCGCGGCCGCCCGGGCACCAGGGTGTGGAGGCGGCAGGTGCTGCTCTGGGCTCCTTCTCGGGCCGGGTCCTCAGCGCCTCCTGGGCCTCAGGCTCTGCTGAGAGGGGCGTCCACACAGCTGTCCTCCTTCCAGGCTGAGCCTGGAGACCCTGCCGCCAGCCAAGTCCCGGGGTGACAGGGTGGGTGGGACCCCGGCAGAGGTCAGTAGCGTGGGCTGTTTGTGTCTTGGAGTGCGTACTCCTTGGAGGCTGCCCGTTTCATCCAGGCATGGGAGATATTTTATAAAACTTTGAAGATTATGTGTTTCCAACTCCACCAAATCTCAGAACGTGTCCCAAACCCAGCCTGCATGTTGGACTGCACAGCCAGCACAGCGCCCACATGTACTGGTCTTAGTGGAATCTTTCTCACCAGTGCCCTGAGACTTATCCACGTTCCATGTGCAGCCATTGAACATGCAACTGGAAAATAAAGAACAAATTTGATTTATAGACAAAAGCATCAGTAAGATAAATGCTCCCCAAACTGTGTTTGAATCTTGTTTAAAATTTCAAAACTCTGTAATTGTTATTGGAACAAGGGTGTCAGTTAAATGACCAAACTGGTGTCCAGATCAGCAGAACACACATTTTCCCCAATCTTTTAATCGTGCTGCGGATCAGAAACCCAGTTGCTCTGTGACCTCAGGAGCTCGTCTGGCCCCCTCCACACTCGGGGCTGCAGCCGCCGGGCACTCCTCAGCTAGGGCCGCACACCGGGACCCACACGTGGACTCCCCGTGTGCTGTGGGCTTCCTCGCAGCCTGGCCTGGGGAACACGGGAGAGCACAGGGGAGGGAATCTTGTCCTTTCTGGCCGAGGCTCAGAAAAGTAGCACGGCCACTATGCTGTCTGCTTGCTACAGATGACCACAGATGAGAGACCTATGAGTGTAGAGCCTCACCGCTCAAGGGGGGACGTCAGCACCAGCTGTGCGGCTGTGTGGCCACAGAAGCCCCGGCCAGCTTCTCTAGTGCCATGGGAGGAGGGATCTACCTGCTGTGCGGATCTACCTCCTGTGGGGATCTACCTCCTGTGGGGATCTACCTGCTGCAGCCCTGCATGGGGATCTACCTGCTGCGGGGGATCTACCTGCTATGGGGGTCTACCTACTGTAGCTCTTCTGTGGGGGATCTACCTGCTGTGAGGGATCTACCTACTGTAGCTCTGCTTTTGGGGAGCTACCTGCTGTGGGTGATCTATCTGCTGTAGCTCTGCTATAGGGGATCTACCTGCTATGGGGATCTACCTTCTGTGGATGATCTACTTGCTGTGGGGATCTACCTGATGTGGGGATCTACCTGCTGCAGCCCTGCTGTGGGGGATCTACCTGCTGTAGCCCTGCTGTGGGGGATCTACCTGCTGTGGGGGATCTACCTGCTGTGAGGGATCTACCTGCTGTAGCCCTGCTGTGGGGGATCTACCTGCTATGAGGGATTTACCTGCTGTGGGGATCTACCTGCTGTAGCTCTGCTGTGAGGGATCTACCTGCTGTGAGGGATCTATCTGCTGTAGCTCTTCTGTGAGGGATCTACCTGCTGTGAGGGATCTACCTGCTGTAGCCCTGCTGTGGGGGATCTACCTGCTGTGGGGGATCTACCTGCTATGAGGGATTTACCTGCTGTGGGGATCTACCTGCTGTAGCTCTGCTGTGAGGGATCTACCTGCTGTGAGGGATCTATCTGCTGTAGCTCTTCTGTGAGGGATCTACCTGCTGTGAGGGATCTACCTGCTGTAGCCCTGCTGTGGGGGATCTACCTGCTGTGAGGGATCTACCTGCGGTAGTCCTGCTGTGGGGGATCTACCTGCTGTGGGGGATCTGCCTGCTGTGGGGATCTACCTGCTGTGGGGGATCTACCTGCGGTAGCCCTGCTGTGGGGGATCTACCTGCTGTGGGGGATCTACCTGCTGTAGCCCTGCTGTGGGGATCTACCTGCTGTGGGGGATCTACCTGCTGTGGGGATCTACCTGCTGTAGCCCTGCTGTGGGGATCTACCTGCTGTGGGGGATCTACCTGCTGTGGGGATCTACCTGCTGTAGCCCTGCTGTGGGGATCTACCTGCTGTGAGGGATCTACCTGCTGTAGCCCTGCTGTGGGGATCTACCTGCTGTGGGGATCTACCTGCTGTGGGTGATCTACCTGCTGTGGGATCTACTTGCTGTAGCCCTGCTGTACGTGAAATCTCCTGTAAGGTGGTGGTGACTGGAGCCAGGGCTTTAGTAGACCCAGGTCTCGGGGCAGAGCCCCACTGACAGGATCAGCTCCCCCAGAGAGGAGGCGCCAGAAGGAACTGCCCCTCTCCAGGTGAGGCTGCAGCAAGTGCCCTCAGCAAACACCAGCTCTGCCAGTGACCGGGCCTTGGAGGTCTCAGCCTCCCAAGCTGTGAGAATCGCACGCTGGCTGTTTGTGCAGCACCCAGAGCGCAGCAGCTCCCTGGAGTAGCCCACGTAGACTGAACAAGGGTGCATGTTGAATACTTAATCCACCATTTATCTTTTCTTAAAATAACTAGAATTTGAAATCCTTTACTTTTTGGCAATGTATTTCTACTTCTAAACCCTCTAAAATTTATGACCTTTTCTCTTCTGTAAAAATTTAGTTTTATAAAGGTCAATAAGCCCTTTTTAAAAGTTAAATGTGAGTTCGTGCAGCAGAAAATTCAAGAATTTTTTTTAAAGCCAACAAGTCAAATAAGCATATGTAAGGAGTGAATTTAGCATAATTTCTTTACCTAAGAAAAAGATTGAAACAATTAAGGTTATGATGTAGGAATGTATGGTTTTCAGAAGCAGTGTGGTCCCTCTTAGAAAAACTGGGACAGAGATGTTTACCGTTGTTGTAGAGAGGGGGACCCTTTGTGATGGGAAATAAAATAGACACAACAGGCTGGTGATTTTCTATGGAGTTTATCACTCCAGAAAGTCAGAAGTTATTGGCCAGCGCTGTGGCTCACTAGGCTAATCCTCTGCCTGCAGCGCCGGCACACCAGGTTCTAGTCCCGGTCGGGGCGCCGGATTCTGTCCCGGTTGCCCCTCTTCCAGGCCAGCTCTCTGCTGTGGCCCGCGAGTGCAGTGGAGGATGGCCCAAGTGCTTGGGCCCTGCAGCCCATGGGAGACCAGGAGAAGCACCTGGATCCTGGCTTCAGATCAGCACAGCGCGCCGGCTGTAGCGGCCATTTTGGGGGTGAACCAACAGAAGGAAGACCTTTCTCTCTATCTCTCTCTGTCTAACTCTGCCTTTCAATTAAAAAAAAAAAAAAAAAGAAAGTCAGAAGTTACTGGAAAAGGAAGCCACCAGAGGCTTAAGGTCTAGTGAACTCCTGGTAGTTCTGAAAAGGAGGAAAATTTTATCTGAAACTTGCACACCTCTAAAGGCACATCCAGGAGGCACAGGGAACCCCAGAGAAGGGCAGTTGTCCGAGGGTGAGCCACAGAACAGCACCGGCTCCCGAGCGCTCCGTGGGGGCCTGGCCAGGTGTCAGTGGCCCCATGGCCTGCTGGTCAAGTGACCTGGGGAAGGTGCCAGAGAGCAGCCGTGTACCTGGAACCACCCCCACCTGGGGGTCAGAAGAGCCCTCAGCTGAGTGGATTCCACATCCCAGCTGCCGTGAGTTGAGCTGCTGTGGGCATGGGGTACAGAGAGCTCCTTCATGTGCTGACGTACGCCAGTCCCCGTGTTTTTGCTGCTAGGTAGTAGCTGATACAAAACACGCACACACACACACACAAGAATGAAGCTGGCATCTTACGATTTGGCTATGTTTTTAGCCCTTGTCTGCACCCCTGTGGAACAGTGGGCTTCCTACTTTTTACCTGCTGAACATCATGGTTAGTGGTGCAGTAAGCTTGAGATGATGTTATTGCCAAAATTAAAGGCAAAGAAAAAGAAGGAAGGGAGATTAGGGGAGGGAGCCAGGGAGGGAAGAATGGCTATCTTCTTTTTATGAAATACAAGAAATCTTTTCTATTTATATTAAAAAAATTTTTAAAAACCCAGAAGCGACCTCAGGATGTGACTGGATCCACCCCCTTGCCTTTGTCGGCAGGTTGGAGGCTCTTAGACTCCTCTGCCCCGGGAGGCAGCTGTGTGTGAGAAGCTTAAAGAGACTCACTCTGCAGTCACCCAGGTTGCAGAACAATCCTGCTAAGCCCCGCCTCTTTCCTGGTCTGTCCCATCTCCATTTCACTCTGTGTCCTACAGCGTGGCACCTTTGAAGTCCACACTTACTTCCTACCCACTCACATCAGAGCAAAGAAGGAGGTGACTTGAGTCACGGTTTGGCTCGGGGCCTGGGGAGGACCCCAGGGCTTCCCCCCTGTGGAAGGGTCAGTCCCCTTCCCCCAAGGTCCCCGTCCACGCTGAATTCCATGAGCTCAGACTGAGGGTCTCTTCCATGGAATGGACATGACGTAGGCATGATAATTCCAGAATGCTCTGGTTTGGGGCAGTCTCACTGGGCCGTTGGAGGAGGTGGAGGACACCCAGGAAAAACAAGCAGCACGCCTCCCGTGCTGCTCACAAGTGGGTTCAGCCAGCCTTGGGTGGAAGGTGTTAAGGTGAACCGTGCCTTCCTGAGTACGGACAGTCCCTTCCCTAACCATACAACGTAGCGATTCACACAGTGTTTGCACTCCCGAGAGGGGCGAAGTGTACAGGACAGGCGCAGGTTCTGCAAAGGTTGCCCTGTTTGATTTGTGGATTTTGGTTTGCTCAGGGGTCCTGGAACCCATCCCCTGAGGGAACCCAGGGATGACTGTCCCTCGATGCCACAGCCAAGCACCTGTTCCAAGGTTTCTGTGGGAATGTGTGAGATCAGTGCTTTGCAACCTGCGTCCCGGGGGCAGCTGAGGCCGTGGGAGCTCTTGGGGGCTGACTTCCCGGGGCGGTGATGCGAGGTAGGGGTGGGGGAGTCGGTCCCAGGGGAAGTCAGCGCCAGAGCAGTCAACAGTGGATGGGAAAGACCCTTCAGCTGGATCCTAAATGCAGGTGGCAGGAGACAGAGGGTGGTGTGAGATTTAGAGCCGGCTCCTCCATCTAAGGCTTTGACCTCGGTGCTCACCGGAGCATTTCCTGGCTGGCGGCAGCCGCGGGATATGAAGACAGAGCTGCCTCGAGCATCCACGGGGCTGGGTCAGAGATCGGACATGGAGGTGAGAAGTGGGGCTGAGACTTGCGGTGTCCAGTCATTGTCTGGTGCGTAGGTCATGTTCTCCCCAAGGACGAGCCACAGAGCGCTGCCCCTGTGACCGGTGGGGACAGGGAGTGTGGTCCCAAGCAGGCAATGACTCCTCATTTTCTCCCCTCTGTTTTTTCAGCATTTTAGCACCCGCCCTTCCTGGTTGTGTGTTTGGTTAAGCAGGATTCCTCATCACTCGAGGTCCTGGCTCAGACAAGTGTGTCGTTTTTATTGTAGTTGGTCAAGGTTAACCCCTTGGTTACAGATGCCAGGCGTAAGATCAACCTGCCCCTCCAGGTGAAATATTTCAGAGAATTTTTACCATAAAATGCATCCAGCGTGCATCACATGCAAGACCCTGTGCAGAACACTGCGGGGGCAGGAGGCCAAGTTCACCGCCGAAGGTCAACCCAGGAGCCCTGGTTTGGCGCCTTCAGGGGTCCACACTTCTCTCCTTGATGTTGCTCCTGGGGACAGTGGGGTCACCGGGTCTCAGCTCCTCATCTCGCCCCACAGTGGCCCCTCCAAGTCCCTGCAACCGAGTCCCCGAGGGCTCAGGTGGCTGCTGGTGGCCCTGGGTGGGGGTCAGGAATCTGAGCATTCGGGTCTAGATGTCCATCCCAAGTGGCCTCCCCTGCCCTCTAAGTGATGGGCTGGGTGGCAGCCGTCGGAGGCCAGTGTGGCCTGCAGGCACAGGGACAGTGCCACCCTGCAGAGCAGGACAAGTGCTCTGTGGCCCCAGAATGTGAGCCGCTCCATGGAGAACAGACAGCAAGGCCACGACCCAGGGCCTCTAGGAGACTAGCTTTAAATCCACATCTACATTTGAAATAGACGTGACGAAATCCTGAATTCTAAAGCCATGCCATGCACAGGATGACCTGTCCGTGGGACGCTCGGCTGAAAGCAGCGGATCCTGGGTCTTTATCCGAGTGAGTGAGTGAGTGTGCGAGTCCGGGGGCAGCCTGGAAGGACAGATCGTAAATCAACAAATGCAGAGCCGTGCAGGTCTCGGGTCAGAGACGTGGCCAAGTGTCACACGGCATCAGCCTGGCAGCTGTGGCACCACGAGTTATCCGCACCTTGCGTGGAAGCTCGCAGAGATGGGAGGGGTTTCTGACGCGTGTTCAGCACACACAGGTGGCACGCTGCCTGGGAACACCCAGACGGATGAGCCCCGGGTCCTGCCCTGGAGGGACTCAGAGAGTGAACAGTTTCAGTGCGGGCAGTTTAACGTGATGGACAAAGGGCAGGAGGCCAACTGTCACGGCAGGGACTGGGCTGAGCCAGGCGAGCGCCCCGAAACAGAGCAGGTTCCGGACACCAGCAAGGGTGGGGGGACGCAGGCTGTGGAGCTGGTGTGGGCGGCGGCACCTGCTGGCCAAGCCTGCCTGCTGGGGAGAACTGGCTGGGGCTGGGGCTCCCAGGCCTCCGCGTGCACAGACAGGCAGGGGGAGGGAGGCTCTGCTCACCCAGACTGCATCCGCAGGGGACGCGCCCTCTTCCTGTCGCTCCAGACAGACAGAATGTTGGGGAAACTTTCCAGGCTACCTGTGTTCTCCTACTTGCCAGGGCCTTGGGAATCGGGAAGAGATGAGATGACCCCCAGCCCCACTTCCCCTGAGCTGCCCGCCTCGTCCCTCCCTCTGTGTCTCAGACAAAGCGCACTGAAACCGACACTTCCTCCCGAGAGCAGCAGAAGCGTTGGCTTGTGGCTTCATATCCTCACCGTCTCTCTTTTGTAATGGATCTATTTTCTAGCACAACTGTTGCCTCGACTGATTTTTGTGAATGTTTATCCACTCCCGTGCAACGCTACAATTATTATTGTTCAGATTTAAAAACAGGGGTGGCTTCCTGCACAGATACAAATGTACTGCAAGTACGTCAGCTGTCAGAGGCAGGGAGACTGGCCAGGGATTCTGCTGATCCAGCGGGAGGAGGTCTTCCCGCTCGCTCTCCCAGTCCGAGACTTCAATATCCTCGAAGAAAAATAAACACCACAGGCCACAGGCTCTTGTCCAAAGGAGATTCAGCTCTGTGGGATAGCCTGACATACACACACACACAGAGACACACAGAGACACACACACAGACATACATGCACACACAGAGAGAGACACACACGGACACAGACACACATGCACACACAGAGACGCACATGCACACACAGATACACACACATGCACACACACAGATACACACACAGATAACGCACACATACACACATGCACACACATGTGGGTGGGGTGGTCCAGGCACTGCCCCCCCCCGGCAGGGGTGGGGCTGGGAATGCGGAGGGTGGAGGCATTGGCACCGATGGGATACTCCTTCCATGCGCTTGTTGTGAGCCAGTACACGGTGGGGTGACACATCTGGGTCAGGAATGACAGTGAAGGGCTGGGAGGGAGGGAGAGCCCTCTTGCATGGTCCCCTGACAGCTCGGGACACCCCCAGACCCACAGCAGACAGCTCTGCTCCCCATGGTGGGGCTTTGAGCCTATGGGCGGGGGATGCCCCGGGACTTCCACGGCTTCGGCACACGTCAATGCGCGTGGCCAGCCACTGCAGGGACGGTGGCCGTGGGTCCTCTCTGTCGGGGACGGGCCATCTATTCCTGACAGGGAACTCGAGAGGAGGGCTGTGCACCCCATATTCCAGATGGGGACACGGAGCCACGCGGTGGCTTGTCAAAGCCTCACAGCTGGCGAGTGGCCGGGGGATTTGCCCCACGTGGTCTGGTTCCAGGGTTTTTGCCCTCGACCTTGGTGCCCTGGAGCCTCCACCTGCCGTAGGCAAGGCCATCGGGATGCTAATGTCCTTTACAAAGAAGCCAGCCCCCCGTTTTGGGTCCTTTCTTCGCACAGGAAGAGCTGGCGTGTATTTAATTCTCCTGACAGCAGAGCGACATCAGTTCGGGGGTCTTGTCATCCCCAGCGTCCCCCAGGGTGCTGAGAAGTTTAATTCACACCCTCAGCTGACTTCCGGTGTTACTTCCTGCACACCCGGATGGCATTTCACAGGCACCTCCAGGGTTTGTCGTGTGATAAATAGAGCCCGGGCGACAAAGTTCCCTGGGCACAGCAGGAACTAAGTAACACGGGCCTTCTGGTGAGAAGCCGGCGTTTTCATAGGGGCATATTTGAATTTAGATAGATTGCTAACTCCCATCTTCACGAATGTTCGAAGAACTGACTCCTCGGTAAAAACAAAAGTTCAGTTTTTTGGTAGCGTTGGTCTCAGCAGAGAAGTGAGGACGCTGAATGGTCATGTTCCCTCCTCTTCTCAGCCGGCCCGTCCGCCTTGCGTAGCGTCTTCCGTGTTGACTAAGTCAGTGCCGAAGAGCCAAGTTCAGGTGCACCTGCTTTGTGCACCTGGGAGTTGGGACAGAGGACTGCTAGGCTTCACCCCGCCCCCCACACGCCAAGACCACAGCACCCACACATACAGAAGACCCGCAGAGGCCGGCGTACGGGAAGCCGCACGCCCAATATGAGCTGGCTTTGTTTCCGACTTGGCGTCCATTGGGCTGGGCTCGGGATAAATTGCATAAGATGCTGAGGTGAGGTGACTGGTAATTAAGGATGCGACACAAATGTTTCAGGTAGACAGTTCTTCGGGAAATAGGCTGTCGCCTCTGTCACAAAAGCACTAGGAAGATACCTTGTATAACAAACCCCTCTTCCCAGGCGGAACCTGCGCTGTCCTGTCAGTCCTCGCTGGCAGCTGTCGATGAATTCCTAATGGCGGGGGAGGGGAAACACTGGGAGCCTGATCCCAGGTAGGGGATCAGGGCACAGGCAGAAGTTCCGACTGTCTTAGCACGGGGCCTCTGTGGCTGAAAAGCAAGGCCTGGCCAAGTTAACGCCATTCACCAAAAACTGTGCCAAGCCACAGGTGCAGGAGTCAATTGATTAGCAGGACAGGGGAGGCCACCTGCCCCTTCCTCAAGGCCACAAATGCTTGCAGCAGGTGTAACCGTGTGACACGCGTTGGAAAGGAAGTCTGAGCAGAAGTGAGCCATGTCAGCCCTAGGCTGAAGGAGTTACGCCTGGGCACAGAATTCTCCTTCGGACGTCTTCCATCGCCATGGCCGTGGGGTCCATCAGAGGTGCAGCGAGAATACGGGGTAGGGGGCAGCAAAGCACGCTAGGGCAGCTCTGAGAGCCACACGGGCCCACAGAGGCCTCGACGGGCACGGACCAGAAACTCTGGTGGCATCCGGCGCAGGCTTCAGGCTGCCTGTAGCCAGCAGCGCCCAGCAGGGGAGCGACAGCCGTGGGTTTTCTGTGCAGGTGCAGGAAAGTGCGGTGGGGCGAGGGAGCAAGGGAGGCTGAGGGCCGCCTGGGTCCCACGGTGAGGGACTGAGCGAGGAGCGGGGACGACGACCAGAGGACGAGGGTGGGGCTGGCCCGGGACCCCAAGGGCTCGGAGCTGGGAGCTGGTGGAGGCGTTCCTGTGAGTCCCAGGACAGGGAGAGCCAGCTACCTGCTGGGCACAGAGCGCCCTGACCTCTCTGTGAGACACAGACAGTAGGGAGCAGGAGAGAGAACGTGGGGCTCTGGGAGGGTCCTTCCAGAAGCTGCAGATACGATGACCGAGGCTCAGAGAATGTTTGGGAATTAAGGCCAACAGACTTGCCGGTGACTCTGCCCTGGGTGTGAGGGACAAAGAGAAATCAGGGCTGACTTGCAGTGTTGTGTTCTGATCGCCTGGGTGAATATGCTGTTAACGAGGTTATTTGTTAAGATGGGGAAGAACTAGACTGACCCAGGTCTTGGAGCCTAGGGTTAGGGGAAATGAAAAATCAAGAAATCCTCCTAGGATACACACATGCCAGTCCTTAGTGCACACGTAGGACGGCACTGGGCCTCACGTGTCCGAAGCTCAGGTGGAGTGGGTGAGGCTGAGATGGACAAAAACGATCAGGAGGTGCAGGGGCGTAGGGAGGGGACAGGAGGGGTAGTCAGGGAGACGGAGGAGCGGTGGACGGATCAGAGCAGCTGTGGCTTCAGGGCCGCGGGCATGGGCGAGGTGCCCTCAACGTGTGAGGACAGGTGGCCCGGGGCCAGGTGGCAGGGGAGGGGAGAGCCCACGAGGGAGACTGGAGCAATGGCGGAAGCGTAACCAGCAGCCCGGGGAGTGTGTTGCCTTGGAAGGAAGCACAGAAAGCACTGGGAGAAGGAGAGGGTGCCAAGGGCGTAGACCGTCGGCCGGGAAACCGGAGCAGGAGAACTCGCCTGCAGAGGGCAGTGTGGAGCACTCTGGCATCGGGCATGGGGAGTTCAGCTGAGGGCTGGAGACACAGAGATGCTGCGAGCCGTGGGGATGGGAGGGGTTCACTCCAGCCAGCCCAACCCTTTGGGAGACTGTTTCACAGTTTCCCGAAAAATGGAAAGTATGCTTCACGCACACCCCAGACAGTCCATTCCTAGGTATTTATTTCCAACAGAAGAACAATTTTTAAATGTACCCACACTGAGATTCGTCACAAATGTCCACGGCCAACTTAACTTGTTTCAGACCCGAATGCCAAGCACCTGCATGCCAGCCAGGGGGACAGATGCATTGTGGTTTACTGCACGAGGACCGGACCCAGGATGCAACAATGCAAGTGAACCTCAAGATCGCTTTGTTGAGAAAAAACCACAAAAGATTAGGACGCACTTATTCATAAAGAAGAGTTCTAGGAGAACGCAAGCTGGTTCCTAGTGGCACAAAGCCGTGGGATGAAGGGATGGCTACACTGCAAAGAGAGAAGGGACCAACACGCTGTGCGCTCGGGTACACGCTGTGTGCTCAGGTACACGCTGGGCGCTTGGGTACACGCTGTGCGCTCGGGTACACGCTGTGTGCTCAGGTGCACGCTGGGCGCTCGGGTACACACTGGGGCACACTCAGGTGCATGCCGGGCGCTTGGGTACATGCTGGGGCATGCTCGGGTGCACACTGGGGCATGTTCGGGTACACACTGGGCACTCGGGTACATGCTGGGCACTCGGGTACATGCTGGGCGCTCGGGTGCACGCTGGGCTCTCGGGTACATGCTGGGTGCTCGGGTGCACGCTGGGGCACACTCGGGTACATGCTGGGTGCTTGGGTACACGCTGGGCTCTTGGGTGCACGCTGGGGCACACTCGGGTACATGCTGGGCGCTCAGGTGCACGCTGGGTGCTCAGGGGCACGCTGGGCACTCGGGTGCACGCTGGGGCACATTCGGGTACATGCTGGGGCACACTTGGGTACACGCTGGGGCACACTCGGGTACATGCTGGGCACCCGGGTACACGCTGGGCTCTCGGGTACACGCTGGGGCACATTCGGGTACATGCTGGGGCACACTCGGGTACACGCTGGGGCACACTCGGGTACATGCTGGGCACTCGGGTACACGCTGGGCTCTCGGGTACACGCTGGGCACTCAGGTACATGCTGGGCTCTCGGGTACACGCTGGGTGCTCGGGTACATGCTGGGCGCTCGGGTGCATGCTGGGGCACACTCGGGTACATGCTGGGTGCTCGGGTGCACGCTAGGTGCTCGGGGGCACGCTGGGGCGGAGTGTGGTTGCAGTGTGCATCTCCCCAAGGAGGGGGTCACACTGAGATCTCAGGTGCCTGTGGCCACCTGTGTGTCCTCTTCTGCAAGGTGTGTCTTCAGATCTTGTGTCTGTATTGGGCTGTTTACCCTCAACAATCAGGTGTAAATCGCATTCTATATCATGCACTAGAGATGAAGATAAAAATAGATTGCTACAAAAAGACTTCAGGAGCCAAACTCACAACATTAGCTCCATCTCCAGGGTCCTTGCCAGATCTTCAAATTCTTCATCATTGGAGAGCACTCCACATCGCTAAGCTCTTCCTTATCCCATGTCATATATACTCATGCTTATGTTTATTATATATTTATAAATACATTTCATGTATATTTTAATTGCAAGCTTCCTTTGTATTCCTGGCACACTCACGCTTACTCATGGAAAACTGAAGTTGAGTCTTGGTATGAATATGTGTCAGCTAGAGCAGTCTAGTTGACAGGTGCACGTGCGCACATGCGTGTGCTGAGGTGGAATCTTCCGCAGGTTCCCAGTGGAAGCCATGGTTGACTTTGTAACTGGAACTCTGATTAAAGCCCTGGGGAGGGTTACACAGCACTGGCACCGTCCTTATATAAGGGAAGCCATTCACCAGCAGAACCATTCGGACCTGAAATTTTGTCAAGAGGTGGCGTGTTTAATTGAGACAAGTGATGGGGCATGGGTGGGGGTGGGTGGGCGTGGTGACGTCACTCAGGTGGGTCCCCGGCACTTTCTAGAATCCCAGTGGGCATCGTTCCCATGTATCTCAATTACAGAAAGCTCCCTGTCCCGGGAGCTGCTCCCCGCCTCCCACGTGGGCTGGAAAGAAGGGGGCTGGGAATGCCACGCGTGAGACACTGCTGTTCTGCACGTTTTCATGTTCCTGAAAAATCCCTAACAGCGGGACAGGATTTCATGGAAAATTCTAGCATTTACTGGAACATTCATTGCATTTTCCCGGCTGTCCTGAGGGATGGAGCTGAGGTCGAGGCCATCTCCAGGCAGAGGACTGCTCTTCTCGCGCCCCAAGCAGACGGTAAAACAACCACGTCGGCCTGACTGTGGCCCTGTGATGGAGCCACAGACTTCTGGGTGGAGCCGCCCCCTGCAGGCTCGCTCTCAGGGCAGCTCCCTGCTCCTCTCTATGCATTCTGGTGTCCAATATGCGCTCTTTTTCTTATTGCTTGGTCATTACCTGTTTCTCATCACTAAAGCCAAAGTCCTTTGCTTGGCCAAGAAATCCCAGGAGTCCTGATGTTGCCCACATCAGCCACAGTGGACAACACTGAGCGGCCTCTCTGTTGGCTTCCATGACGTCACTGCTGGAGACAGACCAGACTGTGTGAGCAGAGGACCTGTTAGCACCTGACAGGGTCAACACACGCACTCACACTCGCGGTCATACACTCACACACATGGTCATACAATCACACAGTCATACACTCACACACACGGTCATATACTCACACACATGGTCATACACTCACACAGTTATATACTCACACACATGGTCATACACTCACACACATGGTCATACACCCACACACACTCACACACACACGTGGTCATGTACTCACACACGGTCATACACTCACACACATGGTCATACACTCACACACGTGGTCATACAATTACATGGTCATACACTCACATGTGCACACACAGTCATACACATACACACATTCATTCACATGCACACTCACAGCCATATACACACAGTCACACACTCACACACGGTCATACACTCACATGGTCATACACTCACACACGTGGTCATACACTCACACACGTGGTCATACAATCACATGGTCATACACTCACAGTCGTACACTCACAGTCATACACTCACACGCATGTTCATACACTTACAAGCACACACAGTCACATACACACATGCACTAGTGCACACACACCCACTCACACACACTCATACACACACATTCACTCAGTGATACACTTACACACATTCACACACATGCACACACATTCACTCACACATGGACACACACATTCACATACACACATGCACTAGTGCACACACACCCACTCACACACACACTCATACACTCACACACATTCACTCAGTGATACACTTACACACATGCACACACATGCACACACATTCACTCACACATGGACACACACATTCACAGGCACACACTCACCTGCACATGTGTACACACATGCACACACTCATACACTCACATTCACACACATATGGACACACACATGCACATGTGGGCACACACCCACTTGCACACATACACAGGTGCAATGCACACTCACACTCTCACATACACACACTCATTCCATCCAGAAGAAAGCACCATGTTTGGTCACTGCCTGTGATCCCCGATAAAGCTTAGGAGGTCTCGGGCTGGAGCGACCTCTGTGTGCAGCCCCAGGAGCGACACGTGTGACTCTCTCCAGTGCTGTACCGTGGGCGAGAGCGAGAGCATGGCACAGCCTCCTGGAAACGCTCTCCCATTGGCCTTATTCATCAGCATGTTATTAAAATCTTTGTTAAAACATTGCTAGCTTGTGTAAGCTTTGGCGGGTCTTATAAATCCCGGGCTTAGCATTTCAACTGAGCAGAGTGGAATCCCCCTCCCCCCCATAATGAACAGCATGTTCCAGGTGCCCCGCGAAGCCACAGCAAACTAATTAATCTCCGTCTAACAGTGTTAATGAGGGCGGCAGTTAGACCGGTGTCTTCCCAGCACCCTTGGGGCACTAGTTACCCAGAGAGCCTCTGGCTGACATGAAAAGCCATCAGCTTAGGTTCCTTTATGAGCAGAATTCCTGACACCGAGGTACACATTCGACTCCGGAAGGTAATTATTTTGTGGCAGGCAGTGAGCACTGTGATGCTAGCACCGGGCGATGCCAAGGCACAGGGCTTCCCGCGGTTGGGGGGCGCGGAGGGCTGATGCATAAAAATCAAGCGAACCGCACACAGAGGGGCGCTGTCGCGTTGCGTCGTTAGCTGGGAAAAGCAGTTTCCTGGAGGGAAACCTAGAGGCGAGCTTCGGGGTCGGGGAGGAGTCTCAGTGAGCCACGGAGGAGACTGGCCCGCGCGCTCCTCCAGAGAGGCAGGAGTGACACGAGGTTCCGAGGCATCCTTCATGGGCCGTCTGGTCATGCTGGCCTGGGAAGCCCCATGGATGAATAGCTAAACCGGAAGTGAGCACAGACACACTCGGGCATCCTGGCTGAGTGCTTGGGGGGCTGCGGGTGGGGCGGGGGCAGAGCAGACTTCAGCTGGTGTGGAACCAGGGGGCTGTGGGGTGAAGGTGCCGGCGGGGGACGAATGCACAAAGGAACAACATGGGAGTGACTACAGAAGCACCGAGACGCTGTGGCCTCCTGCCAGCTTTCCAGTGACTTTATAAGCTGCAAGGTTTATAAAAAGCATAGTATGTCCTTTGCTTCTAAATTTATACCACAGAAAATCAATAAAACTGTCCAGAGAGAATTTGCATCCTGGCTGGGGCTCCCAACTATAAAATATTAGCATAGACGCACATAAAGCAAAGTGTGTTTGGCTGCTCGTAGCGCTGCGTTCTCTCTCTTTTTCCTGCGGCTCTTTGACGTGCGTTGCTCTACAAGGAGGAAGTGCCCGGCTAGTCATTTCAGGCGTGTTTCTAATTATCTCACAGATTCTGGCATCAGGAACCCCAACCTTCCCTGCCCCCCCGACCTTGTTTCCTTCCTTCCTTCTGCGACTTCAATCAATGAGCCCCGCCCCCCACATCTGCGGAGCACCAGCCGCCCGTCGGGGATTCCTGATGTGCAGGCGCCTGAAATGCAAAGTTATTTCCTGGTGATTTCCCAGGAACTCGCTCCCGCAACGGCTGCCGTTTTGACAACCGTCTGACGTTCAGCAACGTTTAGGCATTTACTCCAGACAGTGGGCTTTTCAGAGAATCTCCCAGCATGCACGTCACCAAGCAGAGACCACTTTTTGAGGCAGAGCAAAGATGACAAAGCACCACAAGACCTACACACCTGCCCGGCACGCACGGTCTCCGCCCACTACTCACCTGAGACATGAAGGGGTGCCTTCCCCCGTGCCTCCTCTGCCACCCCACACACAGGGCACTGCTCAGCCGACAGTGGCCGGGGACACTGTCCCTGCTCCCTCCCGATGCCCGCAGCCAGGCTCTCCTGCAGAGGGTGGTGTCTCAAGCCACTGGACACTGCCCCAGCCCTCTGCGCGCCAGGACCACACCACAAACACCTGTTCTCATGGTCGCATCCTGTTTGTATAAGGGTGAGAAAAACGCAGACGCTGGTGAAGAGTGGGGAAATGAGGGACAGTGAGACCCCCACATCCACGCGGTCCTCGGAGGAGGAGGAGCCAGCGCGGGGTGGTGAGACCCCCCCACACACACCCATGTGGTCCTTAGAGGAGGAGCCAGCGCGGGGCAGAGCATGGTGCGGGCGGGTCCTCCGCAGGTCCCACTGATGGACCCAGGAGCCCTGGCCAGAGCACCCTAAACAGGAGCGTAGTGGTCACTGCAGTGGGGCCCACTGCCTCTCAGCCTCAGTGGGTCTCCACCCTGTTGTGTTCCGCTGGGTGTGCAGGATGAGTGTGCACACGTGTGCTCACACATGGAGCACCTGGGCTAGCACAGCACACGAGGACCAGGCCATTCTCCACTATGGGTGAGCTTGCACACGTGTGCTCACACACGGAGCACCTGGGCTAGCACAGCACACGAGGACCAGGCCATCCTCCAGCTATGGGTGAGCTTGCACACGTGTGCTCACACATGGAGCACCTGGGCTAGCACAGCACACGAGGACCAGGCCATCCTCCAGCTATGGGTGAGCGGGCACACGTGTGCTCACACATGGAGCACCTGGGCTAGCACAGCACATGAGGACTAAGCCATCCTCCAGCTATGGGTGAGCTTGCACACGTGTGCTCACACATGGAGCACCTGGGCAAGCACAGCACACGAGGACTAAGCCATCCTCCAGCTGACAGAGAAAGCAAATGCCCTGACAATCGAGTTACGTAACACCTAGCACAGTGCTCTCTGGATGCTTCTAGACCTCAAGAGGATGCAACGCGTCTCCACAATCCCAGGTGAAAGTCTGGAAGACTCACAGGAGGAGGAACGTGGAAATTAGCATAATTCGGAAATGCAGCACCAGCAGTGCCTCAGCACAGGGCAGTGCAAACAGCAGCGCTGACACCAGGGGACGCGCGGGTGGAGGGCGAGAACCGGCGGCGACCACGAGAGGGCGACCCGCGGCGTCCCGGTTACGGTGGGCACAGCAGACACGAGCGTGGGACCTGCAGACTGAGATACACGACAACGACAAGTCAAGGAAAATCAACATCCGGGAGTTGAGTTTTTACTACAGCCATCGACTGCCACAGGCCCTCGGGGTGTAGACGAGTTATGGAAAAGGGAAGAAATCCAAATTGGCCTCAGATTGCCCTTTTGCAGCTACAACAGGAGTGCAGTGTGCGGCATAGGAACACAAAGGGGAGATGAGGGGGGAAGGGAGGCTTCCTTGTCTCAGCTGCACCTGCGTGTTGAAATGCGGAGCTGTGCCCGGAAATATTTACAAGTATTACACGCCAATCAAAAATCGTAAAAAGTAAAATCAATTTTAAAAACTAAAAATATATTACCCCTGGGGTGGGACAAGTGAACAAAAATTAAGGCAAATAGTAAGAGGGAGAAGCAGAGAGCAATGGTGCAACTTAACACAATCTTAGGAAATGGGGGGAAGAAGCCAATGACCTTGAGGTTATGTCAGGTGGTGAGGCGAGAATCCAAACTGAAAAGACGAGAGAGATGAATTTTAACAAAGCAAAATCTGGTGAAGTTGCCACTTGGGATGCTCAGATCCCGTATCCGAGTGCTGGTCCCAGTCCCGGCTGGGTCCAAGTCCTCACCGACTCGGGAGATGGATGGAGATCTTGGCTCCTGGCTTTAACCTGACCCAGCCCCAGCTGCTGTGGGCATTTGCAGAGTGAACCAGCTGGTGGAAGATCTTTCTCTCTCTGCTCTGTCTCTGTCTCTGTCTCTCTCTCTCTCTTCCTCTCTCTCTCTCTCTCTTCCTCTCTCTCTGTCACTCTACCTTCCGAAGAAATAAATCTTTTCAGAATATTTGCTATCAAAAAGTAAAGCAAGACAGGGAGAAAGTAACGCAAGTGTTTATATTATTTGCAGAAAGAACCATAAGAAGCCACATTCTATGACCCTGTGCAAAAGAGATTTTTTTTTAAAAGATTTATTTATTTGGGGCCGGCTCTGTGGCATAGTAGGTTAAGCCTCTGCCTGTGGCACAGGCATCCCATATGGGCACTGGTCCGTGTCACGGCTGCTCCACTTCCCATCCAGCTCTCTGCTAATGGCCTGGGAAAGCAGTGGAGAATGGCCCAAGTCCTTGGGCCCCTGAGCCCATGTGGGAGACCTGGAGGAAGCTCCTGGCTCCTGGCTTTGGATTGGGACCAGCTGCAACCATTGTGGCCATTTGCGGAGTGAACTAGCAGATGGAAGACCTCTCTCCCTCTCTCTCTCTCTCTCTGTACCTCTGCCTTAAATGATTAATTTATTTGAAAGGACGAGATACATAAAGAGAAGGAGTGAGAGAGAGAGAGAGGTCTTCCATCTGCCGGTTCACTCCCCAGATGGCCACAACAGCCGGAGCTGGGCCAGGCTGAAGCCAGGAGCCAGGAGCTTCTTCCGGGTCTCCCGCGTGGGTGCAGGGGCCAAAGTACTTGAGCCATCCTCCACCGTCTTCCCTGGTGCATTAACAGGGAGCTGGATCGGAAGTGGAAGAACTGGGATTCGAACCGGTGCCAGTACGGGATGATTGCATCGCAGGTGGAGGCTTCACCTTTTATGCCACAGCACCGGCAAAGGAGATATTAATAAAATACGCCACGTGCAGCCCAGCCTCCTACCCTGAGAGCGCCCAGGCAGTACTGGTGAGAGCGACAGACGCGGTGCCCGCCGGCCTGCTTCCCCTCTCAGTGCCTGCCCTGTAGAAATGTCCGGCAGTAGGTGAGCTGTGTCCTGGAACTCGGGCTGCAAGGTGTGCACCTGCGGAAAAGGCGGGGCATGAAAGACGCAATCTCGGTCAAAAACAAATGAATACAACACAGCATGCCAGAGGACGACAGGGAGATCGTGACGCGCCAGCCGTGCTGGGAGCTGGGGTGCTGGGAATCGGAGATGGGACCGTGCAGACGACGACAAGGAGATCTCAAAGCACAGCCGTGCTGGGAGCCGGGGGTGCTGGGAATCGGAGATGGGACCGTGTGCAGCCAGCGCCGCCCAGCACATGGGTTCCTGCCCTTTCTCTGTTGCACTGTCCAGTTCCCACGTGTGAAATTCTCCTGGAAGAATGTTACACAGGGACGGGAGCATGCGCGGAGGCCTGATCGGGTTTCCTGTGTCCTTTCTGTCATTTTCTCATCTTATTGGAACCTATAACCGATAATAATTCTTGGGGAAAAAAGGGACTAAGAAGACTAGTTTTCAATTATTTTGAAAACAGAACATTATGGCCTACAAAATACTGAAATTTAGGATTTACAGCCAAAGCTGTTCTCTGGGGGCAGAAATCTCACCCTCAAAATGTTTTAACTATTAAGCATTAAAGAAATACAAAGAAACTGAACATTCAATTCAAGAAGACAGAGACAGCCCAAAAGAAATTGGTAGGTCTTTTAAAAAAGAGTTTGTTTGAAAGGTGGAGTTTCAGAAAGAGAGAGAGAGAGAGGGAATCTTCCATCCGCCAGTTCAACCTCCAAATGGCCACAACAGGCAGGACTGAGCTAGACCAAAGCCAGGAGCCTGGAGCTCCATCTGGGTCTCCCACGTGGGTACAGGGGCCCAAGCATTTGGACCATCCTCCGCTGCTTTCCCAGGTCATTAGCAGAGAGCTGGATTGGAAGTGGAGCAGCTGGGACTGGAATTGGCACCCTTATGGCACGCCGGTGTGACAGGTGGCGGCTTAAGCCCCTGCACCACAGCGCCAACCCCAGTGGATGTGTCTTGATGTAAGTATTAAGACAGACTCTAACATCGTGAACACACAGGAAACCCAGACACCCTTGGGTTTCACGCAGGTGAGATGGAGGAAGGCCTACCCGGCAACGTCTGTGGACAGACGGCTTCCTGGAGTCTGAGGGGGCTGTGAGGCCAGAGGGACGAGCTCAGAAAACAGGGCAAACCGACTGCTCGTGACCGCCAGGCTGCACCGCACAGGCCCTGGCCCGTGCTCCTGGGCACGCGCTGGCTGCTGTTCCCGGAGCGGGGCAGACTTGGGGAGACGTAGGTGGTGGTGCTGAGGGGTGCACGAGCCTTGAGAACTCAGAGAAGGGGAGGATGGACAGGAGGGATGGGTGGGGCACAGGGCTGACTCCAGGTCGCCACTGGGGGGTCGGCCCCTGCTCTCCAGACGGGAAGGCTGCTGATTTCCACACGAGGACTTGTCACTCCCCTCGGCGCTGGCTTCCTCCTGTGTCCCGCGCCGTGGACCCCTGCGCCTGGGAATGGCTCTCAGTTCAGACACTGTCTTACGACCCTCGCCGGGGCATGGCACGATTTATTCAGGACACCAATGTCGAGATTCAGCTTGTATCCCATGGGATGCATTTTTTAAATAGATTTTATCTATGGAAAGCGTTGAATTAAGAAAGAATGGGATTTGGGAGGACGCAGTGGCACAGGGGTTAGACCTCCGCGTGGGATGTCAGGTCCCAAACCAGAGTCACAGTTTGGGTCCCAGCTACTCAGCTTCTGATCCATCTCCCTTGTAACACACCTGGGAAGCAGCAAAGGATGGCCCAAGTGCCTGTGTCCATGGCACTCCTGTGGAAGACCCGGAAGAAGCTCCCGACTCCCGGCTTCAGCCCGGCCAGTGCAGCCATTTGGGGAGTGAACCAGCAGACGGAGGCTCGCCCCTCCTCCCAGTCTCTCTCCCTTTCAAATAAATTTTTAAAAAAGAAAGAAAGAATGGGGGAAATTCAAGTAGGCAAATTTGATGCATATCTCAGAAGAAAACAAAGGCGAACACTTTACAATGGACTCTATATTTTTTTTTTTTTGGACAGGCAGAGTGGACAGTGAGAGAGAGAGACAGAGAGAAAGGTCTTCCTTTGCCATTGGTTCACCCTCCAATGGCCGCCATGGCCAGCGCACTGCGGCCGGCGCTCCGCACTGATCCGAAGCCAGGAGCCAGGTGCTTCTCCTGGTCTCCCAAGCACTTGGGCCATCCTCCACTGCACTCCCTGGCCACAGCAGAGAGCTTGCCTGGAAGAGGGGCAACCGGGACAGAATCCGGTGCCCCGACCAGGACTAGAACCCGGTGTGCCAGCGCTGCAAGGCAGAGGATTAGCCTGTTGAGCCGTGGTGCCGGCCCACTATGGACTCTTAAAGGGAGAACCGTGCAAGGGCAACACAGGTGAGGAGGCTCCCTGGTCTGGGACCAGGGTTTGGGGCTGGCGGAGCCGGCTGTCGCCGCTCTGCCGAGTGTGTCAGCGGCTGCGGTGGTGACGGAGCAGGGACGCCACAGGTACGGGTGAACAACACAAAGCCACAAAGGGCAAAAAGAATCGTGCTTTACGAGGGGCGCTTTACAAACTGCTGAACCCCACTCCAATCTCAAGACAAAACCTCAGGCACACACGGCCTTGGAGGATCCTACAGCACGCCTGGCTGGTCCTCCCGCAAGCTGTCAAAGGCGTGGAAGCCCAGGACTGGCTGAGAGTCCCTCGCAGCCCGGGGGAGGCTAGGGACCACGACAGTGCCACGCACCGGGGTGGCCTGGACCGGATCAAGGGCAGAAAGGACCCTAATGAAAAACGTGGTCCTGGCCGGCGCCGCGGCTCACTAGGCTAATCCTCTGCTTGTGGCGCCGGCACCCTGGGTTCTAGTCCTGGTTGGGGCACCGGATTCTGTCCCGGTTGGTCCTCTTCCAGTCCAGCTCTCTGCTGTGGCCCGGGAAGGCAGTGGAGGATGGCCCGAGTGCTTGGGCCCTGCACCCACATGGGAGACCAGGAGAAGCACCTGGCTCCTGGCTTCGGATCAGCGCAGTACGCCGGTCATAGCATGCCGGCCGGAGCGGCCATTGGGGGGTGAACCAATAGAAAAGGCAGACCTTTCTCTCTGTCTCTCTCTCCCACTGTCCACTCTGCCTGTCAAAAAAAAAAAAAAAAAAGAAAGAAAAACATGGTCCTTCCTAATGGCATGCAAGTACAGCTGTGAGTTTACTTAACACCAGCACGCAGTCAGCCGCTTAGTTTGAGGGACGGGCCCTGGCCGTGTGAGCTAACAGGAGAGCCTGTTATCAGCGCGTAGGGAGATTCGCCGCCATCATAGCAACTTTCTATATGTCTACAGTTCTTTCCAAAATCTCTTTTAAGATGGAAAGCAACAGGTAGAAAGGTGAGCCAAACTCATAGGAGGAGAAAATGATGGGGTGAAGCCTCCACCACCAGCGATGGTGGCAGGTGTGGTTGCTTCTGGCCTGGACACCCCCAGGACTGCACAGGAGGGGCCACCCCCCTCCAGGCTGGGTGCTCAGTGGCCACCCAGTCCCCTGTCCCTGTGCACTTGATCCTCAAACAAAACTGGGTACTCTCAGGGAACTCTTCCTGGTAACAGTTCCTGCTTGCCTACGATCAAAACCAGCTACATTTCAACCCCCTAAAGCCAAGGACTCCCCGCCAAATATCTCACTCTCAGAAGGTAAGGGATGCTGTGAGAGGCGGTTCACCCAGCATGGGTGGAGGGGAGGGTGGAAGCCAGGATGCACAATGTGCCAAGTGGTGGAACAAGGGCTTTAAAAGGGCCCTCTGAGCAGCAGTGCCCGCCCCCTGTGTGGGGAACGGAAGTATTCCCAAGAGCGCCCCGGATGCTCTTCCCCAAGGAGAAGCACGCAGCTACCTGGGAACAGCCCTGGCGTGCACGCCGGACAAAAGGCCTCCTTCCCCGGGGGTCCCCCTGTTGCTGCCCCTTGCAGATCCCAGGCAGGCTCCCCAGGAAGGGCCGCAGGGCCTGCGCCACCCTCTTTGATTTTTGGTTGCTTTCTACCTTATCTTACTCTCGAGCTACGGTTTTCAAATCCGTAGGCATTTTCTGTTCTGCTTCAGCCGAAATATTTAGCCTGCCTGTGAGAGCAGGAGCACCGGCTTCCACCTGGCAGGACGGGACTCGGCCATCCAATAGCCGCGGGTGATGAGGAGACCGGTGGCTCACCTCCTGCATCGAGAGTGCGAGCTCTGCCTGTGTGTGTCGCCTCCTGTCTCTCAATGCGACCTAGGATGCGGCTCTTGTCCCCAGCTCCGAAGGCAGCGAGCTTGCTCCGGGGCACCCACTGGACCTCCTCTCCGGGGTCATTCTTGCACGTGGGTAGCACATGTCAAAAGTTCCCGGGAACTCACGCGTCTCTACTGAAGAAGAAAGACGCAGCGTGCGGTGTGGTTACACGCGTGTGCTGCGGAGCTCCGCTGTCCCGGGGTTGAAGCTGTGTTGTGTGGACATAGCAAAGCGCTCCGGTGTTTGCATCCTCAGTCGGAGGGGATAGGCTGTAGCCTAGGGATTAAGCGCCCGCAATCCCCATGGGAGTGCCTGGGTTCAACTCCCAGCCCTGGCTCCTGACTTCAGCTTCCTGCTCAGGGCGACCTGGGAGGCAGCAATGGCGGCTCTAGCGGCTGGGTTCCTGCACCCACGGAGGAGACCCAGACATCGTCCCTGGCTCCTTGCCCTGGACCGGCGGATGCTGGCATCTGGGGTTGGGGGGGGGGCAGTGGGGAATGAGCAGATGTGCCATCTCCATCAGCCCCCAGCCGTCTCTCTGCTTCTCCAGTAACTGACTGTTAAACTGGGAGTAACGTCCACAGCCCCCTGGTGCGCTGCAGCACCGCTTGTTCGTGGCACAGGGCGAACGCTCTAAACGCACTTCCGAGAGGCCTGCATCCCGTGTCGGAGGGCCTGGCTCAACGCCCGGCTCTGGCTCCTGCCTCCACTTCCAGCAGTGCACACCCTGGGGGCAGCGTGGATGGCTCGAGGAATCGGGGGCCTTCCAGCTGGGCCATGCACCTGGCTCCCGGCTTCAGCCTCAACCCAGGCCTGGACAGCGCAAGCATCTGGGGAGTGAAGGGGAGTAAAAACATTGTAAATAAATGCTCAGTACACGATGACCTACAAATGCACTAAGAACTGAAAGGCCTGTCCCTGTTCCAGCTGGGCTTGCGTGTGAGTGTGAGTGTGTGTGAGCGTGTGTGAATGTGTGAGTGTGTGTGTGAGAGTATGTGAGTGTGAGTGTATGCGTGTGAGTGTATGTGTGTGACTGTGAGTATGTGAGTGCATGTGAGTGTGCATGTGTGTGTGCGTTAGTGTGTGAATGTGTGTGAGTTGTGAATGAGTGTGTGAGTGTGTGTGAATGTGTGAGTGTGTGGCTGTGTATGTGTGTGAGAGTGTGAGTGTATGTGTGTGTATGCGTGTGACTGTGTGTGAGTGTGTGTGAGTGTAAGAGAGTTGTGAATGAGTGCATGAGAGTGTGTGTGTGCGTGTGTGAGAGTGTGCATGTGTGAGTTTGTGTGTGCGCATGTGTGAGTGTGTGTATGTGAATGTGTGTGAGTGTGTATGTGTGTGTGAGTGTGTGTATGTGAAAGTGTGTGTGAGTGGGTGTGTATGTGTGTGAGTGTATGAATGTGTGTGAGTTGTATGTGAGTGTGTGTATGTGAATGTGTGTGAGCGTGCATGTGTGTGAGCATGTGTGTATGTGTGTGTGCACATGTGTGTATAGGAGTGCACGCTTGTGCGGGTGCGAGTGTTTGTGTGACATATCAGTGAGATAAGACTATTCACCAAATAAACATCTCTTCGTGGAGACGATGGGCTCTTGTTTATGAACCCCGAGCAATGCATTCAGGCGTCAGCCAGCTAATGAAGGCCATTAGTAGCCCAAGGTGAGCGGAGGAAGCCGCTCAATCAACTCCACAGACGAACGGTCTGCAGCGGGTGCTCCCCAGGGCCACGGCACAGCAGAAGCAGCGCTGCATAGGGGAGAGTGCATTTGCATACGATTTGTATGTCATTTGTATGTCATTAGCATATATGTGCTTGGCTCCAAAGTCTTGGGTGATTTTCAACTTGAAAATTTCCCTGAAAGTTTGTCATCTTCTCGTCTCTGCGGGCTGCCGGGGAGGGTGCACAGCCCTGTGTGAATATCAGATCAGGAGACAGATCTGTGCCAGGCCAGGAGGACGGGCGGCGGGAACAGCAGTGCACCCTGGAGGCCTTGCGGGCCCTTGGTAGCCTGAGTGCAGGAGACACCTTCCTACATGAGCGGGGGGAGGCACGGGGTTTCCAATCCGCCTTCACCAGAGGTTGAACAGCTCAGCAAATCATTCCGACCACAGTGCAAGGTTAAGACTTTAAATTCAGTGTTCCAAACCCAGGGCCTGAGCAAATGGATCTATGGTCACAGGACAACTTTATATCCTAACGTCCCCACTCTTTTTTTTTTTTAAGATTGATTTATTTATTTGAAAGGCAGAGTTACAGAGAGGCAGAGGCCAAGAGAGAGAGGTCTTCTGTCCACTGGTTCACTCCCCAGATGGTCACAACAGCCGGAGTTGCGCCAATCCAAAGCCAGGAGCCAGGAGCTTCTTCCTGGTCTCCCCAACAGGTGCAGGGGCCCAAGGACTCGGGCCATCTTCCACTGCTCTCCCAGGCCACAGCAGAGAGCTGGATCGGAAGTGGAGCAGCTGGGACAGGAACCAGAGCCCATATGGGATGCCGGCACTGTAGACGGCGGCTTTACCGGCTACGCCACAACGCCGGTCCCACCACTTTTTTTTTTTTTTTTAAGATTTATTTATTTAGTGAAAGTTCACAGTTACACAGAGAGAGGAGAGAAAGAGAGAGAGGTATTCATCCTCTGGTTCACTCCCCAAGTGGCTGCAGTGGCCAGCAATGGGCCAGGCTGAAGCCAGGAGCCAGGAGCTTCTTCTGGATCTCCCACGTGGGTGAAGGGCCCCAAGCACTTGGGCCATCCTCCATTGCTTTTCCCAAGCCACTAACAGGGAACTAGACCAGGAGTGGAATAGCCAGGACACAAACTGGTACCCATATGGAATGCCAACGTCACAGGCAGGGCTTCACCCGCTATGCTACAGCACCAGCCCCAAGACCCCCACGCTTGTTGCCATCAGCTGCCCCCCTCACCCCCATAGAGGACCACATCCTTGTTCCCTCCCAAACACCAACTGCTCACCCAAGTAAAAACCTGTTGTCAGAAAGGATCCGCTATCAGTCGCGTGCACCTTGGTATATATTCGATAACAGTTCATTTACTTAAAATTATCCATTGAACACCTGCTTGGTGTTTATTCTTTCTCTTAAACATGTTTTCCGAGCTTAAAAATTGTTTTTCCAAAGAAAACATACAAATGGCCAACAGGTGTATGAAAAAAAGTTAAGGTCACTGATCGCCAGAAAGCTGCAAATTAGAACCACAATGAGATCTCACCGAACGCCAGGTGGGGTAATTCTTATAATAAAAAAAGGATGTGGAGACACTGGAAGCCCAGCACGCCATCACTAGAAACACAAAACTGTGCAGCCCCTGCGGAAAACAAAGACTTCAAACAGAACCTTCACCTTGTCCCACGGCCCCTCCTCTGAGTATTCATCCGAGAACTTGACGTCAGGGTCTGCTAGAGACTTTAGCACTGCGGGGTTCTTCGACAGCGTCATTCAGGAGAGCCGTGATGGGGAAGCCGCCTGACTGTGCCGACACATGGACAAAGACAGTGGGTGACCACACACAGCCGGGCTCTATTCAGGCTCAGAGAGGAATCCTGCAACACCCAGCCGCGTGAGTGCCATCAGCACCCTGCGTTTCCCACTGGCAAAGTGAGATGAGCCAGCGACACCAAGACGAGACCGCAGAACCGCTCTCGTGGAGACATCCAGAAGAATTCGACCACAGACACAAAGAGCGGGGTGTTAGCTCCCGGGGCGGGTGACGGAAACACGCGGTCCTCATCCACCGGCCAGGTGAACGCGCTCTGGAGGCCTGTGCGGCCTGGTGTCGGCGGTCCACAATCCCACATCGCCCGCACAGCTGCTCGAGAGAGAGAGTGGGGCTGTGTCCAGTCCTCTGAGCACAGCAGATGCTAGAAAGGGAAAAACATCCTCCCAGCTGTGCAAAGACTGAACTGCAGGCTTTGGTTTCAGGAGCTCAGGTGTACGGGGAGGAGACATGGGGGAGCAGGAGGAGGTGCCCCACCCGCGGTGAAGAGTTACGGGTGCGCCTGTGCGCCCAGATCCGTGTGGGGGCCTCCAAGCCCGAGGACAGGAATGTGGCCTTATTGGGAGACAGGTTCTTTCCGGAGGTGAGCGAGCTAAAGTGAGGCAGAAGGGGCCGGGACCCAGTGTGACTGCTGTCCTTATCCACAGAGGGAATTGGATGGGGGGTGGGGAGAGAATGGATGGGATTCAATCCAGCAGGAGCAAAGACAAGATGACCGTGGGTCCCCAGTTCCAGCAATGGGTGTAGCCCAGTTCTGTTATCCGGGTGCAGATTTCTTAAACAGAGCACCCACCTGGCTGTAGCCAAGGATTTTCCCCCTGGGTGTCTTGTAATGATAATAACAATTTTTAACAATTTTTACTGAGACAAAAACCAAGGGTGATGACTGCAGCTCTCCTGGACGTGGTAGGTTTCACATTACTGCCACTCCCAGGGTCTAGAGCGTTCCATGAGCACCTGTGCTTGGAGGGAAATACAGCCCAGCCCCAACATCTCGGCCCCTTTTCTTCCAGGTACGTGGATTGAGAACAGGATGTGTAGCACAAACCTGGAGTAGCGCAATCAAGGTTAGAAGCAGCTGTCATTCATCCCAGGAGGAAGGAATGAAGACCACGGCACCGCGCGCAGCGTCAGCAGGCCTGGGCAGCACGGCACAGAACCCACATCTCTGCGTCAGGGAAGCCTTCCTGCCTCCCCTCCGCCTTCGCCTGGGGCTGTGCGGCTCCCAGAGCACCCTCCGAGGGGCACGGGCTCGCCTAGTCTTAGGAGTGATGGGTGCTCCTTCCTACCACCCACGCCCGTGTGCACGGCTTCTCTTGTCCACACCCGTTCCTTAATAGACCTTCTTCCACCGTAGAGAAGAGCGCTCTCCCTGTCTCCCTTCCCAGCCTCACATACAGGTAGGAAGCCTTCCTCCCTCCACATCAGCCTGACTTCATCCATGCCAAGCTCACAGAGCAGGGGAAACAGCTCAGCAGACCATGTCTTCATCTGAGGCGTCTCACCCCAGCCCAGCCTTGGGCATGGACTCTCCTGGCCCACGGAGAGGTTCCGAGCTTTGACCTCCTCTACAGAGGGGTGAGATAGGACAACACTGGCTGCATTTGGCATGACCCCTTCCGGCCTCGAGCACCATAGCCTGGGTGGCAACACACGCTTCTGTCTCCCAGTCCCTGAGCCTGGAAATTCCAGGAGCAGGTGCCGAGTGGTTGTTTCTGGGGAGAGTACCTCGGGAAGGCACGCGGGCTTCTCCACGCAGACCCACAACGTCTCCGAGCTCAGCAGGGCTCCCTGGGGTCCCCACGGTGCTCACAAGGCCCCAGACGCCACAGTAGAGAAGGGTAGGATTCCACTTGGGCCTGCTGGGGGTGCCAAGCATTGACCCCACTGCACTTTCGCGCCTAGATCTTTGTCTGGGATAGGCTCCCTGTGCGGGACCACCAGGCAGAGGGGAGCAACAGGTCCCATCCGGGCAAAAAGCCAACAGCAAGGCTGACGCACGCGCCCTGCGCCTCGTGGGGAGAACAGCCCAAAGCAAGCACACAACGAGCCTGGACACAGGTCCCCTGCACGCCTCCCTCCGGGTGAGCAGCTCAGGGCCGGGCCAGTGTCTGCCACTCCAGGCTCTGGACAAAGATCAACTGAAAGACCATGACAAGATCACCGTGAACAAACAAATATAAATATTTAAAAACACCGCGTCGGGTGAAGATGAATTGAAATGAAAAACATTTCTCTTTTCCTAAAGCTTTCTGGTGTCTTGAGTTAAAGAAAAAACAGGTGCCACCAAGCTGGAGAGTAGCCGGTGTGAGAACACGCTCAATTCTCCCTCAAGCACTGAAGGGCGCCCTCTGGAGGCCACGGTGGGCCGGGTTCCTTCTGTCAACCGAAAATGGAGTCGTGATGGGGCTGGGAGCTGATGGGTGATTTAAAATAATTTTGGTGCCAGATCACTCTGTGACTAAGAGACAAAAATAACCGGCTGGGATTGCTGTAACAAAACATCTCCCGATTCCAAGTATTAATCGATTGGAACAGGATATCTCAGTACTTAACGCCATGACAGTGAGCGCTGGGCACTGAGCGGCCGCTGAGCTCATTCTATTCATGAGTGACGTACGAGTGTTCTCATAAATCGGCAAGAAAAGCCCATCCACCACACGGGCACGTTGACAGCAAAGCTTTATTTTTAAATTCAACAATGACATGCACAAGTTGATCATCTGTTTATGTTGTTTGAATCGATCGCTCCCATTAGTAATTACCACAGGCTCGTTTCAGAAGCAGAATTCCACTGTGTGCATGGAAAATGTGTAGGGAAATACAGAGAGGGTGTTTAAAATGTTCCGTGCAGTTTTTGAAAAGAAGGCTTTGCAGGCTGACCCATAGAATATCCAAGGGCAATGTAAACTTTTGTGGGAAAGAAAGATTGAAATGAAAAGCAAAGAGTTTCTGGACACAGGCTGCTGTCAGAGAGCTTGTTCATACACCTGTTAGATGCAGTGGATGGATGTCAGTTCCTGGATATTTAAATCCCACTGGTCTTAGTTCTGTAAATGGGTCACATTTGTGCTCTAAAATGCATTACTCACAATACCCTCGTAAGAATGATTTCCAAACACAGATCCCTTGAGTAAGATGCTTCAAAAGAACAGGTAGCACAGTCTTTCAAGTTTCTCTTACAGCAGGCCACAATGCCCAAGCCTGCTGCTTGGGAATAATGCGTGGTAGAAAGAGAGAATATGCCCAGGTCTCAGCCTGGCTGCCTCCGCCCCCGCCAAGGATGAGAGCTGGCCTCGCGGCGCCGCTCCTCGGAGGAGCACAGCTGCGCCCGGAGCACCAGCCCAGCCTGCGACCGCCCCCTGGGGCTGCCTCCCCTTCCCCTCCTCCTCCCCACGGCCTGAAGCTAACACGGGACACAGACCAGTCTCCGACTGTCGGTCACCAAGCCATGGCCCCCGCCCGAGGCAGAACATGGCCAGTCAATGCATCCATAGCATGAAGGGGGCGGGTCCTTGTGGCAGGAGCCATGTATCATGTATCCTTTTATTAGTAACTGGGCCCTCTGTGTTAGGAGGGGAGCGCATTTTCTGGAACATGAATCCCCTCTGTGCCAAGTTGCTCACTGCGCTGTTTGAACATGCATTGTGCCTGCTGTGTCCTGTCATGGACGATGCTGAGACGCTGTGAGACCTCCTGTTTATGGAAGCAGGGCTTGTAGCAGAGGCTTAGAATCCAGAGACCCTCGGGTTGATGAACTTAAACTCAGCACCAGGCGAGAGCTGAGGCCCAGTGTGGGCGCACAGGAGAGCAGGTGCGGGACCTTCTGTTACCGCGGGCGTGGACGCCAGGTGCCAGGTGCCGGGAGACAGTGCAAACCCAGCGAGGTCACAGACGCCGTGAGCTCGGGGAGGGCTGGAGATGGAGACGCGGCCGCGGTGGGGGCCCGTGGTGGGCCAGGCCAGCGCTCCCCCAAGGACTGCTGGGTCTGGGAGAGAAACATCCTCCAAGGGGCACTGGGGTCCCATGTCCCTGAAATCCCGGGGCCATTCGAGGTGGGTCTGACGGTGTTAGCACATTAATTACAAAGAAGTGCCGATGCTGCGAGCATCAACAGGTGCGTGATGAGGCTGACGTGGTGACGTGTTAATGGGGGGACCCAAGGGCTGGGGATCTGGGCGTGAAACCTGCTCAGCTTCTCTGTGTGCCTGGGAATGTTCATAATAAAATGTCCCACAAAAATACTAAAGTAACTCCTGACAAAGACTGTGCTCTCCATGCTAACAAACACATTTCAGATGAGAATAAACCATAATGTGTAATCATAAAGGATAATCGCTAAAGTTAACCGAATTTACAGTAGTGTTTACTAACGTGAAGCTTACCCCATATGGTTAACATCTTTTTTTTTTTAAAGATTTATTTATTTATTTGAAAGTCAGAGTTACAGGGAGAGAGAGGGAGAGACAGACAAAGATCTTCCATCCAATGGTTCATTCCCTAAATAGCCACAACAGCCAAAACTAGGACAATCCGAAGCCAGGAGCCAGGAGCTTCTTCCAGGTCTCCCACGCAGGTGCAGAGGCCCAAGCACTTGGGCCATCTTCTGCTGCTTTCCCAGGCCACAGCAGAGAGCTGGATCAGAAGTGGAGCAGCCAGGACTTGAACCAGTGCCCATATGGGATGCCGGCACTGCAGGCAGAGACTTAACCTATGCCACAGCGCCGGCCCAGTTAACATCTTTTGAAGTGACTTAGTAATGCTGTCCGCACTCAGTTCTGTTTGTTACAAGCTAATACTCCGTTAGCAGCAGGGTCCCTGTCAGATGAACACATGCTGGATGGCACGGAGGTATGTAGACGATACACCTGCCCGTTCTCTCTGCCCTGAGCAGAAAACACCTGCACAGCACACAACACAGCACCTCAGCCTGAATGCTGATACTTCTCTGTACGTTAGTGACGATGCTGAAAGCCCTCCTTCCTGGACATTTAGTGAGCCTGGAAGGTGACTCCAACAGTGCAGGCTGAACCACTTCTGCATTTAAACAGCCCCCACCCCACCGCAGGGAGGTGGAAACCCTACGACCGGGCACACTCTAGATGCTGCAGGAGATGACAAGCTGGGAAGGAACATTCTAGAATCGGGACGAGAGTGTGGCTCTGGAACAGAAACAAACCCCTCAGTACAGGCAAAGAGAGAGCCAAGCAAGATCTGACAAAAGGACAGGAGGCAGACACATCCAGCCCTTCCGATGGAGGTGCCCGAGCTGGATCCTACGGGGAGAAACTGGGTTTCCACTGCCTCAGCCCCACCCCAGGCCCAGCAGGGCGAGCAGCCCTGCACCAGCGAGCTCTCTTCTGAGGCATCCAGGGCCATGCTGGGCCCAACCCTGCAATGGTCGTACCTTCACTTGTCCAGGCAAAGCTGCCCTGGACCGTGGCTGTGAGGCTGGCAGGGGAGGCGCTGGGCTGGGAGAGGCCCCGGGAACAGGGTCTGCTGGGGCCTGTGCCACATTAGGTCATAATCTCTAGCAAGGGCTCACTTCATAGTCACTAGTAACACACGGTCCCCCACGGCGGAGACAACAGGGCTGCTAGGAGGGGAGGGCACGCCCCCGGGAGGCAGGTGCAGGGCGGGATGATTGGCAGGCCCCAGAGACCCGGCTGATCGCAGAGCAAACACCGTAGCCCAAAACTGTCACCCACCTTAAAATTAAGACAATATCACTTTTATTCTAATAAGGAAGCTATTCTTCACAAGGGGTGGGTGGGCAGTTCTGAAGCCAAAGTGTATTCCAAGACTGACGATGCTAAGGGGTAGCGGCCGGGGTTCTCCGTGTCAGAGAAATGACTTAGAGACGAAGCGAGAAGAAACGCGCCAAGGAACCCGTCACGCGGAGCTGCAGTCCAGAGCATGGGTGAATGAACACACATGTAGTCACGTAGACAGAAACACGTACAGGCACAGGCAGACCGGAAACGGCTCGAGGCGCAGCCATGGAAACGCGTCTGGTTCTGTCCACAGACGAGGCCTAGCACAACCCATGGCTCTCAACCAGCGCGCCCACACGTCTTGGTGCTAAACATCATTTTCCAGGGATAGGCAGAGATCTTTGGAGAGACAGCTGCTCTGGGGCCGAGACAAAGGACGCGTGAGACGAGCCTGGAACATTCTGTGGGGCCAGAAAGTCAGGGTGTTTCCCCCAGATGATGAGATCTGTGGTACAGTGGGTGAAGCCGCCGCCTGCAGCGCTGGCATCCCATAGGGACGCTGGTTCGAGTCCCGGCTGCTCCACCTCCGATCCAACTCCCTGCTAATACACCTGGGAAGGCAGCGGAAGGTGGCCTAGGTACTTGGGCCCCTGCATCCATGTGGGAGACTTGGAAGTAGTTCCTGGCTCCCGGCTTCATCCTGCCCAGCCCTGGCCATTGTGGCCATTTAGGGGTGAACAAGCAGGTGGGAGAACTCTCTCTCTCCCTCTCCACCTCTGTAACTCTGCTTTTCAAATAAATAAAATAAATCTTTAAAAAATCCACAATTTGAAGAGATTCTCAAGTATCAATTCTGGAACAATTTGAGAAACAAAAATTGGAGACCTAAATCCAGCCATTTCAATAATCACTTTAAATATAAATGGACGTAAATGGTATAAGGACTTAACAAATGAGATTGTCAGATTAAATTTTTAAAAAATATTTATTTATTTATTTGAAAGGCAGAGTTACAGAGAGGCAGAGAAAGAGAGAGGGAGGGAGGGAGGGAGAGAGAGAGAGAGAGAGAGGTCTTCCATCCACTGGTTCACTCCCCAATTGGCCACAAATGGTCAGAGCTGAGCCAATCTGAAGCCAGGAGTCAGGAGCTTCTTCCAGATCTCCCATGTAGGTTCAGGGGCCCAAGGACTTGGGCCATCTTCCACTGCTTCCCCAGGCCACAGCAGAGAGCTGAATCAGAAGAGGAGGAGCCGGGACTCGAACCGACGCCCATATGGGATGCCGGCACTGCAGGCGGCAGCTTTACCTGCTACACCACAGCACCGGCCCCAACAGATTGAATGTTGAAAAGCAACTAAGCACAGCCTAGGGAGGCAGCGGGTGGTGGTTCAAGCATGGGTTCTTGCCACCCCCATGGGAGACCTGGGCTGGGTTCTTGGCTATTGCGGGCACTTGGGGTGTGAGCCAGCAGACGGAGTGCCCTCTGTCTCTCTGCCCCTCAAATAGAAATAAATAAAAAACCAACTTTTATTGTTAATCGTAGGCTATCTGCAAGAACCCTACTTAAAGTACAATTATGTAAATAAATTGAGCATAGTACAATGACGCTAGCCAAAAAGAGAAAACGGCTACAGTAATATCATGCGGAATAGACTTCAGACCTATAACTTAGTCAGCATAAAGATGGGTGCCACAGAATTAATTATAAAAAGAAATAACATGTAATTATAGATAGCATAATTAATTTTATAAAGAAATAATAACCTAAGTATTATACATTCAACAGAGTTGAAGGATGCTGCAAAATTAATTATAAAAATAAAGTAATAATTATAAATAAAATAATTAATTCTAAAAAGGAATAACAACCCTGGGTGTGATACATCCAACCACAGGGCTGAGGAGCCCACAGGGGCACAACTGAGGAATCTGGAGACATGAAGAAACCCACACTTATACTTGGCGATCGCCACCTCGTCCTGCGGTGATTATGAAGACAAATAGACAAAAAAAACCTGCGAGTCAACCCAGGACCCGCACACTCCACTCCACGGCTTCGGTCGGGCTGCTGAGTGACCACCAGACATCAGGACGCTACAAAGCAACAGCAGGAAGACGGTCTACAAATGGCCGAGGAGCTCAGTACTGAGTAGCACACCTTAAACCCTTGGTCCATGAGGGACGTCTCGAGGGAAGTTAGGAAATAGTTTAAATAAAGTCAGTGGAAATGCAGCATATGAAAATCGGTGGGAAACAGCTAACGAGAACTCGGAAGTTTATACTGTGTGAGGTTCACGTTAGACGAGAAAGACCCAAGGTTAACTACCTGGGCATCTGCCTTCCTGAATGAGAAGAGGGAGGGGAGTTCAAAGCCAACATCAGCAGGGAGAAAATTAACATAAAGTTCAGAGGTCACTGCGGTCACAGGCCCAGGAAGAAAAGAGAAAATCTTTGAGAACCAAAGCTGACTCCCTGAAAAGATCAGCTGACAAATCTCTGGATGGACGGACCAGAGGGAAAGGGGGACCCCAACTCTGACCACCAGGAATGCAGGAGCCCGCGCCGCTGCGGCCCTCCCAGAAGTTGCGAGGACGATAAGGCGGGGAGAGACGTTTGGACAGACAACCAGAGGACACAGCCCAGCTCCGGGGAAGAGCACCAAGTCCCAGGGGAAGAGCACCATCTTGGCTAGTGTTCCGTCCAGTAGAGACATTGACCACGGAGTTACCATGAGAAGCGATAGCCGTCTTGGCTAGTGTGAACGTCTTTTTATTAAAGACATTGATTGCGTAGCTACAGCCTTCCAATAGGCAACTCCAGGGCCACAGAGCTTCAAAGGCGAATGTCACCAAGTTCTTCAAGATGAAGCCGTGCGAACCACACGCTTCTGGTGCACAGTACTAAAGGAGAGTACACTCCTAAACTAATTTTTTGAGACAAACATTACTCCGCTAGCAAGAGGAATTAAAAACATTACCCAAGAAAAGGACATTATTGGCCAGCATTTCTTCAGGGACATAGATGTCCCAATCTTTCAACGTAACAGAAAATCAAAGGGCTGGCGCTGTGGCGTAACAGGTTAAGCCTCTGGCGGCGACACTGGCATCCCACAAGGGTGCCCGTTCGACACTCAGCTGCTCCACTTCCAATCCAGCTCTCTGCTGTGGCCTGGGAAGGCAGCAGAAGATGGCCCAAGTCCTTGGGCCCCTGCACTCACATGGGAGACCGGGAGGAAGCTCCTGGCTCCTGGCTTCAGATCAGCTCAGCTCCGTCCATTGTGGCCATCTAGGGAGTGAACCAGCGGATGGAAAACACCTTTCTCTCCCTCTCCCTCCCTCCCTCTCTCTCTCTCTCTCTCTCTTTCTGTGTGTCTGTGTGTGTCATTCTGCCTTTCAAATAAATAAATATATCTAAAAAAATAATTACGGAAATTTTATTCCTGATTGGCAATCACTGGAAAACTTCAGGTTCAAACGGCAGCACAGCCACACAATGGAATGCGACCAAGACAAAACAGAAAGAGCTCGCGATTCCTGCAATGGTGCAGAGAAGTCTGGCATATAATTTGCTAAGGGACAGAAGCCTGGTGCCTAAGGCTGTGTATTGCCTGTGTCCAATATAAGGCATTCCGGAAAAAGTGAAATGACGGAGTTGGAAAGCGGATGAGCTGTTGCCGGCATTGGGGGTCGGAGAGGGGCTTGGCTGAAGAGCAGCACAAGTGAGACAGCGAAGGAAGCAAAGAAACCGCTGCTTTCCCGGCTGCTACAATTTTATGCGGAGGACCCCTCCCCCCGCCCCCCCAGCCTGCCCACTGCAAAGGGAGAGAACAGAAAACGGACCAGTGATAGCATTCATGGATATCTTTCTAAGCATAATCAATTAAAAACTCATTGGCATAGAGCATTCTATTTGCTATGGCAACAAAATAAAATATCCAGAAATAAATGTATTATGAAATGTGCAAAATCTATCACGGCAAAACTTGACAACACCACTGAAAGACATAGAGATAGACACGAAAATGTGGAGAGAAAAAACACCCCCAATGTCAAATTTATAAATGCAATGCATCAAAAGGTTTTCAAAAATATCATTTGAAAGGCCAGCACTGTAGCGTAGCAGGTAAAGCCGCTGCCTGCAGTGCCGGCATCCCATATGGGCACCAGTTCGAGTCCCGGCTGCTCCACTTCTGATACAGCTCTCTGCTATGGCCTGAGAAAGCAGTAGAAGGTGGCCCAGGTCTTTGGGCCCCTGTACCCATGTGGGAGACCTGGAAGAAGCTCCTGGCTCCTGGCTTCAGATCTGTGAAGCTCTGGCCATAGCAGCCATATGGGGAGTGAACCAGTGGATGGAAGACCTCTCTCTCTCTCTCTCTCTCTTTCTCTCTCTCTCTTTCCCTCCCTCTCTCTCTCTGCCTCTGCCTCTCTGTAACTCTGCCTTTCAAACAAATAAATAAATCTTTAAAAAAAGAAAATGTATAATTCATAGAAGACAACCTAAAGTCTATACCTAACTTGTTGACGGTAGACAGGCAATCTTCTTATTTTCGAATTTTCCATTGTGAATTTGACTCCTTGCTGAGCTGTACTCAGTATTCACACATTCACAGACACACGGAGAGCAGAAAAAAAAAAAAAAGACAAAATTCAGTCCCAGAGGAGGCTGCGCGAGGCCACACTCGGTCTCCTGACGTTGCAGCCGCGTCCTTTGGGGGTTCTCTGTGTGCTGTCGCTGGTGATCCGATTGTTGCGACCAGTGTTCCTGGAGGCTGGGATGTGTCCCCGCTCTGTTGCACATGGGGCCGTGGGCTGTGGCCTCACAGTCGGGTGTGGTCACAAGGTCTCCTTGGACAGACACACGTCCAGCCAGGGCGCACAGCGGCGCAGCACCTCACAAAGCCATATGGGCAGTGAGTTGATAAGCATAACTCCCACCACCTGCGAGAACTGCGAATTGAAGGGAGACAGACTGGAGAGACCAACAGGGCGCTGACACAACGAGTGATCTCCTGGGTGCCAGAGCAAATGGAAGAGGACAAAGCACAGGGCCAGACCGCCTGGTCCGAACTGGAGATGCGGCCACAGGTGAGAAAGGGAACCTGACTTTCAAGAATAAAAAGATCTTCCTGAACTGATAGAGAAGCTTCCCATGAAGCCGCCTCACTGGGGAAGGACCTCTTTCCAACGAACAGAGCCTGAGACTGCTCCTTTGTAGGGCACTCAGACAACGGGGGGAGACAGCACGCTCCACGGAGGAGGCCTTATGCTTGGCCACAACGCCAGCATCGTCATTTCTTGAAATTCTACACATGTGGTACACGAAGTCACGTATGGGATTCTACACATGTGGTGCACGAAGTCACGTATGGGATTCTACACATGTGGTACACTAAGTCAAGTATGGGATTCTACACATGTGGTACACTAAGTCACGTATGGGATTCTACACATGTGGTACACTAAGTCACGTATGGGATTCTACACATGTGGTGCACGAAGTCAAGTATGGGATTCTACACATGTGGTGCACGAAGTCAAGTATGGGATCCTACACATGTGGTGTACGAAGTCACGTATGGGATTCTACACATGTGGTGCACGAAGTCAAGTATGGGATTCTACACATGTGGTGCACGAAGTCACATATGGGATTCTACACATGTGGTACACTAAGTCAAGTATGGGATTCTACACATGTGGTACACGAAGTCAAGTATGGGATTCTACACATGTGGTGCACGAAGTCAAGTATGGGATTCTACGCATGTGGTACACTAAGTCACGTATGGAACTTTGAGGATGGTGTCATCGGCTGGTGTTGCGGCACAGTGGCTAAAGCTGCCGCCTGCATCCCTTATGGGCACAGTTCGAATCTCAGCTACTCCACTTCTGATCCAGCTCCCTGCTAATGCACCTGGGAAAGCAGAGGAAGATGTCCCAAGTGCTTGGGCCCCTGCACCCTTGTGGGAGACCTGGAGGAAGCTCCTGGCTTTGGTTTGGCCCAGACTTAGCTGTTGTGGCCATTTGGGGAGCAAACCAGCAGATGGAAGAGCTCTCTCTCTCTCTCTCTCCCCTCTCAAACTTTCCCTTTCAAGCAAATAATCCTAAAAACTTCAGGCACTATGTTGAAAGTATTTCTTGTGCCGAAATCTAAAACATCCCAGAGGCGAGCGGCCGCCACGCACGAGAGGCTGCCGTGTGCGGGGCCTGCGGGAAGCCCCTGGAGCTCGGCGACAGAGGGAGGAGACAGATTCCGACTGTGCCAGGAAGAACCGGCTCAGAAGGGAGCGTTTCCAGAACAGAAGCGCTGTGGGCCGTGCCTGCCCCGTGGCTCTGCAGGGCCACCGCTGGGCTGCAAGCACCCAGGGGCTGGGGGAACCAGGGATCCCCAAGTCTCCCCTGAACCCTGACAAGAGGTGTTTCTTCCCCTAAGAGGCTGTCGCTGTGTTAGGAGCGAGACCCAGAGAGACGAGCCCCGCCTGACCACCCTCACTCACACGGGCTGGGGAGAGCAGGGTGGAGGGAGGCCTGGGACAGGCGGTCCCCAGCTGCTCCGGTGCGAGAGCCAGAGAATGAAGTCCTGACCTCAGTGGCACAGCAGGGGACGTAGCAGCTGGCACCACGCCCTGTCGTGTTCCCCTAAAAAAGCTGGAGGAATGGATTTGGGGTGCTTTCAGCTCCCCAGCGGACGTCACATGGCGCATCCGGGTCTGAAACCTCACACTGTGCCTCGTCCGGTGCTGCCGCACGTGCTAAACCCGCCTTCGCCCGTGGCAGGAAGGGAGAGCTCTGCACCCTCACCGCGCCCAGCCCGATGCTGGAGAGCACGGGGGCGGGGTCTGTTCCCCTCGCCTGGCCCCGCTTGGGGGATAGAAGGCAATGGACAGACGTTGCGTGAGTCCCACAGCGAAGGCCAAGGGGGCATCGCCTCCCTCTCTGTCCTCCGGGCACACGCCTGCAGCTGTAGGAGCAGTCCCACGTGGGCTACTCTGGGGGCTCTAGCTGGGCCGTGGGGCCAGGTGGTGGGCAGTGCCCAGCTCCAGACAAGCCAGACCTGCAGCTCGCCTGGACCCCGCGTGTGACTCGGCAGAGATGTCCTCCATGACCAGCGGTTCCCACCTCTCAGGCAGCCTCAGCCCAGGGCTGTGAGAGCCACAGCCCCCAGCACCAACAACCCTGGTGTGGTTCTGCACCCCAGGGCGACGAGCCTTGCCCCTTGGAGATGCCGCCTGGGAAGGCGCCACCCTGCGAGAACAAGGCGGCGAGGGCTCCAACAGTGCCCTCCTAGCTCTTGCGGCACTGGCACTCGGTCCCTGTGGGAGCCCCGGAGCCTGTCCCGGAGGTGACCAAGCCCGCGCCCTCCAGGCCCCTCCGTCAGGGCACCCCATTATTTCGGAGCCTGCGCCCTGGCTCCATGGGGCGGAGCCTCGGGTGCGCAGGAACGCCTTTCCCTGCTACCGGGCTGCGAGAGCGTTCTGTCCCGACATCTTCAGCCAGTGCTGGATGCAACGTTCTCCTTTGCCCCCTCAAGGTGGCCCAGACCAGCGACCCAACTATGGATTTAAGCCATAAATGTCACAGTGATGTGCCACGCAGTGCAAGCTGACTGTGCCTGGAAGTGGGTTTAAGAAATGAGTGCTCCCTGATCAAACACTGAAGACCCAGGGTCTTGGTGCTTAAAGATTCACTTACTCATTGGAAAGGCAGCGTTAGAGAGAGAGAAGGAGGGACAGAGTGAGATCTTCCATCCGCTGGCCCACTCCCCACTGTCTGCACCTGCCAGGGCTTCCACCCTGTGGGCGGGGGCCCCAGCACTCAGGTCTCCTGCCACCTCCCCAGCAAGGAGCAGGATTGGAAGTGGAGCAGCCGGGACTGGGACCAGCACTCACACGGGACGCTGGCGTCACAAGCAGTGGCTTAAGCCCTGCCCCACGACACTGGCCCCACTGTCAGCCTTTACCCCTGTAAGCAAAACAGGTCGTGCCCATGTGCTAGGCAACCAGGGAGACGGGGCGGGCAGGTCAGACATAGCAGGGGCCTCAGGAGAGCGCAGGAGGAGCCAGGCGTGGGCACCACCACCAGGCAGCAGGTGTGCCAGGTCCCAGGCCGCTTCCTCTGTTCTCTGCACCTGCTCTGACAGCGCCCCAAGGCTCAAATCCTTGAAACTTGTGATTCACACCTCATCCTGCAAAAAAAAAAAAAGGGCATGAGGACCGGTGGGAGGAGAATAAGCTGCCCTCCGAGGGCTCAGTGTAGAGTTTGGGAGTCAGAGGGTGGGCCGAGAGCTGAGTGCAGGAGAGCAGGTGCACTCATCACAGCCGAGGGTCGGGGCACTTCTCAGAGCTGGTGGGGTAACCACTCCCAGGCTGCCCTGCTTCTGCACCAGCCCAGGGTCACACCTACCTCTCACGGTGGTACTTCTCACTTCCAGGTGGTTGTATAAAAATATATATATATATATATATATATATATATATATATATATAAAGTTATATACTTTATTTCAAAGGCAGAGAGTGTGTGTGTGGAGAGAGAGAGGGGGAATTTGCCATCTCCTGGTTCGCTCCCCAAATGGTGGCAGTGACCAGAGCTGTGGCTGCAGGGGCCCAAGCACTTGAACCATCGTCTACTGCTTTCCCAGGAGCATTGGCGGGGAGCTGGATCAGAAGTGGAGCAGCCAGGACTGGAACCTGCGCTCACATGGGATGCCAGCATGGCAGTCGGCAGCTTAACCCACTGTGTCACATAGCCGGCCTGCAAGGCGATTATTCTAATGACGTGTCAGTGCCTGGACCTCGACTGTCCTGTCTTCCTGTCTGTCCCTGTGCCCGGCAGTGTCACCCCACTCCAGCTTTTGGGAGATCCGGGTGTTGAAGCTCTCTCTGGAGGCCTTTCAGGTCAGCATGAGGTCCGATACATTCTCTATTGTAACTTCTATTTAAAACGGGACAGAAATCGAATGCTGATCAAGTCCAACTTTGATCCCTGAATTACCAAGGTGCCTATGGCTCCTACGCTTTAATTAGAACCTTGACAAACAAGCAGCGTCTGGCTGCAGCCGTGAGCAGGCCAGCACCCCCGTGCACCAGCCTTCAGGGGGCCCCCTGACTGGGGGACGCACGTCGCCCTCCTAGACGAATGTTGGTGAGCACTCGTGCGGGCGGCCAGTCCATGGCGATGGACGCCACTGCAGGGGCACATTTCTGGATCAGACATCGAGAGCGGGGAACCATGAAGTGAGCTTCGCTGATTGGAAGTTGTACACCCAGTATTACCTAGCACGATTCTCTCCTGCCTCTGCCATTCAGGTTCTAGAAATCACGGTGCCGGAGGAGGCGAGGCCCCATGGTGTCTTTTAAACCCAGTGTTGGGCCCTAGTCATCCTGGTGCTGTCATTTAACAACCACTCTAAGGGTGCCCCTTCCGGGCCAGGCCCCCTGCTTGGCTCTGAGGGTCTGGAACTGAGCAGGTGCCCCTGGGCCTGTCCGAGGAAACGGGCCATCTGCCAGGATAACGGGGAAGGGACTGGGGATGTGTTGGGAACACCCAGGCATGGTGGGCGCCGTGATGCCCACACAGAGGGGCTGTGACTGAGGCCAGTGAGTGGGACAAAGGCTACCCCACCCCCTGCTGCCCAGCAGCACTGCTGAGAGACTGGGGTGTGCAGGGGCAGAGGCGCCACCTAGCGGAGCTTGGTGGAGCTGCTAAGGAGAGGGGTCCCGAGGTGGGAAGCAGAGGCCACCACGCGACTCCTCCCTGCTCGCCATCGGGTGGGGGGCAGTGAGCTGCAAAGGCAGGGGACCGAGGCTCCAAGGAGGGCTGGGCGTTGGAAGGGGTACACAGGGACACGCCCAGACTTGAGTGAGAGCTGCTGGCCAGGAAGGTGGATGGCTGGGTTGCCGGGGGGAGACGCAGGGCCTGCACGCGTCAATCCCTAGGAGTGACAAGGCCACCAGGGATGGCCCAGGGCCCCTGCCACGGCCAGTGCCTGGGGCTCCTCCTGCTCTCCATCCAGCATAGCCGGACACGGCCACCCTAGACAACTCCAGGCCTGCACGCGTCCCAGGGAAGACACCTGTGCCCCAGGGCATCACAGGCTGGGGCCCTAAAACACAGCATGTGGGGGGGAGCACGGGGCCAGACCACAGACCAGGAGGACCCGGCTCCATCTGGCCAGGACAGCAGCCCCTTAAGTAACTGGGCAGCCGTCCACACCGACTCCTCCACCGTGCGACTGCTTGGCCGCCTCCCGGCCCGAAGCTTCGCGTTCCCTCGCTGCTTTGGGAAGGCACCCCGCGGGGTGGCCTCTGTGCCCCGTTTCTACAGGGCAGGAGCGAGCCTCGGAGGCTGGCAGGAGGTCTGGGAAGCTGCGGGTGCCGTTCTGAACGGCTCTTTTACAAGTAATTAAACACGCACGCCCAGGACAACAAGGAGAAGCTGGGCAGTGATAGCGGCCAGGGAAGTAATAAACGGGAGGAAATTAAAGAAACCCAACAAGACCTCAAAAAAGATTTGGATAGATTTCATCAGAAGCAGAATATGCCGGGGGCCCTGGGATGAAGACCCTTGGTGCCAAAACTGTGGCAGAAATGGGACAATTAAAATGGATGTGGGAAGGGGTGACAGATACACACGACGAAACAGAGATATATCCGCACACAGCAGCGGCCCCAGCGGAATGCAAATGAGGGATCCAAACTGAAAACAAGAGCTGTGCCAAACGAGGAGAGGAGCGGCCAAGACGCGCGATGGAATCTGTCTACCGGGGGTGCCAGGAACCCGACACACGCCCAGCCCACCCGCCCTGCAACCGTGCGCGTCTGCCCCAGAGTTAGCATCCCAAGGACCCCTCCCCCTGCACTGGGGTGCAGACTGAAGCGATGCTCACGTGATGCATGGAAGGTCTAGAACTTTTTTTCTTTTTTAAGATTTATTTCTGAGGCCAGGCTGTGGCATAGCCGGTAAAGTCACCACCTGTGGTGCCAGCATCCCACGTGGGTGCCAGTTCAAGCCCTGGCCGCTCCACATCTCTGCTGTGGCCTGGGAAAATAGCAGCAGATGGTCCAAGTGCTTGGGCCCCTGCACCCATGTGGGAGACCCAGAGGAAGCTCCCGGCTCCTGGCTTCGGCTCGGCACAGTTCCCACCATTGTGGCCATCTGGGGAGTAAACTGGAGGGTGGAAGACCTCTCTCTCTCTCTGCCTCTGCCTCTGCCTCTGCCTCTCAGTAACTCTGCCTTTCAAATAAAGAAATAAATATTTTTTTAAAAAAAGGTTGATTTATTTATTTGAAAGCCATCTGACCTCAATGGACGGGGCTGAACCTGGCCAAAGCCAGGAGCCAGGAACTTCATCCGGGTCTCCCACATGGGTGGCAGGGACACAAGCACTTGGGCCATCTTCACTGCTTTTCCCAGGTGCATTAGCAGGGAGCGGGATCGGAAGTGGAGCAGCCGGGACACAAACCAGAGCCCATATGGGATGTCAGCATCACAGGTGGAGGGCTTTACCCTAGGGGCTAGATCTTTGGCTTGCCCTACAAAAACACGCTTCCTGCTGGGTGGGTAATGGAGGTGACAAAGTGCTCCCGGTAGTGAAAATTTAGCAACATCTTGGGGCCGGAGCCATGGCGCAGTAGGTTAATCCTCCGCCTGCACTGCCAGCATCCCATATGGGCACTGGGTTCTAGTCCCAGCTGCCCCTCTTCCAGGCCAGCTCTCTGCTGTGGCCCAGGAGTGCAGTGGAGGATGGCCCAAGTGCTTGGGCCCTGCACCCACATGGGAGACCAGGAGGAAGCACCTGGCTCCTGGCTTCGGGTTGGCGCAGCTCCAGCCGTAGCAGCCATTTGGGGAGTGAACCAACGGAAGGAAGACCTTTCTCTCTGACTCTCTCTCTCTCCTGTCTGTAACTTTACCTGTCAAATAAATGAAATTTTTAAAAAATTTAGCAATATCCTGAACCTTGCGTCCAGGGAGCAGCTGCCTACTAAGGAGTTTTAGCAGAGCATGCACAGTCACAGTGCACAACTTCACCCCTGGTGTGGAAGGCCAGACGGAGGGCCCCGACACCCCTAAAATGCACCCCTAAATGGCCACGCTGAGTTTCTTTTATTTTTTTTTACAGGCAGAGTAGGCAGTGAGAGAGAGACAGAGAGAAAGGTCTTCCTCTGCCGTTGGTTCACCCTCCAATGGCCGCTGCGGCCAGCGCACCGCGCTGATCCGAAGCCAGGAGCCAGGTGCTTCTCCTGGTCTCCCATGCAGGTGCAGGGCCCAAGCACTTGGGCCATCCTCCACTGCCTTCCCGGGTCATAGCAGAGAGCTGGCCTGGAAGAGAGGCAACCGGGACAGAATCTGGCGCCCCAACCGGGACTAGAACCCGGTGGCGCTGCAGGCGGAGGATTAGCCTAGTGAGCCGCGGTGCCGGCCGCCACGCTGAGTTTCTACAGCTTGCCGTTCATTTGCAAACCAGCACTGACAGTGCCTGCTGTGTCATGGGCGGGGCGGGATCCTGGTCCCCAGCCTGCGGGCTGTCTCCCCTGCGGGTGGCAGAGCGGGGTCTCCAGGCCAGGTCAGCCCTGTGGACAAAGTCCTGCCTTCCCAAACTGTGCAGCACCCTGGAGGCGAAGCCTGCAGTGACACCCCATCTAACTCGGGAGCCACTAGTCCCGTGAGGCTAGGGCTGCGTTTTCCAATTCATTTCATTTTGAATTGAACTGAAGGAGCCACACAGAGCCAGTGGCCCCTCTTCTGGGCAGTGCACAAAGGGAACCCCTCACCCAGATGTTCCAACTGGAAGTGAACCTGTTAAAGGCCAGGGTGTTTTGGAGGTGCTGTGTGTTACGTGGCAGGAGGATGGAACAGAGGAAGTCTTCGCAGGCACAGCCACGTGGCTGCTGTTCTGGTGTGCCTGTCCCCAGTCCCCAAGGGACTGGATGCACGGTGTGCCCTGGGCTGGGAGCAGTGGCTTCGGGAGTTCTGGTCTACCACTCCTGCTTGGCTGCTGAGCAGTGTGGCTCCAACACTGGGCTGGGCTGCTGGTAGCAGGTGGATGGAGCCCCTGTGTCAGCCGGCACTGGCTGCTCAGGGATCTCTGGTCCTGCTCTCTGCTTCACTCTGCAGCTGCAGGGGCCAGGAGGGGTCCCTGCCCATCCCCAGTCCCAGGATCACAAGAGAACATCGCTGTTTCCCTCTCTAAAGTGTTCATGGCTTTGGACGGCCAAGCCTCAGTCTCCGGTTAGCTGTCTGTGCAGACGCGCTCTGATAGAAGCCAGAGCACACAGAAGAGGCCTTGCTCTCTGTGGCCTGATGTGGCCCGAACCTCTGTCAGTGCCTCAAGGGTCTCCTGCGGCCACCTCTCTCCTCCTCCTCCTCCTCCTCCTCCTCCTCCTCCTCCTCCTTCTTCTTCTTCTTCTTCTTCTTCTTCTTCTTTTTTTGTTAAGATTTATTTTACTGGAGCCGGCACTGTGGCGTAGTAGCTTAATTCTCCACCTGCAGTGCCGGCATCTCATACTGGCACTGGTTCCGGTCCCAGATGCTCTACTGCTCCACTTCCAATCCAGCTCCCTGATAATGCACCTGAGAAAGCAGCAGAAGATGGCCCAGGTGTTGGTCCCCTACACCCACGTGGGAGACCCCGAGAGGGCTCCTGGCTTCAGCCTGGCCCAACCCCAGCCACTGCGGCCACTGGGGGAGTGAACCAGCAGCTGGGAGACCTTTCTCTTTGCCTCCCCCACCCCCTCCTTCACTCTCTGTATCTCTGCCTTTCACGTAAATAAATGAATCTTTTTTAAAGACAAGTTCACCATTTAAAAAAAGAAATAAGGAAATGCCCCCAATTTTTTTAAAAAAAATCAAATCTTGGGATTCAGCTGAGAATTCATCAGAGAAAATGAGGTGTTTATAAAAATGTGTAAAGTGTATTCCGCCTAATCATTCAACATAAAAATGACTTGATTTGAAAAATGCCTAAAGATTGTGAACGTTACTGGCAAGAATTCCACTCAAGTTTCTAAGCACAGTTTGAATAGACAAGACCAAATAATAGAAGAGGGGGAGGGAGGGGGAGAGAGAGAGAGAGACTTGGAAATGAAAGAGTTCAGGGCACCTGCCCTGACACTAAGAGCAATGGAAGGTTCCCACATGTCACTCCTCTTTGAGGGCTGTTTTGGTTTTCAATACATAGAAACACAAAATCTGTCATCAGTGAAAGTCGGTTCAGAGTCTAGAAGGACATTGTCCCGTCTCCATCCTGAGGGCTATCAAGGGCTTCCTGGGCATTTTTGTGAGTGAGCTGGCTCATTTGGCCATGCCCCACTTTCTACTTTTTTTTAATATTCATGTATTTCACTTGAAAGGCAGAGTTACAGATAGAGAAGGAGGAAGGAAGAGAGGGAGGGAGGCAGAGAGGGAGGGAGGGGGAGATGGAGAGGGAGAGAGAGAGGGAGGGAGGGAGGGGAAGTGAGAGAGAAAGAGAGAGGTCTTGGCTAGGGCTGGGCCAGGCCAAAGCCAGGAACCAGGAGTTTCCTCAGGTCTCCCACATGGCTGCAGGGGCCCAAGCACTTGGTTCATCCTCTGCTGCCTTCCTAGGCCATTAGCAGGGAGCTGGATGGGAAGCAGAGCACCGGGACATGAACCGGTGCCCACCTGAGTTGGCCGCATTGCAGGCGGTGGCTTAACCCAGTACACCACGCCACGGACCTGGGCCTCATTCCTCACTTAGTGAGAGCTCGTGCCACGCTGTCAGCGCTGGGCAGCCCTACGACTGCCCATGCATCTCAAACACTCCGCTTATGTCCATCCCTGAGGTGTCGCCTTGTAGCCTGAGATGCCCCGAGAGGAGTCCCAAGACATGAGGATGACAGAGAACTCCTCCCTGGACCCACAGTGAGCAACACGGAATCACCATCATCAAAGAGGAGTGTTTCGTGTGTCCCAGTTCCCCAACGAAGTTGATATTCCAAATTAACCCCTCCCCCCAACACCACTGGTTAGCCCCGGGTCAGAAGCATGGCAGACAGGGCCGGCCTCAGCCCGCCTAATGGCTGCTGTATTTATACTCCGTATTCATGGATTCGTGCTGTTTGGCCCACCTAGCCGTGTTCCAGACTCCAAGCCTTGGCATGCTCCGAGGTGAGGAAACTCAGCTGAGCTCTGGCAAGACATTCAGGCTATGTTACTATTTTTCTCCTGTCGCACCGTCTACAACATTGTAGCGCTTACATATTAACAGTGGAGAAGCATTTCATGCCTTGTTCAGAGGTAGGGAAAATTCTTTGTGCAGCTAAACCCTCACATAGCACTTAGGGATCCGCGGGAGTAGGAAGCGCTTAGCGAATTGGGGACGTTTGACAGTGCAATGAAAGGTAGGATGGGGGAAAGAACTAGGAGCGCTTTGTCCCGTGGGAAGAGAGAGAGCAAGACCCGATTCCTCACATCAAAGGCGGGTGGAGTGGGAGCAAAGGCAGACAGCGAATTGCCCCCTGACATCCCCGCATCCTATCCTGTAGGGTCACCCCTAACCCATTCCCATTGGAGGAGCTGCTACCAACAGGCACAGCGCGACCAGGATTGGTGGCAGCACCAGGTCCTTAGCAGGGACCACAAGACCCCCAAAGAGAGGCTCACACGGCTGCAGCTCACATGTTGCATCGCTGGGTCTCCGGCACCGACCACAAGCTGGCCACACGGTGTTGACACGTCTGTTATTCCCCAGAGGGTTCGATGTGGTCAGCAGAATTTGACAATGCCTGCAGGTTGTTGTTCTTCGGGAAAAAAAAGTCAGGAATATCTACACTACCAGAAATCACTGAACACTTGACACGGGAATCACTTAACAAGGAATCACTCTGCACTTAACACCTGCCAGTCCTTACACAGCTGCTTCTCATCCGTCCTGTCCCTCGGACATCCCCCCAGCTTTCCCGGGGCGGGGTGCCACTCCCCGGTGTTAAACATGAAAATTCCAAGACTTGGTCTATGAGGGTTTCTGAGTTTTTCACTTAGTTTTTCAGCCCGGGATTCCGCTATTGGTAAGAAATCTTAGCAGCAGCCTCAGATGATTGTTACAAGGATTAACTAAAATCACGTGGTATAGCCGTTCACACCGTCACGGATGCACACTAAGCATTGAATAACAGGTGTTCCCTAAACCAGAATGGTGGGGCGGTCGCTGTGGTGCAGCCCATATGGGCCCCCGTTCAAGTCCCGGCTGCTCCACTTCCAATCCAGCTCTCTGCTATGGCCTGGGAAAGCAGTAGAAGATGGCCAGGTCCTAGGGCCCCTGCACCCACATGGGAGACCGGGAGGAAGCTCCTGGCTCCTGGCTTCAGGTCGGCACAGCTCCAGCTGTTGCAGCCAACTGGGGAGTGAACCAGCGGATGAAAGACCTCTCTCTCTCTCTTTCTCTCTCTCTCTGCCTCTGCCTCTCTGTAACTCCTCCTTTCAAATAAATATTTAAAAAAAAAAAACAAAAACAAAACAGAATGCTTTCTTAACTAGAACACACCAAGACCCGGAATGAGCGCGTGTGTCGTAAAGGCCTCGGAAGTCCTTCCTTGACCCCTAGGAGGCTGGAAGTCGCGTCCACGCCACTTTTGACAGCACAAAACCACGTGCTCCCGTGTCTCTCTCAACCCGCAGCGCTCCAGAGTCGGAGAGCCAAGGCTAAAGCGAGGAAGAAATCGTTACCAGGGCCCAGATGGGGAGCTGTGGGAACGGGCCAAACGCCTGTCAAAACTCAAGCCTGCTTTAAAAAATTGTGAAAATCATTTAACCGCACAATTTTTAAAATAAGTTCTGACAATTTCCTTCAACAAGGGCTGTGTCTGAAGCAGACCCGATGCAAAATCTATTTTATGCACTCAATTGTCTAAAATCCTGCACAAACGACCATATTTTTCATAACAAATGATCATGGATTGCATTCTTGAAAGAGCCCACTGTAATATGTTATTTGAGAAATATTGATATTTTCCCAGAACTTTTTGTTTCATTTGTGTCACTCAGCTGTAATTTAGGGGGAGCAAGCAAGACCCTGGACTTTATGCTTTGCGCATATTTCTTCTCGAGTATTTAGAGCCATTAGCGACAAACAAACGTGGTGTTTGCGTGTTGAAGAGTGAGCGAGACAAACGAGAAATACTTGTCACCGTTCCCCAACTTCTGAAACGGGCCCCAAAGCCAGGGAAGGGACGTCCCTACGCTCAGTCCAAGGACAAATTCACCCAAAGGTCGGCTGAGAAAAGAAAACCGCTCACTTCCTCCGTCCCTAAGGGAAGGCGCGGGGTCCCGCCCCTGGGCCCCGGGGTGTACACGACTTTCATCGGCCCCTCAGGAGGCTCCTGGCCAGCGATCTGCGTTGTCCGTCCCCAGATGCGGCGTCCGCGCCGGGAACGGGTCCGTGCACGGCTCTCCAGGTAGCGCTGAGATTGGAGAGGCGGAGTCTGAATCTACCCCCTGTGGCGTTGTCCCCTGGGTGAGCACCACAGCGTGGGCGCAGTGCAGGGCCCTGCCTGGAGCTGGAGAGAGGGAGGACAGGAGGGGAGGAGGAACCCGAGATGCACAGCAGGGGACAGCACAGCTGGCTCCGGACCTGGGGGACATTTCTGCTTATCTGGAGTTTTGCATAAATGGTTTTTTTTTTAATAGCCTATGAACATACGTGGCTAGAAGATAACCTGCCAACATAAAGCAACCGTTTAGCTCCCAAAGTGAAAGCTCAAACAGCAAGTGTACAGCCATGTCCCGCAGAACCAGTGTAGATGCAGCCCTGCTAACTGCCTTCCGGGGTCTCTGCAGCATGGGGCCTCTGTTCCCACAGCGTCGCTGCCCGGAGCCCCGCAGCCAACTTCCTGCCTCCCCTGCCCGCGGCAGCTGTAAAAGTCTGAGCTCAAGACAGGCAGGCAGGGGGGCCTGGGAATTCAGGGACCACTCTCGCCTCCCTGGCCTCCCCCTCCATCCACAGAGCTGCATGGCTCCCAGTGATGGGCTCTGCCGCCTTCTCCCAGGAGCAAGGAGGAGAAGGAGTGCACACCGTCCCGTGAAGGCCTGGTTCACCCAGCACTCAGGCTGATCCTGCAGTCTCCACAGGGAGTGCCGTGAATCACCGGCATCCCACGGTGCAGAAACAGAGGGAAAAGGAGCAATGGAAACACAGAGACCCCTGGAGAAGAGTTGGAGCTGACAAGGTCAAACCATAAGAAAAGGGGTAAAGAGAATAGCGGGTCGTGAGTCTTCATCCCACTCTCGTTACCAGTTGGAAATCCAGAGTGGAATTTATGCTAGAACCCATTACCCACACTCCAGATCCTTTTTATCGTCCTCTGGTTAATCCTGCCCCACTTCTCAGATGCAGAACCCCAGCAGCCGGCACACGACAGAGCAGGACAGAAGCAGAGCACCAGCCGCTGGACGGAGGAGTCCATCAGTAGGCTGATGACCAAAGGAGCTTCTGTGCTTGCGTGTACACGAGGACAGGACAGAAACCCGGCGTTCTGGTCGCCTGAGACCATTCTGAAATAGTTTTATTTATTTATTTATTTAATTGACAGATAGAGTTAGACAGTAACAGAGAGACCAGAGAGAAGGGTCTTCCTTCCATTGGTTCACCCCCCAAATGGCTGCTATGCTGATCCGAAGCCAGGAGCCAGGTGCTTCCTCCTGGTCTCCCATGCAGGTGCAGGGCCCAAGCACTCGGGGCATCCTCCACTGCCTTCCCAGGCCACAGCAGAGAGCTGGACTGGAAGAGGAGCAACCGGGACTAGAACCCGGTGCCCATATGGGATGCTGGCGCCGAAGGCAGAGGATTAACCAAGTGAGCCACAGTGCCAGCCCCATATTCTGAAATCCTTAAGCTTATTTCAGCATGTATTATCAGAGCCGTTGGCATTTGCACCATTGAAAGCTCTGCATTTCTTCACAGTCCCACGTGGAGTGACACCGTGCTCATTTGCCTCTGCCCTGCTGATTCTACCGGGTGTTTACATCTTCGTTTAATACCAAGGGGCAGTTGAAGAAGAAGGAGTTTGGTCTTCGTCCATCCACCCAAAGTGCATTGAGATTTTCTCTCTGTGCCAACACTGGGCTCAGGTGGCTTCAGGTGATTTGCTAGATATTCAGGATGGGACTTGGTCATGATCTATCTCAGCATTTTAAATGCTGAAGACAGGGATGAAGAGGGCGGAGGAGGAGGGAGCTGGCTGCTCTAGTCTAGAAGGCAGTTTTTAAAAAGTGGAGAGAGTGCAGTCTCAGGGAAGAGTTAGGGAGAAAACAGCAGTGGAAATTCTACACAAATTAGAGGGACACAGTGGACCTCCGTGGAGGGTGTGGACACCCACAACTCAGGATCCCAGCGGCCAAGAGCCTGCACACCAGCATGCGAAAGTGAAGTGAGACCAGACCCCATTAGCCCAAGCCACTGGCAAAAATGCTGCAGGAAAAACCTCCCAAACTAGAGGAGAAAAAACAAAGGAGGGGCACATTTCTCTCTCCCCATTCACAATGCAACAGCTCCTGTAACAAGCCAATACAGAGTAGGCACCATTTTAGACATACCTAACAGGTGCTCCAGCTCATGTCTGTACCCAGCAACCAGCCGAGTGGAGACTCCTGAGCCTGCCTGGGAGAACAGACCAGGAGCTGAGTGCTCAGGACTGTGGGAGGCTTGTGTGCCAGGACTGTGTAAACACTGAGGCTGCATGGGAGGACTCAGGGTGTGGCTGGGACTTTAAGCAGTCACTGTGGGCTGCTCCACACACTCAGGGCTCCCTGGTTACCTGGAAAGGGACATTGCTAGGGGATCTGAGCTTATACTGAGGACTGCACAGACCCTTTGTGATGAATATTATACCCACTGGGACTAGAGCTCAGGCACTGGACTCCTTTGAGGAGAGGAGATAAGCTGAGTCTATGTCAACAGACAAGAAAAAGCATTCCCTCTGATTTAAAAAGGAAAAAAAAAAGAGGAGGTTTACCACGACAAACCCAAGTGTGTCACCTCAGACATGCCCTTTACCCTGGAGCACTGAACAGAGGTCCCTGGCCACACCCACCACATGCCTCTTGGTATTCACTGAAAGCAGACACTCCACTAATCTACAGAGAAGCAGTACAAAGATAAAAGCCACCACAGTGAAAAAACAAAGAAGAAACCAAGGAATATTTCCACAAATGCTGAATAACATATGCACCAACTCAAGAAACAAGAATAAGGAAAACAATATGATGCCCCCAAAAGGAAACAACACTTTGGGGCTGCCACTGGGGTGTAGTGGGTAAAGCTGCCATCTGCAGTGCCAGCATCCCATATGGGCACCAGTTTGAGTCCCGGCTGCTCCACTTCTAATCCAGCTCCCTGCTACAGCCTGGGAAAGCAGTGGAGGATGGTCCAAGTCCTTGGGCCACTGCACCCACATGGGAGACCTGAAGGAAGCTCCTGGCTCCTGGCTTTGGATGGGCATAACTCCAGCCATTGGGGACAACTGAGGAGTGAAGCACATATGGAAAACCTCTCTCTCTCTCTCTCTCTCTCTCTCTCTCTCTCTCTCTCTCTCTCTTTCTCTCTCTCTCTGCCTCTCCTTCTCTCTCTGTGTAACTCTGACTTTCAAATAAATAAATAAATATTTTTTTAAAAAAAAAAGAACACATGGAGCCAGCTGCATCGCACAGTAGGTTAATCCTCCACCTGTGGAGCAGGCATTCCATATGGGTGCTGGTTCTAGTCCCAGCTGTTCTTCTTCCAATCCAGCTCTCTGCTATGGCCTGGGAAGGCAGTAGAAGATGGTGCAAGTACTTGGGCCCCTGCACCTGCATGGGAGACTGGGAGGAAGCTTCAGATTGGCACAGCTCCAGCCATTGCAGCCATCTGGGGAGTGAACCAGCAGATGGAAGACCTCTCTCTCTCTCTCTCTCTCTCTCTCTCTCTCTCTCCCTCTCACTTACTGTAATTCTACCTCTCAAATAAATAAATAAAATCTTTACAAAAAAACACTTCAATAATAGAGTGTGAAGATGATGAGATTGAAGAAGTACCAGAAATGGAATTTTAAAAATTGGTCACAGGATTACTTAGAAGTAATCAGAAGCAAATACATAAACTAATGAAATCTGTACCTGACATTAAATAAAATTTTTCCTATGAAATTGAGGTCTTAAAGAGAAATCAAAATTAAGTCTTGGAAATGAAGAATTCAATAGAACAAATGAAAAATACAATGGAAAGCCTTAACAACAGAATCAATAAAGCAGAAGAAAGAATATCTGACTTAGAAGATAAATCACAGGAAATTATACAGTCAGACCAAACACAAGAGGAAGAAATTAGAAAACTGAAAAACACTGTTGGGAATCTACAGGATACTATCAAACAACCCAACAAATAGGTTCTAGGAGTTCCTGAAGATGTGGAAAGAGAGAAAGGATTAGAAGACCGTTTTAGTTAAGTAATAGCAGAAAATTTCCCTAATTTGGAGAAAGAAAGGGACATCCAAGTACAGGAAGCACATAGAACTCCTAATAGACATGACCAGAAAAGATCTTCACCACGACATATGTAGTCAAACTCTCCACAGTAAAACATAAATAAAAGATTCTAATATGTGCACAAGGGAAATGCCAGATTTTTTTCAAAGGATCTCCAATTAGACTCACAGCAGACTTCTCATCAGAAACCCTATAGAGTAGGAGAGAATCAGGAGATATATTCCAAGTCTTAAGAAAAAAGAACTATCAACCCAGAATATTGTACCCTGCAAAGCTTTCATTTATGAACAAAGGTGAAATAAAGACATTCCATGACAAATGGAAATTGAAAGTATTTGTCACCACCTATTCAGCCCTTCAGAAAATGCTTAAGAATGTGCTGCACACAGAAACAAACAAACATGGTCATCACTATAAAAGAAAGTAAAAGCAGACAATCTCCCAGTAAAAGTACAAAGGAAATCCAAGGTAAGCAATAGGAATATTTAAGAGAAATTGGCAGGGCAAGGTCATTACTTATCAATAGTCACTTGAATGTAAATGGCCTCAACTCTCAAAAGACACAGACTGGCTGAATGAGTTAAAAAAACAAGACCCATCTATTTGCTGAACACAAGAAACACATCTCACCAATAAGGACACATGCAGACTGAAAGTGAACGGATGGAAAAAGATATTCCATGCTAACGTAAACAAAAAAGAGCTGGTATAGCCATCCTAATATCAGACAAAATAGACTTTAACACAAAAAACTGTTAAAACAGACAAAGAGGGGCACTATGAAATGATTAAGGGATCAATTCAACAGGAAGATGTAACTATTATAAACTTATATGCACTTAATTATATGGCACCTGGCTATCTAAAAGAAATGTTAAGGAACCTAAAGCAAGACATGGACTCAAATACAATGGTAATGGAGGACTTCAATATCCCACTTTCAGCAATTGACAGACCAACCATAAAGAAAATCAGCAAGGGCAAGATGCAACAGAGAAAGAGAACTACAGATCAATTTCCCTGATTAACATAGATGCAAAAATCCCCAACAAAATCCTAACCAATCAAATCCAACAACACATCAGAAAATCATTCACCCAGACCAACTGGGATTTATCCCTGGTATGCAGAGATGGTTCAACATTTGCAAATCAATCGATGTGATACATCACATTAACAAACTGCAGAACAAAAATCATATGGTTATCTCAATAGATGCAGAGAAAGCAGTTGAGAAAAAAACATCTTTCATGATGAAAACTCTAAGCAAATTGGGTATAGAAGGAACATTCTGCAACACAATCAAGGCAATTTATGACAAACCCATGACCAGCATCATATTGAATGGGGAAAAGTTGGATCATATAAATAAGATCAAATGTCTGGGCCGGCGCCGCGGCTCATTAGGCTAATCCTCCGCCTGCAGCACCAGCACACCGGGTTCTAGTCCCGGTTGGGGCGCTGGATTCTGTCCCAGTTGCCCCTCTTCCAGGCCAGCTCTCTGCTGTGGCCCGGGAAGGCAGTGGAGGATGGCCCAAGTCCTTGGGCCCTGCACCCACATGGGAGACCAGGAGAAGCACCTGGCTCCTGGCTTCGGATCAGCACGATGCGCCAGCCACAGCGCGCAGGCTGCGGCGGCCATTGGAGGGTGAACCAACTTTAAAAGGAAGACCTTTCTCTCTGTCTCTCTCTCTCACTATCCACTCTACCTGTCAAAAAAAAAAAAAGATCAAATGTCTGGTAATAATAATAGATAGAATTAAAAAGGAGAGAATGTTCCAACATGGGAAGCAGTCCACACAGCAGACTCATAGAATGACAATCGCTTTAAGTAACACTCTGACCTCAGAATCAGCCCTTAAGGCATCTTGTTCTGGCTGAAAAGCCCATGAGACCATTTCAGACATGGAAAACCAAGACACCATGGCAAAAAATGTCCTACATAAAGGATCTCTGTGAGTGAGATCCCAGTGGAAAGAAGGGGCCATCAAAGAATGAGGTACCTTTCTCTGAAAGGAGGAGAGAACTTCCACTTTGCTTATAGCCTTGTTTAAATACTGATGGGGTTTGTGGATTCAAAAGGCTTCTAGCTCATGTCAAGAGCCTCTGGTGATCACTGACATCATACATAAGAGTGTGAATTGTTAAATTTTTAACAACAGGAGTCACTATGCACTAACTCCCCATGCAAGACCTCTGTCCTCAATGAGTTGTGTTATGAGAGTTAACTGTAAAACTAGTTCTCAAACAGTTGTGTGTATGTGTGCAAATTGTTGAGATCTTTACTTAGTACAGAGCTGGTCTTCTGTGTACAAAGTTAATTGAAAATGAATCTTGATGCAGAATGGAACTAGGAAGGAGAGAGATAGAAGGCAGAGGGGTGGGAGTGGGGGGGGGAGGGCAGGTATGGTGGGAAGAATCACTGTATTCCCAAAGTTGTATTTATGAAATTTGTACTCGTTAAATAAAAGGTTTCTTTTGGGAAAAAATGATGAAGACAAGTGTTACTGCTGTTTTCCTTTAGGAGACAGCTGGAGAATTTGACAGCACATTACACATTTTGCACCTTTAAATATAGCCCTGTTAACGGGCAATAGTCTGTGTAAGTTCAGACCCATAGTGAACGGCATCAACTCAGTCGTTCCCCAGCTCAAAGCTCACTGTCCAGTCCCTCTGGACTCTGACACCCAGGTCTTTGGCTGAAGAAGCCCAGGACTGCACCTGCCTTTGAATGCTTCATTTCAGAAATACATAAAGGCTGGCCGGCGCCGTGGCTCAACAGGCTAATCCTCCGCCTTGCGGCGCCGGCACACCGGGTTCTAGTCCCGGTCGGGGCACCGGATTCTGTCCCGGTTGCCCCTCTTCCAGGCCAGCTCTCTGCTGTGGCCAGGGAGTGCAGTGGAGGATGGCCCAAGTGTTTGGGCTCTGCACCCCATGGGAGACCAGGATAAGCACCTGGCTCCTGCCATCGGAACAGCGCGGTGCGCCGGCCGCAGCGCGCTGCCGCGGCGGCCATTAGAGGGTGAACCAACGGCAAAGGAAGACCTTTCTCTCTGTCTCTCTCTCTCTCTCTCACTGTCCACTCTGCCTGTCAAAAATTAAAAAAAAAAAAAAAGAAATACATAAAGGCTGGCACCAGGGGCTGCTGCTGTGGCACAGGCTAAGCCTCCACCTCCAGCGCTGGCCTCTCTATAGACACTGGTTCAAATCCCAGCTGCTCCACTTCTGATCAAGCTCTCTGCTGTGGCCTGGGAAAGCAGAGGAGGATGGTCCAAGTGCTTGGGCCCCTGCACCCGTGTGGGAGATCTGGAAAAAGCTCCTGGCTCCTGGCTTTGGACCTACCCAGCTCCAGCCATTGCAGCCATCTGGGTAGTGAACCTGCAATTGGAAGACTCCCCCACCCCCGTAACTCTGCCTCTCAAATAACAAATCTTAAAAACAAAAAAGGCTAGTGCCTGTCCTTTGCTATAGGAACTCACTGCAGGGCCCCTCTGTGAAAGCTCACCCCCTCAATGTACTCCCGGATAATGAGAAACAGACACAGATCCGCAGAGTTCACCCAACGCAATGGTGCTGGGGAACTGGCTCTGAGTTTCCTGTTTCTACGGTGAAATGCGCAAGGCAACCAGCTTCATGAAGAAAGGTTTGTTTGGCTCGAGGTTTTGCAGGCTGAAGTCCAACCTGGCAGCCCTGCTGCTTTGGCATCCGATGAGCAGCGGCAGAGTGGGCGCAGGGAAAGGACCACGTGGCAAGCCAGGAAGCAGAGAGAGAGAGAGGCTGGGCCTACGCTCTTATAACCACCCTCCTGGGAACACTGCACGCCCTCCTGACCAAAGGACCTCTCGCTAAGTGTCGTCTCTGGGGGGTCCCATTCTACTGGGGGGGCAACCCCATCCTCTTCTGCAAAGGCTCTGGGCGGGGGTGCGGTGGGAGGCTGTCATCTTGCTACCACACGAACTCTGAAAACGAAGTTGGGGCTGGGGCTGCAGATAACCAGGAATTGTATTTGATGATTGGATCTGCACCCTGAATCCAACCAGGTGTGCAGGGATCTTCACTCATCAACTTTTTCTTGGAGAAATTAATTACCTTTGTTGTCTTTAATCCAGGTCATTTTGGGTCTTCAGTGTCTTGCAAACTTTTATACATCACCCAATGCCAGCCAGAGACCCTGGGCCCTGGTGCCGGTGTCCTGGCCCGTGGCTCCCAGCACAGCCATCACCTCAGCCAACCCAACACAGTGACCTGGAAATGGCCTCCCAGGGACCCTCAGGCAAGGACGCCAACCACCATGCTCCGAGAATAGCGAAATCTGACTCACACAGTCCACCTTCAAGCTTAGCTCCCAAAGGAGACACGAGAAAATCGACCTCCCAAAAACATCTGAGAAGACACAGAAATCACTGAAGTATTGAGAGTGAAGCGGTAGAAAATTGTTAGCAACCGAAAGTCCCCAAATTCATGTCCCAGTAGAAAATATTCCAAAATCCATTCTAGGGACAGGTATTTTACTACGTCCCTGCTTATAAGTCCATCTCTGAAGTTATTATTTATTGCATGGCTCTGCCTCCTTTGCAGGCACATAGCAGTGAAAACACTTGCTCTGTCTTAAGTATGTGAGATATATCTATATACATATATATATAGATATATAGATATGGTAGATATATATGTATGGTGTAGATATATATATATATGGTAGATATATATGTATGGTATATATATATGGTATATATATATATATATATATATATATATATATATGGTAGATATAGATGTATGGTAATCCTGATTAAGGCTGAAGCCTTTAATTAAATGAGCAGTTATCCTTGTGCATGGATGTTTACACAATTAAAAATAAGTTCATTAATTTGGATGGTTGCTTGCTCCAGTGAGCCTCAGCCTGCCCGGGGCTTCCTGCTGCACTGGACATCTTATATACCGTAGTGAAAGGCCGGGGCAGGAGGGGGCCGGGACAGAGACCCCCCCTGGGGGGACTGCTCACAGATCTCCACCACAAATCAGGAGAGGCTGAGCCTGTAAGTGACCATGCCCCCCGCCCCCCGGCCCCCCACACAAGCACACACACACACGTCCTTCCCTCAGTGAGCGGGGCTCCAGTGCAGCCGTTCAGTACCTGTTGTCCCACCTGCTGCCCCAGTGCGTCAGATGCTGATGTGATGTGTGATGCCACAAGAGGAGAGGGAGAGAGAGAGAGGCAGAGAACATTCTGGGTTTACTCACGAACGCAAAGCCACACGGAGCAGTGACAGTTTAGACTCTCCAAAAGACAAAGGCCCACAGCTGTGCTAAGAGCAGCTATTTTTCATTTTATCAGCTCCTCAGGGAGGCAATAAACATGCCTTTCTCTTCTCCAACATCTAGAGCTTGGACTTTGCTAAGTCACCGTTTTTAAATAAATGAACGTTCCTCCAATATTTAACTCAGATGGGAGTCTCACAAACACACAGGGGGACTCGCACTAACCCTTTCCCTCCAATCACCCTCCACAAGCACGCAAAATAATTTACAAACTCCACGTCCCCCGAAACGACACTGAAGCTTAGCAGAGGCCATGGGCCCTGGACCAGGAGTCAAGCTGTCGCTTACAGAAGGTTCTCAAAATTATGGATCATGAACAAGGTGCTTCACTGGACGGATGGACTGTGAACGTAACACACCAATGGACAACCCCGCCATGCTCTTTCTCAATAACGTACAATGAGCAATCCATCACCATGGAATTTTTACTCAGATAACACAGACAAAACCATTCAAGAAGGAATATGAGAAATTGTACCCAAATAAATAGAGAAATTTAAACATCAATGTGATGTGGCTTTCTCTTATTAAAGCAACAAATATTTGAAATTAATTAGAACATTCCATGCTGGTTACCAGCACATGGCATTTCCTTATTTGATTGTCTGCATGCAAAGTTACTCAAAGTTTCTCCAATGCAAATATAATTTCATCCATTAATCTCATTCCTTGGAATCCAGCCTGAGAAAAAGCTATCAAATATGGAAAACACTGAAGGCACATAAAAACTCATTACAGATTCATCCTAACTGTTTAATCTTTTAAAATGAGTTAAGAGGAATGTACATTAATGCAGAAACAGGCACAAGACAAAGTTGGGGGATGTTATAGGCAGAATTTTATATGCAAATGTATATCAGTGTGAGCGGAGTTACATACAGGAAACAAACAAAACTCCTGGGAAATCAGACCTGCATGAAATACACCGGTTATTCTGGGTGCATGTTTTCCTGTAAGTGATAAGACCACGGTCGATTCTCCCCTCCTCTTTTCACTTTCAAGTTTCTGCCATACAAGTGTGGCACTTCTGTACAGAAAATGTTCAAGTTCACCTGCCAAGACTGCCCACGTCCTCTCCCTGTCTGTAACCTCTCGCCTTCTTGGCCATCCCCCCGTGTCGCATGTGGCTTTAACTATTTGCACCAGAGGTAACGCAGGGGGCTCCTCTCTGGGGAAACCTTGGAGCTCCCTGCAGCTTCTCTGACATGTCCACGCTCCGTGGGCTGCAGTCCACGCTCCGTGGCTTGCAGAACATGGTCCTCCTGCCCTGGGCTCAGACCACCGTTATAGAAGGGAGCCCCCGGAGGTCCTAGTCCATTTTCCGTGCCATACAAGCCCTCTGAGACTTCGAGACCTATGAAATATAGCGCTGCACCTGACTCACACGGAGGCAGCGGAGGCTCCAGGCGGATGGAATCACCACGCTGGGGAGGGCTCTCCAGGGCTGCCACGGCATGGTGGAGAAGCCCAAAGCAAGGAGGCACGGGCAGACGCATGGGCAGTGTGGCCCGGCTTTTCAACGGCTCAGCGGGGAGGACGAATCCAGCCTCAGGAGACCCACCCCACTACAGGGATCAGCGTTCATCAGCCAGGAAGTCCAGGGCAGGGGAGGGGGACATCTTGCTTCTACTACCCCTACTTATTCAAGGGTCCAATCCTCCAGCTGCCACGTGGGCTGGGGCTGCAGGCACAAGGATTTCCAGGGAAGAACCACAGCTGCTCGCTGCAGAGCCCAGCGCAGGCACCCGGGGGCGGGCAGGGGGGTGGTTTACCGCGCATCACCGGTGCTCAGCCTGCAGAGCCGCCATAGTCCACTCATCACCAGTGCCCACCCCGCTGGCTCTCCGCCGCCCTGGGCGACCGTGCTTTCCCACGCCTCCCATTCAGTCTTTCCTTCTAGCCTCCTCTTCTCAGGAGGCATTGCTGTTCCTGCTTCCCGCGCACGGCAATGAAGCCGGGAGCTCCGGGGCTACTGCCTCTTCCAAACGGGAGACCACGGACACAGCTCAGGATCCCTGGCCCTGTCCAGTCTGTCGCTGCCACCTCAGTAGCTCCCACGACTGTGCCATGTCCCCTTCCGCTTTGGGCATCTCCTGTGCCCTCCTCCAGCAGCTCCCTCCCACTCTCCTCGACCCGCGTGCTCCCCACCATGTCTCCGCAGCAGCTACTCCGGTCTCCACGGCGCTTCCAAGCCCTCCCCGCTGCGTCCACAGCACTGAGATTCTAAATGTGTCCATCACTCACTTTGGTCCATTTTTAAGGAAAACTTTTTTTTTTAAAGATGTACCTATTTATTTGAAAGTAGAGTTACAGAGGCAGAGAGAGAGAGAGGTCTTTCACTCACTGGTTCACTCCCCAAATGGCCGAAAGCTGGGCTGATCTGAAGCCAGGAGCCAGGAGCTTCGTCCGGGTCTCCTGTGTGGGTGCAGGGGCCCAAGGACTTGGGCCATCTTCCACTGCTTTCCCAGGTGCGTTAGCAGGGAGCTGGATCGGAAGTGGAGCAGCCAGGTCTTGAACCGGTGCCCATAGGGGATGCTGGCACTGCAGGCAGTGGCTTTACCTGCTATGCCACAGCACCGGCTCCCAGGAACTTTTGTCTTTCTTTCCCATTGCTTCCAGAGGTAGGGATTGCTTCTGTTGGCGCCACGACATCTGCAAACACCCCCAACCCCCACCCCAAGTAGTGACACAGAGAGGCACACGGGGGCAATTTCTCTCCATTCCTCTTCAGAGGAGCAGCTCCCTTCTGGTGCACACTTCAGGGTAAGCACACATTTCCTCTCCTTCTTAGCCACAACCAGAGTCCCGGGGGAATTACTAGTGTGCGTGTGGGGCTGTAGGAGCTTTTGTGCACCTGTGTGTTAGGTGGGGCTCATGGCTCTGGCGGGGGCTGCCCAGGGCAAGTGTCAGAGCGGATGTGGCCTCCCCTCCTCCAGACATCAGCTCTCCGCAGGGGTGAGCACCTGCACAGGAATGGAGGAGACTAAAGATGACGAAGGAGATGGGCGTGGGGGTCCCTGGGCCCTGCTGGGGGTGCCCACAGAGCAAGAGGGCCAGGGTCCTGGGTGCTCAGGGTGAAGTGTGTGGGAAGAGCCCAAGGCCAGGCTCGACGCAGTGGCCGGGGAGTGACTGCATCCCGCAGGGCGGTGGCACAGCTCCACACCTGCACTGGAACCCGTGAGAGGCAGGCGCGTGCCACACACAACAAGAGAGCTGGAGACAAACTCCTTCCAAGCCTGGAAACTCCAGCTGGAAATTCTCTTCAGTGCATCGCTCGCTCACAACGCGGACTGAAGACGGCTTCACTGGCTTTTAGCGGGCAAGGTCATTACCAGGCTGGGGCTGAGCTCTGTCCGCTGTCTGCTGGAAGCCACCGCGTGGGGAGCTGGCACTGCTGGTGTTCGGCCGGGAGGAGCAGGTGTCTGTGCCTGGATGGTCCAGACACTGAGCGTGCTGCTGAGCACGGCACGGAAACCAGAGTGAAGACGATGACGTTGCTGACCCGAGCGCGACCTGCTCACCGCCCCAGCACCTGGCTCTCCATTCTCTCTCCCAGCGCCCAGGCTGCCGTCGGGATGTGAGTGCTGGTGCTGAGCATGGTGGCATGTCCATAGCCAGTGGTTTTGTGTCTCACTCCCACGCAGTGAGCTGGACCCAGGGGCACCTCCCTGGCACACTGCCAGTTCCTGGCTTCTGCACCCACACGCTGGGGCCCCTGCCTCTCCACTGAGATGGTTTGGGGTCACAGAAAGGAAGTTTACGGACTGGCTGGAGTTCATCTGTTTGTTCTCAGGCAATGTGGGAAATCGTATCACTGAGTGGTGGATCATGGGGGTCCCCTTTTGGCCACAGCGCACCCCTCTTCATACCTGGTACTTCAGCAGGTGCTTGATTTGGCTGGAAATGCAAAAATGTATGTCTCCATGTGTTCAAATGAATGGAGGAGGAAAATAAAAATCAGATAGGGTATACCAAGTTCAAAGCTCTAATGTAAACATTCCATTCCACTCTGGAAGCCCCGGTGAGTGCCTGAGGGTGTCTGTGCCAGCGCAGCACAGGGTGGCACGTGTCATCACTGCGGGGCGGGTGAGCTTCCCATGTGCTAACAGAGTTTGTCTTTCCATGCTTCCCTAAAACATAAGAATTTATGGATGGCATCAATCACATTTTTTTAAAGATTTATTTATTTGAACAGCAGAGTTACAGAGAGGCAGAAGCAGAGAGAGAGAGAGAGAGAGAGAGAGAGGTCTTCCATCCACTGTTTGACTCCCCAGTTGGCCACAATAGCCAGAGCAGCGTTGATTCAAAGCCAGGAGCCAGGAGCCTCCTCCAGGTCTCCCAGACGGTGCAGGAGCCCAATCACTTGGTCCATCTACCACTGCTTCCCCAGGCCATAGCAGAGAGCTGGATCGGAAGTGGAGCAGCCAGGACTTGAACTGGCGCCCTTATCGGATGCCGGCACTGCAAATAGTGGCTTTACCTGCTTTGCCACAGCGCTAGCCCCATCAATGACATTTTTAATATGCTGCTTGTCACCTGTCCTGACACACAGAGAGAAACGTGCCCCAGATGCTCCCACTTGGAAACACATTGGAGCAGTAACTGCCTCTGGGGGTGAGAGGGGCTGGGATGGACCGGGAAGGAGCCCGGAGGAGCTCTCTGGGGGACGTAATGCTGTCCCCTCCATCCAGGTCAGGTGACACAGGACATTCAATCACCAAAATTTGCTTTGTAGAATGTCAATTTTACATCAAAAGAAATATCTGTAAACCAATACTGAGCTCTAGGTAATGGATGCACATTGAACTATTGACTCAAGTATCGACTGAAGCTAACATAAATTAGTGGGAGCAGTTAGAGGCGCAGAGACAGCTGATAAAGCAGGCATGGTCTCACACTGATGGAAGAATCCCGGGGATGGCCAGCCAGGGGCTGACTAAAACCCTGGCCACACGCTATGTGCGTGAAAACTGTTATGAAGAAAGTTGGGGAAAGCCACCTCACTCTGGAACACTGGGTTTGAACTCCAAGACCAGCTTCCTCTTGACACAAAAGCTTCAGTCCATCAAACCAAGAACAAGATGAGCGTATTGCTAAGCCAGAGCACTGTGACCTTACACTGGGATCTGCCAGTCTCTGAGAATCCTGCAGGTGAGTGAGACAAGATTTAAATCTGTGCATCTCGCTGGGGTTTGCAGCCCTGGCGTGGGGTCTGCCTTTCCCTACACTCCTTGTCCTGAACGCTGAAGAGCTCCCGAGAAATAGAATCCAGCCACTTAGAGCCAAATCCACTGGGGAGAGTCATAGCCCCAGGCTCAGCAGACAAACCTCACCACCTCCCCTGACTCATTCCAAGAAGATGGTCCACAGCATCACCCTGAGTGATGTCACCGGCCAAACACACAGTGCAGGGGCTCGACTCCTCGAACCACCTGCGTGTGCTCAGGCCTGCAGAGAGGGACTTCCCACAGTCACCACCACACTGAACCTGCCCCCACCACACTGCACCTGCACCAATGCACTGCACCTGCCCCCACCACACTGCACCTGCACCCACCACACTGCACCTGCTCTCCCCACACTGCACCTGCCCCCACCACACTGCACCTGCCCCCAACATACTGCACCTGCCCCCACCACACCGCACCTGCTCTTCCCACACTGCACCTGCTCTACCCACCACACTGCACCTGCTCTACCCACCACACTGCACCTGCCCCCACCACACTGCACCTGCCCCCAACATACTGCACCTGCCCCCACCACACCGCACCTGCTCTCCCCACACTGCACCTGCCCCCACCACACTGCACCTGCCCCCAACATACTGCACCTGCCCCCACCACACCGCATCTGCTCTGCCCACACTGCACCTGCCCCCACCACACTGCACCTGCCCCACCACACTGCACCTGCTCTCCCCACACTGCACCTGCCCCCACCACACTGCACCTGCCCCCACCACACTGCACCTGCCCCCACCACACTGCACCTGCTCCCACAACACTGCACCTGCACCCACCACACTGCACCTGCCCCCACCACACTGCACCTGCCCCCACCACACTATACCTGCTCCCCACACTGCACCTGCTCCCACAACACTGCACCTGCCCCACCACACTGCACCTGCTCTCCCCACACTGCACCTGCCCCCACCACACTGCACCTGCCTCCACCACACTGCACCTGCTCTCCCCACACTGCACCTGCCCCCACCACACTGCACCTGCCCCCACCACACTGTACCTGCCCCCAACATACTGCACCTGCCCCCACCGCACTGCACCTGCCCCCACCGCACTGCACCTGCCCCCACCACACTGTACCTGCCCCCAACATACTGCACCTGCCCCCACCGCACTGCACCTGCCCCCACCGCACTGCACCTGCCCCCACCACACTGCACCTACCCCACCACACTGTACCTGCCCCCAACATACTGCACCTGCCCCCACCACACTGCACCTGCCCCCACCACACTGCACCTGCCCCCACAACACTGCACCTGCTCTCCCCACACTGCACCTGCTCTACCCACCACACTGCATCTGCCCCCACCACACTGCGCCTGCCCCCAACACACTGCATCTGCTCTCCCCACACTGCACCTGCCCCCACCGCACTGCACCTACCCGCACCACACTGCACCTGCTCTCCCCACACTGAACCTGCCCCCACCACACTGCACCTGCCCCCACCACACTGCACCTGCTCTCCCCACACTGAACCTGCCCCCACTGCACTGCACCTGCCCCCAACATACTGACCTGCCCCCACCACACTGCACCTGCACCCACCACACTGCACCTGCACCCACCACACTGCACCTACACCCACCACACTGTACCTGCTCCCCACACTGCACCTGCTCCCACCACACTGCACCTGCCCCACCACACTGCACCTGCCCCCACCACACTGCACCTGCCCCCACCACACTGAACCTGCCCCCACCACACTGCACCTGCTCTCCCCACACTGCACCTGCTCTCCCCACACTGCACCTGCCCCCACCACACTGCACCTGCTCTCCCCACACTGCACCTGCCTCCACCACACTGCACCTGCTCTCCCCACACTGCACCTGCTCTACCCACCACACTGCACCTGCCCCCACCACACTGCGCCTGCCCCCACCACACTGCACCTGCCCCCACCACACTGCACCTGCTCTCCCCACACTGCACCTGCTCTCCCCACACTGCACCTGCTCTCCCCACACTGCACCTGCCTCCACCACACTGCACCTGCTCTCCCCACACTGCACCTGCCTCCACCACACTGCACCTGCTCTCCCCACACTGCACCTGCTCTCCCCACACTGCACCTGCCCCCACCACACTGCACCTGTCCCCACCACACTGCACCTGCCCCCACCACACTGCACCTGCTCTCCCCACACTGCACCTGCCCCCACCACACTGCACCTGCCCCCACCACACTGCACCTGCTCTCCCCACACTGCACCTGCCCCCACCACACTGCACCTGCCCCCACCACACTGCACCTGCTCTCCCCACACTGCACCTGCTCTCCCCACACTGCACCTGCCTCCACCACACTGCACCTGCTCTCCCCACACTGCACCTGCTCTCCCCACACTGCACCTGCTCTCCCCACACTGCACCTGCCCCCACCACACTGCACCTGCTCTCCCCACACTGCACCCGCTCCCATCACAAACCATGCACCTTCTCTCTGTCCCTCCCTCCCATTTTCTCTCAGCAGCAGTCTTGTCTCTGAAAAGCTGTGTGCCCTGAGCAGTTCCAATACAGATCTTTCTCATGCTGTGGGCTCACTTCTCCGACTTGTTAACTAACTCAAGCTCCTGTTAATTCAGATGGAAGGGCTCCTTCCCGCAGTTTGGGGAAGAGTAAATGCATCCCTGCAGTGCTTGAAGATACAGGTGCCTTTCTGCTGCTTTTCCAAATGATATCTGTGGAAAACAACAAACGTCAATCCCTTTCTCTTTTTACAAATTGATTTCCTTATCTATTTGAAAAGCAAAGAGAGAGAGAGAGAGAGAGAGAGAGAGAGAATCATCATCCTGTTTCATTCCCCAAATGACCACAACAGTCAGGGCTGTACCAAGCTGAAGCCAGGAGCCAGGAACTCCACCCAGGTCTCACATGGGGGTGGCAGGGGCCCCAATATTTGGGCCATCTTCCTCTGCTTTCCCAGGCACATTAGCTGGGAGCTGGCTAGGAAGCAGAGCAGCCAGGACTGGATGGGCACTCTGATAGGGGATGCTGGCATTGCAAGCAGTGTTTCAACAATGCCAGCCATAGCCCCTTCCTTGAACCAGTGGGGAATATAGACTTTGCCACCTGAAGTAGGCACTTTCTAAGATACTTTAGAGCAAAATTGATAAATTTCCTAAATTCTAGTGCAGCCCCACATAGCAATGGTTTTGTTCTCACTTTCTCCCCTCAAATGCATCTAAAGAGGATAATTTGGCACAAAAGCCAAAACCCACAAGGAAGAGCAGATGCCAAGTTTGCACACTCCTGAGTTCCGTTGTGCTAATTCCCGGTGGCTGCACGTGAAGAGTAGCCACGCCACTTTGCAGACAAACGTCGCACAGCCGCTCACCACAGCTGGTTGGGCCACCCCAGGAGGATGTCACCTGCTGGCCCCAGGAGGCCCAGCCTGAATGACGGCCATATCTGTCAGTGGATGCCCTGCCACGGCCCACCAAGGGCATGTGACAGAACCCAGTGCCAGAGCAGGGCCACCTTCAGTGGCCTGGATGTCAATCGACACCCTGGGACTGGGCATAGAGCTGTGGTTTCTCCAAGATTCCTCCCACGGATGCAAACGGTGCCTTGCAAGGGGGGCAGCAGCTGGAAGGGGAGAGGAGAGGAACATCCGGGAACTCTGCAGAGTGGAGTCCTCCAGGCCATGCCGGTGAGCTCTACACAGTGGCTGTGGGGGGGGGAGGGGATTGGGGGTGCACAAGTACACACTGGCCTCTATTCTGAACACTGTCTAGGGGAGGGAAGCAGCTGGGGAATGCTCTCAGTTGGCAGGTGCCTGGGAAGCGGGAGAGTGAGCCCAGGGCTCTAAGGCTTCCACAGGAGCACTGCAGACCAAGGAGACGGGGGTAAGGCTGCGCTGTCAGAGGGGGAAGGGACCAGCGAGGGCGGCAGCGGCACACAGCAAACATGAATGACCCTGGGCTGCAAGTGCCAGGGCTGGGCCAGCTTGAAGTCAGGAGACCACAGCTCAATACGGGTCTCTCTCTGGAGCCAGCATCTGCTGCCTCCCAGAGAGCAGGAAGCTGGAATTGGGAGTGGAGCCGGGACTCGAACCCAGGCACTCGGATGTGGGATGCAGGCGAATCAAGTGGCCCGTTAATTGCCACACCAAACGCCTGCTCGGCAGTGCTGACTTGTGAACGCTGCCCAGGGGCCTTCTGACAGGAGGGTGTCCAGGGTTCTCCCGGAGAGCAGTGGGGTAGGACAGCAAGTGTCCTCCCCTCCCTCAAGCAGCGCACCCAGGGAAAGGAGGGCTCTGTGTGAGCCACGATGCGCACCCAGCACCCCTTATTCCTCCACCCGCCCCTGCAGCCCTTCTCTCCCAGGAGCCCATGGTGCCCAGGCTCTCAGAAGCACCTGCTTCCTCCAAAGAGGATGTGGGGAACCCACAGTGTCCACTGATTCCACCCACAGAGCAGGACAGAGAGTAATTACAGAGGGATGAAGAGAACCGGCTTTGGTCCTGGTGTTGTCAGAAAACATGCCATTCCCAATTCCCCCAACGTGAGCCAGCCTACGTGCGCACCATGGACTACGGCAACGAAAAACAACAGGGCTCTGTGTTTTTCCCAGGACAACCTGCGGTATCTGAATCAAGTCAACCCAAGAGATCCCAGCCCTGGCCGATCGGTCGTTGTTGGCTCTGGAGGCAGAGGCTGGTGTACGGCGACTCTGCTGAGACCGAGGGAGGGGGACCAGCCGCCCGAGGATCCTGCCCCGGGAATGAGCCCGGTCAACACTCACCTGCCAGCCAGCACCCTGTGCCCAGCAGACAGACACAGGTGACCACTGAGGGAGGGAAGCAGGGCAGGCTCTGGGGCAGGAGGGAGGAAGCCGACAGCAAGGGAGCGAGTGCGAAGGAAGTGTACTCTGGTGCCCCCAATTTGACGTCCATAGTTTTTGTCTAATAACAAGGGTTGTTCACAAAGTTTGAAAGGTCTCTTCTGTGCCTGGGCCGTGTGCTTTGTGTGTAAGGAGGTGCTTGTGTTGTGGGCCGGGCATGCACGGGTCAGCAGTTTGAGCCTCGTCCAGTCTTGCTCCCGGGGTCACACTGTGCTGCAGCGGGTTAAACCGCTGCCTGCAGTGGCATCCATGTGGGCGCTGGTTCAAGTCCCGGCTGCTCCATTTCCGATCCAGCTCCCTGCTAATGCACCTGGGAAAGCAGTGGAAGATGGCCCAGGTGCTTGGGCCCTGCACCCACCATGCAATGCCTGGATGAAGCTCCTGGCTCCTGGCTTCAGCCTGGCCCAGTATTGGTATGCAGCTATTTGAGCTGTGAGCCATTGGATGGAAGATCTCTCTCTCTCTCTTTCTCTCTCTCTCTCTGCCTTTCAAATAAATAAATAAATCTTGACAAATATCTTGCTCCCTACACGTCTCATGGTACCTGCAGGGAGGCACAGTCCACAGCAAACACTGGAGAAGTGGACCGAAGGCTGGCCCAGCCCGGAGACCTCACTGCGCCGTGATCATATCCAGTCTACTTGTCCACAGCATCGGCCCAGGCCCCCGGAGAGAGTTCTGGCTAACTGCCCACATGAATGGCTGTCTATCCTGCCCGCCCCCTCAGCCAGTCACTCAGATCTGTGCTGCCACCTGCTGGTCTGGCTTCCCGGGTGGTTGATCCCCGGGTGCAAGAGGGCGCCGTGTCTTAAAGAGAACATGCCGTTTGGGGTTTGCGTTGTGAGTTGGCCCATTGGGTAAGTTGCTTACACAAATGAATCCTACACACTGCACGCTCACATGAAAATGTGTTGACACCACCGCTCAGTGGGAGACAGAGTGTGAGCTAACTACAAGCCCCCAGACCTCAGTTCACGCCGGGAAGAAACATCGGGCTTACTTACACACCCAATGCACCTGCCCGGTCCTCCCACCCCACTGCCAGAGCACTAAGACTTGAATACGGGAAGAAGCTTCGACTCCGAGGAAAATTTTAGCCAGCTTCAGTTGAACAGGAGTTGGCGTGCCCGGGGACAGTGCGGAGTGAAATGGAACAACTCGCAGAGCCCAGGGTGAGGGCGGCACTGCCGACCCAGCCGCCACGATGTCCGTTGTGGCCCTCTGGGACCAGCCACACCCAGTGGGCTGACTCCACAGCTCCATGCCGCGGCAGTGGAGCGAGACGTCCACCTCGGCAGAGAGACTGCGCTGGGGGCAGCATGCCGGCCTAGCCAGCCAGCCCGATTTCTCCATGGCTGACTGCACCACATACATGGTGCTCACAATGCAAACCCCGGTCCCGTCCAACGCGACGCCATGCAGCACCCACCTTGCCCTCAGCTTTCTGTCCCCGACTTCTCCCTCCCTCTGAGCACCGCCCACCCCGGCCCTGCACGTAGAGGGGACTTCCCCCGCGAATTCCTCTCAAGGCCCCCGACACCACCAAATCCCTCTTGTCTGGGGTGGGCCTACGGGAGACGCGGGCTTGGAGGGGTCTCGCATCTACATCGTACATCTCAACTCCAGCTGCTCCACCGGGCACTCGGAGCCGGCAGCCCTGGGCGCTTCGTGTCCAGGCAAAGACGTTGTCCCTGAGCCACGCATAACCCTTCTGACTCCGGGATGTCACCGTGATGACACACCAGGGCCAAACAGTCATGATGAATACAGAACACTCTGCCGCGTCTGGCCGATGGAGAGAAAGTCAGGAAACGGATGGCTTACGAGATCACCAGAGTGTGGAATCGCAAACCAAGAACTACTTGAAAACTTGGAGACTTCGTAGGCTGCCCCCCGAACAGCTCCCCAAGGTTTGTAAAGCAGGCGGGGAGGGTGAAGGCGTGCGGTCCATGCTGGGGTCCACGTGTTGCTGTCACAGGAACTGTGAATTTTGTTTGTACTTTTTGTAAAACTGTATGATGAAGACACAATGTCAACCCACTTAGAAGTAGAAAGTAACGGGGAAATCAATGACAACAGCATTTCTGGAGAACACATCTCCATGCTCTGTCTACTGTGACCGGTGTGGCACCAAATCCAACCCAGGGTTAACCCGTTTGTCGAGTGCCCGCCAAGTTCCCGGTGGATTTTCCATTGTTCTGCAGAGTGAGGGTTCTGCCCCTGTGCAGACGGATCAGCTAAAATGCAGAGAAGCGATTTTGCCAACATTTGTGATGAGTGAGAGGCAGGGTTTGATTGGAAGGTAATTCTGCTGCATTTTGCTTTAAAAGAACCGCGATGTGGGGTGGGCATTGGACAGTTAGGAGGGCTCTTGGGACAGCTGCACTCCACGTTGGAGGGCCTGCACTCAACTCCGGACTCTGCTCCCAAATCCCACTTCCCACTGACGCACACCTGGGGGGCAGCAGATGGTCATGGCTCGACCCCCTGGGTCCCAACCAGCTGCCTGGAACACCCAGAGTGGGTTCCCGGCTCCTGGAACTGTAGAGGGCATTTGAGGAGTAAACCAGGAAGATCTCTCTCTTTCTCTCTCTCTCTCTCTCTTTCAAATACATGAATAATTTTTTTTAAAAATCCTGGAAGCATGAACAGGTGAACGCCAACCGACTGCTTCCCGGCTGCACTCCACAGGACTAACCTTGTCGACAGCGCAGTACGCCCGGCCTTCAGTCCTCCAGAGAAACAATGGATGCACGACAGAGATCTCAACGTGAAAATTACCCAACTATTGGCTCTCATCATGAATTTTCACCTCCTACAAAAAATGAGCCAAAAACGTTTAACTGTTGTTCTATCTACTCTCCTTTTGGCTTCTTCTAGAAGCCTAACAGGAATGAGTGGGGTGGGGTGACGAGGGCCCCGTGCAGTCTGGCTCTGAATCTTGTTTTTATTTTCGTGATTTATTTGTTTGAGAGGCAGAGTGATAGAGCGAGAAGGGGAGACAGAGAGAGAGAGGTCTTCCATCCACTGGTTCACTCCCCCAGTGGCCTCCAATGGCCAGGGCTGGGCCAGGCCAAAGCTAGGGCCAGGAACTCCATCCAGGTCTCCCACGCAGGTGCAGGGCCATCTCCCACTGCCTTCCCAGGCCACAGCAGGGAGCTGGATCAGAAACAGAAGCTGGGGCTCAAACTGCTGCTCCCATATGGCAAAGCCAATGTTGCCAGCAGTGTCTCAAGCTGCCGGGCCACAGTGCCAGCCCCCGACCTCATTTAATTCAACAGGCATGGTTAGAATTCACCAATATCAGAATATGGAGCCATGAAAATGGAACAAGGTGAATATGGCCTTGCTGCTAGGATTTCTTCAAGGACACATTCTAAATTTTTAACCCAAACTCTGATCATTCAAAACAGGCTAGATCAGCTTTTGCACCGTAAGATGCTCTGTCTTATCCGGAATTAGTTCAGAAAGCCTAACAATTAAATGAGCTGGAGAAGCTGAACATTGGATTCTTCTGGTTAGTCTTTAAAATAGCTTTTCAGATAAAAAATGGTTGAGGTTCTCTTTGGTCTTATTTTTTATGAGCAGGAGTGGCGAGTTACAATGCGTGCATTCTTCTGGTTTGTAGCTAACAAGGCAGGCCACTCCACGGAAGACAGCGAGAACGATGAGGACATGGGGGTGGGGGGTCCAGTGCATGCCAACAGCTCCTGTGCCGGCGACTATTCCGGGACAGCGAGCGTGTGACGGGCCACACAGGACTCACGAGGGCTTCTGCCTCTCCGAAGCCGGGGGTGGAAAGTTCCAGACACAGATGAGCGTGGCTCGCTGCTGGTGACGTCTTTTTGCTCCACGGCTGCGTTTGCTTTCAGAGCTCGCTCAGGTCCCAAAGCTCGTTGCTCGTGGAACTTCAGGCTGGTTCTGCTGTTTTCCTTTACGCTTGAAATGCAGGTCATATTGGGAATTTTTCAGACGCGTTCCACTCCCGTGTTCTGAGAGGATCAGACTTTGCTGTGTGCACACAGTCAATGACGCCTCACAGAAGGCCGGCACCAGTCGGGTTTGTGGGGCTCGGCTCCGGGAGCCACTGACAGCGATCTCACTGCCGGGCGGAGTCATGGCTCTTCACAATGGCAGAGCCAAACAGCCCTGCCTCAACTAAGGACAGAAGGTTCTAGAACTCCCCAGAAGGCACATATGCTGGCTAAGACCACCCATCCGTCGCTGCTCTCATGGGGATCCCCCCGTGGCCTCATGAGAGTCCACAGCTCGGCTTTTCCCTTGGTGTGGTTGATCAAGAAACAACTTGGCTGTCGCCTGTGTGGTGAGGTTGCTGTGTTTTGTCTCCACTTTGTCATTACGTGTGGACCAGCGTGGCCTCTGAGGACTGCTGGGTGCAGGTGCCGCTCAGAGTGAAGGTGCGAGAGATGAAGTGAGGATAAAAAGCCTCGGTTTCACTCCTTCTGCTCTAGCCACCAGCCTGAATTCGGCCACTGGACTCAAACTGGTCCCATCACTCAAGAACATACACCACTCACTCCATCGAGAGCTCCCAACTCCTTACTCTCCCAACGTTTGGGTACCCTTGTTGGAACAGACCAATAGCCACGGACATGACCCTTTGACTGAAAAACAAAAAAATTGGAAGTAATCAGAATTGTGCGCTTGGCCTAACGTCTGAGAAGTCTTCACCATGGTACGGCCTGTTGGTCCGTGGGAACCTGGGGTTCTTCTAGGCCCGAACGCCGCGGAAGGGAACCACGACGGGTTCTTTGGCTGCAGACTTGCCAGCGACATCACCATTTGAACTCGGGACACTTTTAAGATGAAGTCGGCAAACTCCGTGGTATGGAGACCTGGTTGGATTTGACCCGTGAGTCTCGGCTCGCTGAGAGGAGCCCACAGAGCGTCTGGCACCCTGGGAGGAAGGTGGTCCTGGCCCTTGAGGTCTGCACTGTAGAATCTGCCGTCAGCATTCCCCTTCCTGGAGAGAGGAGCCCACCTGCTGCAGTCCCTGGTCCTCACGGGTCACGGGCAAGGAGGGCGAGCACTTGGACCAGGGGTTAAAACACCACTTGGGTTGCCGGCATCCCATAGCCAAGAGCCCGGGCTGGACTCCCAGCTCCACCCCTGATTTCAGCTTCCTGTTAATGGACAGCTCATGGAAAGTTCTAGTATTCAGTGCCTGTCACTCACACGGGGGACCTTGGCTGAGGAGCTCCGGGCTCAGCTCCCAGCCTCAGCCTGGCCCGGCCCTGGCTGTTGCAGGCATCTGGGGAGTGACCCAGCAGATGGGAGATGTGTGTGTGTGTGTCTGGGTGTGTGTCTTCCTCTCAAATGAAATCATTTAAAAAATAAAATTTTAAAAGGCAATAGCAATACAAGAAGCCACTAGAAATGCATCCAGCAATGTTTACTACAAATTCTGTCGTGTTTGTCTCCGAGCTGGAAGGAACTGCCCACCCTGGAGCCGACCGTGGAAGGGCTTCGCTGGCCTGGCAGGGGACACGGCCCCTGGTCGTGAGATCTGAATGCCACCCTGGTGGGATGCCCGCTGTGTCCACGACCATGAATGTCTCACTTCCGAAAAGCACTCATTTATTTCCACGTATGTCCTAACCCCCTCTGCTCTTGTCTCTGAAGAGCGCGGAGACGCCTCGATTTGTTACTTTCATCTCGCAGCAGGGGAACGATGCACTCGTCCAGCGGCTGCCCTGGGGCTGGCAGAGGTCAAGCCACCAGCAGGAGGGCTCTGGGAGGGGGAGCCCCTGCTGGCACGGCACCCTGACGGGGAGCTGTGCACACTCACGGCACCACCGCGCCCAGCCTCGGGCAGGTTGTCCACAGTGCACAGGAAGTGCGCGTGCCGGCTCCCACCACAAACGGAAGGTGCGCACCCTCACGCTCGCGTAGGAAGGTTTCACCAACAGTGCCCGCCACCTTGCTTTGCAAAGATGGCAGGCGGCAAGTGGGCAGCAGGAAACCAATTCACTGGCCGGCCTGAAGCTGAGCTTGACTGATCTTTGAAGTGAGAGCGAGCGGGCTCTGCCTCCCTCTCCAAGATTTTATATATATGTTTAAGATTTGTTTATTTCTTCAAAAGTCAGACTTACACACAGAGAGAATGAGAGGGAGAAAGAGAGGTCTTCCATCCACTGGTTCACTCCCCAGGTGGCCGCAACGGCCAGAGCTGCGCCGATCTGAAGCCAGGAGCCAGGAGCTTCTTCCGGGTCTCCCACATGGGTGCAGGGGCCCACGGACTCAGGCCATCTTCCATTGCTTTCCCAGGCCATAGCAGAGAGCTGGACTGGAAGAGGAGCAGCCGGGACTCAAACTGGCACCCGTATGGGATGCCAGCACTGCAGATGGTGGCTTTACCTGCCACCACGGGAATGGTGGCTTTTGTGCCACAGTGCTGGCCCCAACAGGTATTTTACTAATAAAACAGCAACACATTGAGGGAAGGAAATTAAGCAAAATGGGGCTGAAACGGTGCACTGCCAGGGCCATCACTCGAGCGGTGATCTTCAGAACGTACCTGACAACGTCTGTTAGGTGACACTGCTATTTTGACAAAATGTGATAAACAGCGAGAAAAAAACATCCGATTACGTTACGAGGCCAACTAAGACCGATCGGTGGGATGGGGTGGCTCGGATCACACTTGCCTCTGGTCAGTCTTCATCCACCAGCAAGGACAGGAAACCCGGGAAAATGGGGAGACTGCGGCACCCCCGATTCTGACAGTAAAAGGATGACTCACACCAAGAAAGCCGTAAATCAAAATCTATTCCAACATCGTTACAGCACTGAGCTTTAATGCATGGTGGTGAGGAAAATCACCCTCCAAGGCTAGCAGCCCATGGACTCAACACTATCAAATCAGAAATCGGCTGCGATTGGAATTCTCGGAGAAGCCAAACCACCGCAGCACCGACAGCCAGCAGCTCTACCAACAGACAAGGCTTTTCTCCGGCACCCCCGGGGAGCTCATTCCGAGGGGGTGTCTGCTTCCAGAGCTGGCCTGTCCCCGGGCCTGTGACCCACGGTGGCGCACGGGGCATAAGTCAGCCCACAGTGTGAGCCACTAAATGATGTCAGCGGGAAGACAGCAGGAAACCCTGGCTGTGGCTGAGCGGCCGGGCGCGCTGGGAAGGGCTGCCTGACTCTCTTCCCCCACCTCCCCTTCAGTGCCCGGTCCCCACCTGAAATCCTTGGCCAACCGCCCCTCATCCTCAATGCCTGCAGCCCGGGAAAGGCCTCTGTCTTCCTCATGCTTGTGCAGGAACACACCTCGGTAGAATCCTTACAAATCCAAGACCACAAGTGATGGCTCGGGGACACATTTCTAAGGGATTAAATGGAGATTTCTTTTTTTTTTTTTTTTTTTTTTTGCCAGGCAGAGTTAGACAGTGAGAGAGAGAGACAGAGAGAGGGGTATAGACAGTGAGAGAGAGACAGGGAGAAAGGTCTTCCTTCTGTTGGTTCACCCCCCAAATGGCCGCTATGGTGCTTCCTCCTGGTCTCCCATGGGGTGCAGGACCCAAGCACTTGGGCCATCTTCCACTGCCTTCCCGGGCCACAGCAGAGAGCTGGACTGGAAGAGGAGCAACCAGGACAGAACCTGGCACCCCAACTGGGACTAGAACCCGGGGTGCCGGCGCCACAAGCAGAGGATTAGCCTAGTGAGCCATGGTGCCAGCCTAAATTGAGATTTCTTTACAGCACAAAGCATTCCATCTCCTTGAAACAGAGGTTTTAAAGGGGAAGAAGCCTCTCATTATACTTTCCTTCTCCGGTCAGAATTCGGTTTCCCTTTTCCCCAAACATCTTCTTCCGTATGGTTAGACGCCAAGTCAGGGCACTACCCCCTCCTTTGGAGCAAACACAACTAAGCCTCTTCTTCACCACACATCACAGGGTTGTGTCTTCTGCACCTCGGTGTTTGCGAGAGCTGACTTGCAGATGACAACCACACACACAAAAATAGAACAGCACGCGGCAGCCCCTCCAGGAGAGCCCCAGGCCTGCACGCGGCCTCGCGAGCACAGGTGGACGCTACCATGTTTTCCATTAGGATTACAGCCCAAAGACCCACACGCAACCCACGGCAGTGCTGCACTGCTTCCACTCACGGGGTACTCCAGCCTCCTCGAGTGGTCCAGAGGGTAAGAACAAGCAGGTGAGCCACCTGTGGGCTCACCTGTCCCCACAGCACAATTACACAGGGAATGCTGGGGGCTTGAGAAAAATCAAAGGTGACTCCACTCATACCCACAGCGAGCCACAGTCGGCCTGCGGGGTGATGAACATCGAGGGAGCTACCTGGTGGACTGCAATCTTGCACACAGTGAATGACCAACAACCAACAGAAGGGGACCAACAGTTCTGGGGTTACTACATACAGCATTATTGAACACCTGACCACATTTAGTCAGGCAGTAGATGCAGAAGTGCTGTGTAGGCCGTTTTAATGAATTACGTACTTATTGGCATAAGAGCAATTTTGTGCAAAATTTCAAGCACCTTTGTTCCCAGAGTCAGCCAGGTCCCACGGGACTGGGGTCTCCCCTAAGAACAACTGCCATCCGTCTCCCTACAGGATAATATTTCAGCGACCCCTTCCATCATTTCCCGCAGTCTCATCGCAATGCCACACAGAATTATCTCATAAACTCTTTCAAACCCTCCTGGAAGTTTTGCATGGACAACAGTTTTACAGCTAAGAAGGGATAAAAATGATCGAGCGAGAAGTGATTTTAAGGATCAATGACAAGAGACCCTCAAAGGGTAAGTAGTGAGGGGTGGGAAGTTTGGAAGTCTCTGAAGTTCTACCGTGTAATGGTCAGGTACTTGGGTACTTGCTGCTAGGTGCTTGGGTACTTGCTGCTGGGTGCTTGGGTACTTGCTGCTAGGTGCTTGGGTACTTTCTGCTAGGTGCTTGGGTACTTGCTGCTAGGTGCTTGGGTACTTGCTGCTCCTCCCAATTTTCTTAAAATGCTGAAGTGGGTGGGCTTGCTGATTTTCTGGGCTGCGTGGTGGAAGTTCTAATTTAGGGTTCTTGGTGATCTGCTGTCCTCAAACACGTAAGCCAGTTCTGCACACTCTGGTCATGCGGAAGAACGGTTCTACCAAGGATAAATGATGACACAGGGTGGCCGTTTGACCCGAGCTTTGGTGCTGGTTGGCCTGTCCTTGCCCCTCAGAGAGTGTCTGCATTTGGATCCAGCTCTGACTCCTCACCCCAGCCTCCTGCTGATGGCACCTGGGAGGCAGCAGGTGCTCTGTCCCAGCCACCCACACGGGAGATCGGAATGGAGCTCTGGGCCCCTGGCTTCTGCCTGGCCCAGCCCCAGCTACTGGGGGCCAGGGGAAATAGATCAGCAGATGGAAGTTCTCTCTGTGTCTGTCTCTGGCTTTGGCTTCTGCTCAAATAATTTTAAAAACATGGAAAAAGAATGACCACAAAGGCGTGTAACTATCACGCTGCCACTCGCTGAGCCGCGAGGTCACAGGGGGCCTCCCCTCCCCGTGTGGCACAGCAGCAAGGTCTGGGGTCCCATCCTTTGTTTCCCAGATGAGGACCTGAGGCTTGGAGGCTCCGTGAACACGAGCCGAGCCTGAAAACCACGTGTTTTACCGGACAAGTCTTCAGCCTCTCCCTTGGCTTCCCCGCCTGTGAAATGGGGGAGCACTTGGCTCCCCTGGCCCGAGTTGCTGGAGTCAGGAGAGCCCCAGGTCCACTGGTGGCGGTGTTTTGCCCACAGGCACTCGGGATGGAGTGCAGGGCGCTTGGCACGGGGGCGCAGCTGCACGTGACAGCAAGGGGAGGCAGACTCGGCAACACCTGTGCGAGCCCCTCCGCGCAGCCTGACGTCAGTGCCGCCGGGAACGGTTTCAGACGGAAGAGCTCCGGCTGGGCCCAGGGCTCCGGCTGCCCTTACTAGGATATGCGTCACATAAATATAGATGCACACACAACACAAATGTAGATCCCTTCCAGAACACGCCGCACCGCGTGGTCACAGTCACAAAGCCTCACTCGTTTTAATCCAGAGGACTTTCTCCCAGAAAGGCTCCAATTACAACAACCAAGGGAAAATTTGAGATGAGAAGCTAGGGTGACCCCACCACGTCAGCGGGAGCTGTGAACTCCAAGGTAGGTGCATACCAGCGTTCTGTGTGTTTCCGTCTTAACCAAGTGTTTTCAAAACCGACGGTGCTGAGCGCTCCGTGCGAGCTGAGAGTAAAACTGGAAAGAGAACCAGGCCAGAACGGGCTCGCTGTCATCTCCTTACCTGTCCCCAGAGCTCACCTGGCCGCCAGGGCCATCTGGCAGGAGGCCACGTGATCGCGCACCACAAACAAGTCCCAACGTCTTGAATAAAAGCAACCCACACGCAGAGAGCAGCTCCCCGCTGCTTTGGCTCGATTCCACACCGTGACTCACTCCCCGAGGCCCCCTCAGGAGACGCTCAGCTCCCCCCTCTGCATATTTCATCGTTTTTTAACCCCAGATGACAAGAGAGTCATCTGCTCACTGGAGAAACCCTGGGAAACCCCTAAAAACAAGAAGCTATTGTTTAAATCGTCCCAAACCATCCCACTCGTGGCCAGTACCATCAGCACTGTTTTCTGTGTCCTTACGCACCGATCCGCTTCTCCTGGCCTAGACGGTGCTGTGGCATGCGTGCCGTGTGCAGCCCAGTTCTGCTAAATAATACATCATGATGCTTTGCAAACTGGACATTTCCTCTCAGACTTGTGGATGCATTCCACAGCGTTCTACTGTCTCGCGAATTCTTAGCATTTATCTGAACAACACTGTTGGTTGTCGAGTGACCTGGTTGCTTGCCGTGTCACTGTCCCCCTGTCTATGTACCACCCACCCACCGACCCTCCCACCCATCCATCTACACATACATATGTATGCCCATAAATGCATGCATTGTACATAATGTGCATGACATCTGTGTGCAGTTGTTAAGATTTGCTACCTCTGGGGCCAGCACTGTGGTGTGGCGGGTAAAGCCGCCGCCTGCAGCGCCAGCATCCCATACGGGAGCCATTTCAAGTCCTGGCTGCTCCACTTCCAATCCAGCTCTCTCCTATGGCCTGGGAAAGCAGTAGAAGATGGCCCAGGCCCTTGGGCCCCTGCACTCATGTGGGAGACCCAGAAGAAACTCCTGGCTCTTGGCTTCAGATCAACACAGCTCCAGCCATTGTGGTCAACTGGGGAGTGAACCATCAGATGGAAGACCTCTCTCTCTCTCTCTCTCTCTCTCTCTCTGCCTCTCCTTCTCTCTCTGTGTAACTCTTTCAAATAAATCTTTAAAAAAAAAAAGAATTCTGCCGCAGATACTATTGCTCGCCTACCTTACAGCTCCTCTCCTCCTTGCTAATACACTTGATACTCTTCAGTGTGGACGTCTGGGCTAAGTTCTTCCATCCTGGGTGACAAGCTCTGAGCAGTGCCTGCCGAGTGCTGCTTCCGGGAAGGCCTTCGGAAGGGAGATGTGGTTGTTTTCCGTGGCATAATACATTTGCTTTCTGAATGCCACTATTTGCTTACCTGGGAGGTAGGTGCAATGGGTGCAGGCGGGCAGCCATTTTGGGACCACAGCCTGAAAGCCATTGGCTAAAGAGGGCTTGGTGCAGAGTGGGGAGGAGGCTGGGACCCCATGGCGAGACAGGGCCACCCTCCTGGCCTGGGCGCCATTGCCACACAACTGCTAAGTGACACAAGCTAACGCTACAGAAGTCATTGGTTTTTGAGTTGCTACTATTCAGCGTAAAACCGTAACTGTCTAACAGAGCTGTCTAAATATAAAGCCTTAGAGACAGAATTATGGAGTCTCTTGGGTGTGTGAATTTTAAAGGCATTAGACTTATGTCATCAACCTACTTCCCAGAGGGCTTCTGCCAGTATTAACCTGATCACTGGTTGACACCGATCCCTCTGGAAACATGACTTTAGCTACAGCACCTTTGGTAGGCACTGAGACGGAAGATTGAGCCTACACCCGTCACTCAGGGTCCCACACTACCGGCTCACTGCGCACACCCAGCAAAACAGCAGCAAGACCCCAAGAGGAACCGAGGCAGCCAGAAGCACTTCTGACCCTCAGCTGGGATTCCAAGGAGACCCAGCAGGTGCAGACATGCGAGTGCCCGTGTGGCTACTGCAGCGGATGCAATGAGGCAGCAGTGCCCGAGCTGCCCCGAGAGGCAAGGCCACGCCGTGGACAAAGGGACCTGGACTTGGCCCAGTGGTGGCAAGGAGGTAGCCACCGAAATGTTTCCAGGAGCAGGAAGGAGCTGAGAGTTGCATCATTGAGAAACAGCCCCGGCCACAGGCTGAGAGAGGGATTGGGGAAGGGCTGGAAGACCACGGCACTGACCGGGCAAGCAGCCGCAGGGGCCTGTTTGAGGCAGAGGCGACGCCAACACAGACACAGCCATTATAACCGCAGCCGAGTCGCGCGACAGCGCTGTGCGCACCTTGCGAGTCTCCGGCTGTGTGCGCACCTTGCGAGTCTCCAGCTGGACAAAACACCAGGACATTGTACGGCCACTCATGGCAAGGAAATTGAGAAATAAATAAAATCTTAAAAAAAAAAAACTCGGGCCATTGTGGAATAAGCCCTAATGCATTTTAAGTACCTTAAGCAATTATTAAGCACCTACTACGTGCAGGACACAAAGCTGAGTACTGTGGAGGATGCAAATAAATACAAGAAAAAAATCCCTTTTTAAAAATCATTTCAAGAATAAGAGTCAAAATTCAAATGGGCATTATTGCTCCTCAGGAACCTCCGAAGTTAGTAAATAAACCCTCCAAGATCGGCATCCAAATGGGATACGCCCAAAGCTTCTGAAGACGCATGGTGCTCCCCGGAGCTGGCGCGTGGATGAGCGAACACCTGCCCCCAGATCCCCATCCTCCTTCTCAGTCCTCCAGCACCGAGGATCCCACCCCCAGCTACGAGAACTTGAGCACGGGTGGGCACGCACGCCTGCTGCCAAGTGTCCACTTCCCCCACCACACTCCTCCTTAAGGACGCTGCGTAGACTTGGCCCCAGCACCCTCCCCTGGCCCGGACCTCAGGAAAGCTGACTCTGTGACAGCAGGGGTGAGCGGGCAGCCCCTCAGCTTGCCATGGTGGGATGGTCAGGACGACTCCCAAGGGTGCTGCTTGGAAAAGGCCCCTGGGCGGTGGGAAGGGAAGCAAGGGAATGAGCTTACAGATGGCGCCCAGCCCCGGCACGCAGGTCCCGGCCAAGCGGGGTCGGGATGGCGTCCTCTGGCCTCCGAGTCACCCACCAACTCTGATCCCGGCACTGGCAGCTCTGCGAGATTCTGCAAGCAGCATTTCTACTGCTTAACCAGCTTGGCCTGGACCACCTGCTGTCTGCAAACACAGAGCCACAAGCCTTCCTACCTACCCATGCACACACCACAGGTGACAAGTCCCGGGGCATGTCAGGCTTCGGGAAGAATTCCTTTGGCTAAGGACACAGGGCCAAGACCCGACGTGAAACTGCTGTGGCAGAGGCTGAGGGAGAGGACTTGACACTGAAGAACTACATGGCCCGGCATGGATCTTGGGCCTCCGGCAAGCACTGTGTTCCTTTGAGCCGTGTCGCCTGCTGTGCACCTGCGGGTACCACGCGGCATCAATTTGAGAAGTGTGCATGGCTTGAGCCGGGTTGAAGCTACGGCCTAGAGGTCAACAGCTTTGCAAGCCGGATCAAGGCAGTGACGCGAGGGGAGTTCACTGGCATTTGGGGCAGAGGCCTGGTGATGTCGCCGTCTTCGCAATACAAGCAGGGACCATGCTTCGGCACAAGTGAGCGCCTCACTTCTCCCGGCCAAGGAGGAAGGCGCCAGGCCCACCTGCGAGCCACCTTCAGGGCCGTCCGCCCAGACACTCGGCACCATCTCCTCCCCACTCTGCGGTTTGAGCTTTGAAGCAAATAAAAAGCTGTAGTTCCAGGTCACAACTGTATTCTTCTACCTGACACCCAAGAACGGTAACCGGCAAGGGAGGGGGAAAAGCCTCATTTGTCAAACTGTGTCTCCATCCTGTAAATGTTTGCTTACGAAGTAACCACAGCAGAGGAAGGTGCTCCCCGCACCAGCTCGGAGTTCAGGGTCTCTTGTCGTCCACGTGTGGTTTTACTTTGTCCCTGATGCCGGACGTCTCTCTAGGGAAGGCGAGAGCTGCTTTGTCCCCCAAGCACGGGAACATTCACTGTGGCTTCAGAGGGGATTACGACACACATGGAAGGGGACGTGCACTCGCCGGCGCTCCGAGGAAGATTACATACAACTAAATCACACAGACATCAAACTCAGAAATCTTCCTTTGTGCGGCGACCAAAGCAATCGCGGCGCCGAGGTCTCGAAGGACGAGAGCGGGGTGAGGGAGGCAGGGCGGCAGACACGGGACCTGGACGAAGGCGAGGGTCCCTTCCCCTTCTGCACAACGAAAGAGGCAGGAGCCTGCCCTCCTCTCCAGCGCTCGCTCGCTGCCGCTGTGAAATTCCATTGCAGGACCTCGTCCCGGGGCGGAACTGCCTCTGAGCTTACAGATCCTGCAGCTGAGATAACATCAATTCAGGGGTGAACGGTCCAACTCCTAAAACGACATCTCAGGAATATCGATGACAATCAAACATTTTAATTCCTTCATATACACTCTATATCCTTTTTTCTGCTCTTGTATTTTTTTCTTGGCTTCCAAGCATCGTCACTGAGAAAGGAAAAAGTCCTTCTTGTCATAAAGACCTACCCACTTCGTCTTCTTTGTCCCCAAAATGGGCAGAGAATGAATTAAGGTGAAAAATGTTCAGTTACCTAGGTCCCTGTGAACCTCAACACGTTCAGAGACAAAGGACCAGTTCTGGAGTTGAACGCAGGCCTCTCCCTAAGCACCTGGGCATCTCTCAGCAGAGCTGAGCGGCAGGGAGCAGGACCCGGCTCTCTGCCCAGGGCCCGGCAGGCCCAGCACAGGGCAGAGACCCACGCATTGCACATCCTGCGCTGTAGCAAAGAGCCAGCCCTGGGACAGGGCTACTGCCGCTCAAACTGGCCACAACGTTGGAAGTTTCCCCATTTTCTGGGAAACCAGGAGCATAGCCTCCAGCCAGAACCCCTGCTGTGTTCCCTCCATCCAGAAAGTCTTCGCTACTGTTCACTGTGGTGCACACATTTTGCCGCTAGACAAAATAAAACCCAAACACAAAAGGCAATTCATTGCTTCCTCCATGGGCACGCTAAAGCCCCAAACGTCCTCCTACTAAATCTTTGCTTTCTTTGTGCCCCGCTACGTCAAGGAAAAGAGATTCTTGAGGATTTGTTTTAAAAGGAAAAGGGGAGATCAACAACTGGGGGCTGAGAATGTGCCGGAATCGGGGCCTGAAAGCTGTTAGGCCCGGCTTAAAAGCAGCGAGGGAGACTCGGGGCTGTGATTTCAAGGCAAATCCTTTGCCATTGCACTTCGGGGATGTTGCTATTCACAGCAGACCAGGAAGTCTGATATATCGTGTCCCTTGACAGCTCTTAAGGGAACAGAATTTTTTTCCCCTTCTATGTATTCATTCATATGGAAGCTAGCTGTGTATTTAAGGCCGCCATAAATTAAGCTTTGCTACACGAAACACATTCATCCAAGGCTTCCGGGAGCCGAACTTAAATCAAGGGCTGCATAAAAGTGGCAGCGCTCCCTGCAAACTCCTCCCAGCCGGCAAATGTGCATCACGTCTGTAGGAAGCGGAAGGACCTTGCTTGGCCAGCGCATCACAGACGGGCAGCTCCACTCCCCTCGCCTGTTTCACTCCAGGATTCTCTGCAGGGAATACTCCTGGGGTCAATTACTGACTTTTCCATTTAATTCCATCGAAGGTACAGTTTACAACGTTCCAAGGAGACGCCAGCCGCACTGCTCAGCTCAGCTTAGCTCATCCTGATTCGGCCGGGTCGACCACCTCCTGGCATTCTCCAAGTGCCCTGGCTTGGGAGCTCCCAGCGTGGTCGCCCTGGAATTCCTGCTTAGGAGAGGAAGTGGATCCGCGCACGAGTGCGAAGAATCGGCAGAGTGATCGCCGGCAGCGCCCAGGGCCCGCGCACTTCTTAGGAGACTTCCACGGGCACAGGCAGGGAGCGGAGGTGCATGGCAGACGGGGCAAACCGTGCCAGTGGGCAGCCAACGAGGGCCGGGCATTTAGCTCACGTCAACCGAGACCAATGCCGCAGAGCCACCACCCCTGAGCCACGAGTCATGAAGGCGGCGCAGACCTGGCCCCGGGGGTCTCACCACGCCTCTGCCTCTGTTCCCTGCATTTGCTGCACCGCCAAGGGGCCCTGGGCAAATGGGCGACTCAGGCCTTCAAGGAGATCCGATAATGTCCAGGTCCGAATGACGGAGCAGGCGTCAGGCAGGGGTGCCGCTGGGTGGGTCCACTGGGTGGGTGCCGCTGGGTAGGGGTCGCTTATCCCCTCGAGCCCTGTCAGTGGAGAGGGACAGCGAGGGTTCTAACCAGGCAGCAGACGGACAGTCCTCAAATCACACTCAGCCTCCCGAGTCCACCTGCTGCTCTAAAGGAGGCCACGCCTCCACGAACCAAGTTCATTGCCTTAAAGGCAGGAGTAAAGGACTTGCCAATAGGGTGAGGACCACTTTCTGAGGGACACAGGGGTCATGAGAAGACCAGACCCCTCTGCTGAGATTCAGCGGACGGGAGAGAGAGCAGCTCGAGGGCTGTGCCCTGCTCACGGGAAAGGGGAGCTCTGGCCGCTGCACTGGGTGTGCACAGAGCAGCTCTCTCTCAACTCAGACTGGACATTGCAGCCATCTGGGAAGTGAATCCGTGGATGGAAGACTCTCTCTCTCTCTCTCTCTCTCTCTCTCTCTCTTCCTGTGTGTGTGTGTCACTCTCGCTCTGTACTCTTTCAAATAAATAAAAATAAATCTTAAAAAAAAGAAAGCAACCCCATTTACAATAGCACCAAAAAGAATAAAATACCCAGGAATAAATTAACCCGCCGTGCAGGGCTTGCTCGGTGCGTAGATGGCACAGCCGGGGCAGCCAGGGCGGGCCCCACGGGCTGGCGAGTGTCACAGCCTGAGCTCTGGCTCCTGCCCGCTCGCCACCTCCCTCCCTCGCTGCAGTCACCGCCAGGAAGGACCAGCTCCCGGCAGACGGCGTTCCCGCCCATTTCCGCCCAGGGTCGCAGTGGCTGGAGAACTCACCAAACAGAACGAATCCAACACGGCTTTGCCTATGATGCTCAGCAGGACCTCAGCTATCATGGGGTGGGGGGGAGTGGTCGGCGTTCAGACAAAGCAGGAATTACTGGGGTGTGGGGCGTGCAGCTCAGGAGACGCACCCCCAGTTGTGTGTGTAAATGGCCACTGTTCGCCAGATCCCGCCCAGGTGGCCGCTCGCCCGGTCTCATGGCTGAATGGTAATCATCACCAGTCCCGTTTTACTGCCTGTGAGAGACGGGAATTAAAGATGTAATATACTTGTCACTCACAACAAATGCCACACATGGCTTCGCCCAGAGCGGCTGTGTCTCAAAGGAGAGCGGAAAAACAAAGAAGGCTGGAACGTGACCTGGGCTGCAAGCCCCCCTCCCCAATGTGCCAGCGCGCCCCAGCCTCCTCCCCCAACCTCATCTTTAGCCTGAAACAGGACTGCATTAAAACTGAACGGCCGTGACCCCCGATGAGCAGGTCATCTGTCCATCAGCACCAGCTGGACAGTGGACTCCCTGGACAGTGCACAGGCACCACGCGCGACACAGCAGCCGTGGGGAGGGCAGAGCCAGCACGTCCCGAGAGATGGGCCAGCAAGCACGCGGCTGCTTGAACCCACCTCTGAGGGCTCCCCACACTCCGACGTGCAAGGCCAGCCTGCAGCACCTCCGCCTTTCTCCAGCGTCCCTCCCTACACCACAGCCCTGCCCACTGCCCCCAGGAATCCACGGAGGCTTTGAGCCTCTGTGCCCCATCCTCACCCCATCCAAGCTCCCCGGGCCACGCCCTTGCCGCCTGTGGGACAGCCACACGCGTGTCAGGAAGCAGCAGGCAGGGATGGGAGCCCAGCCAGCTCTGCAAGTGTCACAGCGACATCATAGACCACATTTGGGAGCTCCCTGGGGACTGCTCCTTCTCCCCCCAGACCTTCCCACCCCATCCGTCTCCATCGTCCTTTCTCCCAAGACATCGAATCCCCTGCCAGAGCACTGGATCCTGGGAATTGCCCGGAAGTCGGTCCATGCAAGCCGCAGCGTCTACTCTGGAAGTCACCTCGTGCACTCTGCAAAACTAGCCAAGGCCGGCACGCGCTTGTCTCAGCAGGAGCTGCCCGTCACCCGCAGCCCGGGAGAAGACATTTCCCAGCGCCCGCCAAGAGCTCACAGACCCAACTAGACCCTCCCCGACATCCAAGTGCTGTGGCCTGCATGGACTGAGCGTGGAAGGCGCCCCTGCACGGTGACGGGTCAGCAGTGTAGACTCTGTCCAACATCCAGAAGTGTGGACCACACCCGGAGGACAGCGGCCACGTGAACACACAAAGTAGCTGAGTTTTTTTTAAAGTCATTGGAGTGCTTTGTATTTGAGAATAAAACATTCACGCACACACAGAGTCTTAAATACTTTTTTAAAAAATATTTATTTTATTTATTTGAAAAACAGTTACAGAGAGAGGTAGAGACAGAGAGAAAGGTCTTCCATCTGCTGGTTCACTCCTCCAAATGCCTAAATTCAAGATGGAGCCAGGCCAAAGCCAGGAGCCCAGAGCTCCATCGAGGTCTCCCTCAGCAGGTGCAGGGGCCCAAGCACTTGGGTCACCTTTTGCTGCCAGGCAGGAAGCATTACTGGGGAGCCGGGTGTGGAGAGGAGGCGCCAGGACCTAAACCAGCCCTCTGATATGGGATGAGGGCACTGCAAGAGGCAATGTAACCCGCTGCACGCAGTGCTGCCCCACGGGACTCGTCTGCGTGGCTTTGACTTTCCTTCTGGACCCCCAGGAACTCACATCCCCCCCACCCCGAGTCTCTGATGGTCCTTACTGCTTGCCAAGCCCCAGCGTTTCTGCCGTGCCCGCGTGGGGTGGCCTCAGTCCTTTCTCCTCTTGATTGGGCCACGCGGGCTGCCTCGTTTCTCACCCGGTGGGTTTGCTGTCTGCTGCAGCCAAGATGCAGGACTCCCGGACGCTGCCTCTCACTCAGCAGCGTGGGGGTCGGGTCCCGCAGACAGTTTGCTTGTTGCCGGGGTCAGGACCTTCAAAAGGTTCTTCAAAGTTCTGTTAGTGCATGTCTAGACCGGTCATCACTGCAGACCTGGGGTGCACCCAGGTGACCCCCACGTGGATGGAAGGTGGACCCAGGGAGGCCCCCGCCTGGATGGAAGGTGGACCCAGGGAGGCCCCCACGTGGATGGAAGGTAGACCAGGTGACCCCTGCCTGGATGGAAGGTGGACCCAGGTGACCCCCACGTGGATGGAAGGTGGACCAGGTGACCCCCACCTGGATGGAAGGTAGACCAGGTGACCCCTGCCTGGATGGAAGGTGGACCCAGGTGACCCCACCTGGATGGAAGGTGGACCCAGGTGACCCCCACGTGGATGGAAGGTGGACACAGGGAGGCCCCCGCCTGGATGGAAGGTGGACCCAGGGAGGCCCCGCCTGGATGGAAGGTGGACCCAGGGAGGCCCCGCCTGGATGGAAGGTGGACCCGAGGCGGTCCTGGTGCCCGTTTGTTCAGGTTGTCCGTGGTGAATGGGAAGACAGACGACCAGAACCAGCACTCTGCTGTGTCTTCATAGGCCCATCCTAACGAGCATTTCATTACTTGCTGAAAACAACCACTTACCATGTTCTCCTGTTTCTTTTCTCTCCCAGGCTGCCAGGAAGCTCAGAAGTGTCAGACACGTTCTAGAGGCCACACTGAGGCATAGTCCACACCTCGGCGACACAGAGGCCTGATTCTTGGGCACAGCTGTGTTGGCCTGGATTAGCCAGGGAACAGGACCCTGGTGACGGACCCGTTTTAAGGAATTACTCCTGTGGTGGGGCTGGCAGATCCAAAATTCACAGGAGCGGCAGCGGGCAGCCAATCCAGGCAGGAGCCACCGCTGCCGTCGTGAGACAGGGCTGCCTCCTCTCGGGACGCCCAGTCTCCGCTCTGCAGGCCCTCAGAGGACCACAGGGGCCCCCAGGCTGCAGAGCGCCAGCCCCTCTACTCCAGGCTACCTGGTGGGAGACGCCGAACACAGCCACCAACGCCCTCCCGGCGACACCTGCATCGGCACGTGGGTCCCTAACTGGTGCCTGAGTGGCCTGTGTGACCCCAGAGGGCTGGCAGCCCCCAGCAGCCCCCACCTTGTGACTGAGCCCAGGCCTTGCTCCTGGGAAGCCATGCTCTGCTCACACCCTCGATAGATTTACTAAGACCGGAAGGCCTGCAGCCGAACAGATTCCCGGGGAAAACCCTGCTCGGGAAGATTCCTGGGGACCCGGGGTGGTCTTGTTCCTCAGGGCCGGGAAACGCCAGGATCCAGAGTGCAGGACTTGGCGAACGCATGGTGATTTGGCTTAGGAACAGGGGCTTGGACGTGGAACGTGTGCACCGAGGGGTCTGCCTGTCGGCACGATCACCGCGCTCCGAGGGCAAGGTGTGTAGGCTGCTTTGTTTTGCAGCCCCTGTGCGCACTTCCACGAGGCTGCACGGCCACGATCACTTCTACTCCCCAGCAGAAGAGTAACCCCCGGACACAGGCGCTGTGCACGCCGTGGGCGCCGCTGCCATGCTTCTGGGGCTCCCGGGGACATTCCTGCACCGGGGGGCCCCAGCCTCGGAGCCCGCCCCCGCACTTCCCCCCTGGGGCTGTTGGGATGTTCTCTGTAGCACCCGGAGCTGCACAGGGAATTGCTCCCCCAAGTGAGCACAGAGCACGGCTCAGGGATTGGTTTTACGTTTCAAGGCAAAACAGACACACAGCCATCAACACAGTCAGCCCTGAAAGAACCACACATTAAAACGAGATGCCACTCTTCAAATAAAGACGTTTTCCGTGGCTGCCTCTGAAGCCACGTCCGTGGACGTGGTCCTCGCGCTTTCTGCACCGGCATTCAAGCCCAGACTTCATCACTGCTTCCTGGGCACGGAATAGCCACGCCGCAGGAGGGCAGGAAGGAGGACCCCACCCCACCAAGACGACACGGGTGTCAGTGCTTGAGAGCTGCAGGTGCTCCCCCGAGGCAGGGGTGGGGGTCCCCATGCTGGAGCCTTGGGGGCAACCGCGTTTCTGAGGAAAAACACCCGGAAGTGCAATGGCGAGTGATCGCTCACTCCACCGGAAAGCAAGACCCCGGGCAGGGAAGCGGCGATGCGAGCCGCCGAGCCCGATCAGAGCACCTGCCGAGCTGCCAACAGAACGGGGCGCCCTCCTCTTGTTTTTAGCCCAGGAACCGGAACGCTCTTGGCTCACGGGATCGTGGTGAGACTCGGGTGCCAGAAATGAGGGCGGATTGAGTTCTCTCTCTTGGGCAGCACTGGGCGAGGTTTGAGCCAAACAGCAGTGCCTCCCGTTCAGCAGCCGCCCCGTCCTCCGACTCTGAGCCCCTGTTTGATCGGCCACAGGCAGCCATGGGTTCCACAGGGTCCCTCTCCGTGCACGAACACACACAATCCCTCACCTGTGCATTAAACAGAGCTTAACAACTAAGCCTCGCCATGTTGCGCAGATTACAAACCACTCGTTTGTCTACCAACGTCCTAGCAAATGCCCACGAGCGCGACAATGCGTTAAACAACACAAACATACCTGTTACAGTGAGGGGATCTGACCAGCTCCAGCCAAGGTGTGGCCACGGCTGGCTCCCTCCAGAGCTTCCGGGGCTGATCCTGGGATTCCTGGCCTCTCCCTCCAGCTGCAAAGCCGCTGCACCTGCTTCCCACACACTGCACTGGGTTTGCTGCGCAGGTGTGCAAAGCCCTCCAATCTCCAAGAATCATGGCGGGACACTGGGCCCAGCTGGGCCACCCAGGATGCTCTCGCCACCCCGGGACCTCACCTGCAGCACACCCACAAAGTCCTACAGCCCCATGAGGTCTGCCTACCGCAGCCATCGCCGGAGTCGTTCCCGGCGGCGCCCTCCACGTCCGGGGCCAGCGTGGGTCTTGTCTCCTTGCGAGGGCTGGCCGTGTTCACTAGGATCCTCTGTGGCAGGATCGAGCCAATGCCACCGTGGTTGCATTTGCATGGGAGTCAGGGGACGAGCCCTATCCAGCCTGGAAGCAGAGAGAGAAGCTGGGCCGACCAATGCTCCTGGGAGAGCGGCCACCCAAGGGCATGCCTGCAGTGACCTGAAGATCTCCCATTGGCCAGCGCCGTGGCTCAACAGGCTAATCCTCCACCTTGCGGCGCCGGCACACCGGGTTCTAGTCCCAGTTGGGTCGCCGGAGTCTATCCCAGTTGCCCCTCTTCCAGGCCAGCTCTCTGCTATGGCCTGGGAAGGCAGTGGAGGATGGCCCAAGTGCTTGGGCCCTGCATCCGCATGGGAGACCAGGAGAAGCACCTGACTCCTGGGTTCAGATCAGCGCGATGCACCGGCCGCAGTGGTCATTGGAGGATGAACCAACGGCAAAAAGGAAGACCTTTCTCTCTCTCTCCCTCTCTCTCACTGTCCACTCTGCCTGTCAAAAAAAAAAAAAAAAAAAAAAAAAAACTCCCACGAGCCCGCCCCAGACCTCATAATTAGATCCAGCCTCCCTTACCCTCTTAACCACTGGTTAACTGTCACGCCTTAACCACCAACATCAGACTTTATGACCACGCCCACAGGGCGTCCGCGCTGTTGTTGGAGCCTAAGCTTGACAGAAGCCAGGGCCCCGTCCACGGGTGTCCCCCTCCCTGCCTCCCGCTGCGGTCCCTGGGGGGCTGACATCCCCATGTCCTCCCCGGCGGCCTCAGCTGATGGCCCGTGGAGCACTCACTTCCTGTCCCCCACGGCTGAATCCTCTTCACCATGGCCCGTCTCTCATCTCGGTGCCCCCCTGATTTCCACATTAAACTAGAGGGGTCCCTGAGCTGTTTATTGCCAGCACCTGGGATCCTGCAGGGCCTAACTTCCTGGGTCCACCCGGGGCTCTTGGCCAGCGAATGCGTCTGCTGGGATGCACGGTGGCCTCGACCTTGGCTTCCACCTGCTCAGCCCAGACGACCCCTACCCCGTGATGACCTGTGTCTTGGGGGCGCAGCCTCAGGATGCCCAGCTGACCGCTAGGACAGTGCCCACTGACAGGAACGACTTACGACATGGAAGGTTTTGGCGTGGAAACTTCAGGAAAAATCAGTTGTAAATCCAGCTCCTGCACAGTAGGGGGTCGTCAAAGCAACCGACAACCTCACTGGCTGTTTTGCGACGGTATCTTGACCTGCAAGGCCCGTGAGACGGCTCAGTGGACACAGCCTTTCCGCTCCACAAAGCCCCACGCCTCTGGGTCCAATATCTCAGTGCCGTCAGGCGCTTAGCAGTGGGGCCGCTGTGGCCACCGTCGGTGTGGGGCCCCGGGCCTGCCGCCTCCTTGGAGACGCTACGGCTCCTTACAATGCTCATCGCTCTCCCTGAAGCCACCAGCTGCCCGGCGACCCATTTTACTGTCATCGACTTGGACTTGCTAAAAGTGGGGTTTCACCGCTCTGTGTAAACCAGCCACAATTCTCTCTCCGGCGTTGAAGACAACCCAAGGCTAGCTGGTTAATTAAGGGAGATGTTGACACTCTCTCCCACAAACGGACAGTCACTCATCAAACTCCTGGTCATGTGTGCGGGGGGGATAATCTAAGACAGTGCTGACTTCATTCTGAGGCGTCTTCGCTTCTTGTATGTATTTCGCTCGGAACTGGCCCTGCTGCCTGCATTTCTCGTATTCCAGGTCCCGTTCGGTCCTAGATTGCCGTCTCGGACCATGCGTGTCCACACGTGTGCTTCACTAGAAGCCTGTGTTGGCGGGAGACTCGCCGAGCGTTGGCGTGTGTGAAGGAGCCTGTTTGCTTGGCTACTGATCCGGCTCAGAATTCTGGGTTCCTCTTGGTCCATTTGCTGCAGCCAGGACCTGTCTCAGTCCTGGAGGCCGAGGAGCCACCCGGCACCTGCTGAGAGTGCTCCCTGGGAGGCCGGGGCTGCTGCTTCTCACTGTGTCCCCGCTGCCACCACTTATCATGGCCCCCTCCCGCCCATGAGGGCTCAGCCCTCACGACCACCATCGCCTGGGGCACTGGGATCGCACCCGCCAGCCCCGGGACTTGGATCAGCAGGTTCCCACCTCGGGCCTCTCTGCCCGCTGCCGGCTCTGCCCAGGACGTCCCCCCAGAGTCAGCAGGTGCAGAGCCCAGTGCCTGCAGGCCCTCACGGCACTTCCGAGCCAGCCTGTGCCCGGCCACCCCGTCCCCACTGCCCACTCCCTCCCGGCCAACCGTTCAAACCTCCTCCGTTGCCTGGTTTCTCTCTCCCCGGTCTTTTTTTTTTTTTTTTTAACTTTTATTTAATGAATATAAATTTCCAGTGTACAGCTTATGGATTACAATGGCTCCCCCCCCCCATAACTTCCCTCCCACCCGCAACCCTCCCCTCTCCCGCTCCCTCTCCCCTTCCATTTGCATCAAGATTCATTTTCAATTCTCTTTATATACAGAAGATCAATTTAGTATAAATACTTCAACAGTTTGCACCCACATAGAAACACAAAGTGAAACATACTGTTTGAGTACTAGTTATAGCATTAAATCAAAATGTACAGTACATTAAGGACAGAGATCCCACATCAGGAGCAAGCGCACAGTGGCTCCTGTTGTTGACCCAACAAATTGACACTCTAGTTTATGGCGCCAGTAACCACCCTAGGCTGTCGTCATGAGTTGCCAAGGCTATGGAAGCCTTCCAAGTTCCCCGACTCTGATCATATTTAGACAAGGTCATAAAAGACAGGTTGAGGATAGTAACCAATGATCCTAAGAGTGGCCTTAACCAGGTCTGAACAATTATACAGCATTAAGTGGGGAAGAGGAGCATCAGTACACACAGGTTGGGAGTAGAGCCATTGGTGGTAGAGTAGAGGTTATGATTACAAAGGAATGAGGCCCAAGTGCACTAGACAGGGCCTAGAACAAAGGACAGAGTCATTATTAGAGGAGCTAAGAAAGGTGCTGTCTAAGCTACAATGAAGTTTTCTGATTGAGAGGCAAATAGAACCTGATAGAAGGGGCTTGATAATAATCTGGTGGGCTTCAGGCCTTGTAAATTCAGAGGCCCAGACCTATCTATCTCTTCACATGGGGTATACCCTAAGGGAGGTGTGAACCTCCTAGGGGAAGGCACTCTGTTGACTTTCATTACTTGGCTGGCCTGGGAGGAGAGCTGGCCAGGTAAAGGCAGGGGGCATCTCTAACAAGAAATTTACAGTTCTGCCTGCAATGTTGCTGACCCTACTTGGCCGTCCCCTCAGCTGCAGTGGTCACTTTGGAAGTTGGGCTGAGTGAAGGGCTTTTCAGCTTAGAGCCAATAAGATCTGTGGCTCTGACCTGGGCATCCTTCGACTCCAGGGCAGGTCCATTTCCAGTGATCCAACTCTTGGCAGAGCTGCCAGGGCTCTTCACAAGCTGACTTCTGCTGAAGCCCAGGCTTACCACATTGAAAGCCACTGCAGTGGACTGGCCTGTTGGGTCTCCTTGAGGGCAGATCACTGTACAGATCAGCCATTAATAGGCCTGCCACCCATTGCTTCTGATGCCGAGCTTTCTTTTCCTCCTGGTTTGTGTTAAAGCAGACCAGAGGATGCAAGTCAAGGGAGTGCCCGTTTCCCATCTCTAATCTTCGGTGGCCTGAACTACAAGTCTATAGTCACAGGCATGTTCTGTAGTAGTTTTTCTAAGGTAGACAATGCCCATGAGGAAAATTATATTCTCACTTTAAAACTTTCTTTCCCTTTGGTCTGAAAGGGAGGTTTTTTCTACTTACTGTATACTTCGCTGATGGCGAAGTGAATCTAGCTATGAGATTATTATTTGAGTTCTTATTTTGGCTATGCTATTGCAGAAAAATGTTAGCCATCTCTTTTATAAGGTCTAAAGATTAAATTGTGCATCCTACAGATTCCTTCATAATAGAGTTAGTTTCCTACCTTGAAGAGAATAGAGAAATGAAAGAACAAGTTGGGCTTAGAATAGAGAAGTGAGGGAGCAAGTCCTAGATCGCTTGCTGACAATTTAAAATTATAAACTCATCAACCAACAAGAGGCACTTGCTTACTTCACAGTATTTTTGAAAGCACCTGTAGGATTTTACAAGTATTTAACCCTTTAAGCCTCTGGGGCTTTCTCATTAAGATAACTATCATGTCTCCAAAATATCTGGTTGAAATAAGATTTCTTAAAATCATGACATAACATAGACCAAATTTGATCATTGTTACAAGGTGATTATTCAAATTTTTGAAAAAAGCACATATTTAAATAACCCATAGCTCTTAATAAAAATTCAGCTGTTTTTGAACAATTAGAATTTAACAGACATCAAGAGAACATAATAGATTACTTTAACACATTGCTTTAACAGAGCATCAGAGTTTAATTCTATGTCAAAGAGAAGTTGAGCTTCCTGTGATCTTTTGCTGTGAGGTTTCCTTCCTTTACCTTCTTTCATATTGGTGACCATGTTTCTGTGTTTCTGTGTGTAACACATCTTTAAGCATCTTTTGCAGGGCAGGATGAGTGGCAACAAATTCTTTCAGTTCCTGTTTGCTATGAAAAGTCTTAATTTCACCTTCATTCACAAATGAGAGCTTTGCAGGATATAGTATTCTGGGCTGGCAGTTTTTCTCTCTTAGTACCTGGGCTATGTCTCGCCATTCCCTTCTAGCTTGTAGGGTTTCTGATGAGAAGTCTGCTGTGAGTCTAATTGGAGATCCTCTAAGAGTGATCTGACGTTTCTCTCTTGCACCTTTTAGGATCTTTTCTTTCTGTTTCACTGTGGTGAGTTTGATTACAACATGTCGTGGTGAGGATCTCTTTTGGTCATGTTTATTAGGGGTTCTATAAGCTTCCTGTACTAAGATGCCTCTGTCCTTCTCCAAACCTGGGAAATTTTCTGCTAGTATCTCACTGAAAATGCCTTCTAATCCTTTCTCCCTCTCCATGCCTTCAGGAACTCCTAGAACCCGAATGTTAGGTTTTTTAATAGTATCCTGTAGATTCCCGACAGTATTTTTTAGATTTCTAATTTCTTCTTCTTTTCTTTGATTTGCCTGTTTCCTTTCCTGTTCTCTGTCTTCTAAGTCTGATATTCTCTCTTCTGCTTCGCCCATTCTGTTTTTAAGGCTCTCTAATGTGTTTGTCATTTGATCTATTGAACTCTTCATTTCATTATGATTTCTAGTCACTATTCTCCCCGGTCTTCAACACCCTCTGACGTTTGGTGTGTTTCATGTGTTCATCTCACTGTCGTCGCTCTCCTCCCGTGAACGTGGACTTCATGAGGGCATGGATCTTTGGAACACTTGGCACGGGAACTCTCTAGATGTTTGCTGATTGAATAAGCGAGCTGTGAAGATCGCCTCTCTTCCTCTCTGTGGAAGCTGGTGCTTGCTCCTCTCCGCAAGTTCCCGGGGTGTCGATTCGCCTCTGCTCTTCCGAAGACCGACTCCCCGTGAAGTGTCTGCGCGGCTGCTTCAACTGGAAGATGTCAATCATTTTCAATTCAAGGGATTCTTTTTTTGTCCGACTCTTCCCACGGCCCCCTCTTCCATCGACTTCACCCTAGCACTGGACGTCCTGAGTCCCTTCCCCACGCCTTTCCCGCCCCGCTTCTGCCGGGGGAGCCGGAGCCTCAGCCCGGACATCCCAGTCACTGTTGTCCCATCTGTCAAACCCATGGATAGTTTGTGCCTTGGCTCTCAGCAGACTCAATGACAACGCTCTCTCGCTGGCTGCTCCCCCCACAGCGATCCGTGTCTGCTTTAGGGAGGAATCACCCCTCCCTCCTCTCCAAACGCTAATGAGAAAATGAGCAATTCTGTTCAGCTCTGGGGATTACGCCGTGGGTTCTCATCCTGCTCCACAATCCTGACCGTTCTTCTGTTGAAATTTTCATTGTCCCTCCTCGGGTTTATTTATTTATTTATTTATTATTTATTTATTTGAAAGGCAAAGTTTCAGAAAGAGGGAGGGAGAGATCTTCCACCTGCTGGTTCACTCCGCAGAGGACAGCAGCAGCTGGGGCTGGGCCAGGACGAGGCTGGGAGCTTCTTCCGGGTCTCCCACGTGGGTGCGGGGGCCCGAGCCCGTGGGCCGTCCCCCGCTGTTTTCTCAGGCACATCGGCAGGAAGCTGGATTGGAAAGCAGAGCAGCCGGGACTCCAGCCAACCCCACGTGGGATGCCGGCGTCACAGGCTACAGCTGAACCTGCTGCCGCCCAGCGCCGGCCCCTCCCTTCCTGCTTTGATGGAAGGGCTGTGCCTCTGACCGGTCAGGAATTGGAGCAGCTTCGGATGCCCCGGAGCCCCGGAATTGGCAGAAGCACGCCCTCGCTCCCCACAGCGGCCACGGCTTGGGACCCCGGGCCGTCAGCCTGCTCCACAGACGGCTGACAATGCCTCTGCGTCCCTCTTAACCAGGAGGCACCGGGAGCTAGTGGCGTCGGCTTCTTCCCAGAGGTTAGCAGAAGCTTCCAGGCAGGCTGTAGTCTCTCTCTCTTTTTTTTTTTTTTTTAAGATTTATTTATTTGCTTGAAAGGCAGAGCTATAGAGAGGCAGAGGCACAGAGAGAGAGAGAGAGGTACTCCATTGGTTGATTCACTCCCTAGATGGCCACAATGGCCAGAGCTGCGCCCATCCAAAGCCAGGAGCCAGGCGCCCCCTCCTGGTCTCCCATGCAGGTGCAGGGCCCAAGCACTTGGACCATCCTCCACTGCACTCCTGGGCCACAGCAGAGAGCTGGATCGGAAGTGGAGCAGCCAGGACTCGAACCGGCGCCCATATGAGATGCCGGCACTGCAGGCGGTGGCTTTACCCACTATGCCACAGCGCCGGCCCCGGGTTTTGTCTTAGCTCAGTTAAACAGTCTTACCCTTCCGACTTGCAGAACGGTGGTGCAGCGTGAAGCCTCCTCCCCCACCAAAAAGAGTGCAGTGCAGACATTTGACCCGAAGTGGGTGGCACTGGGGATCACTGCGCTAAGTGAGATGAGCCAGGCACAGGACGCAGGTTTTCTCTCGTAGGTGGGAGCCCATGGCTGGTTTAAGAAGTGTGGACGCCGCACTGTTTGATATCGGGGTAGTTATAAACGTCGTCTTCTCGGAATCACACCGTGTGCACGGTAACACACGCACCCTTCCGTCCTCACGGGATGAGCTGTGTCACGAATCCACTCGGCGCGTGCATGCAGGTGGCTAATGTTTGCCCATGAAGCAAGCACGGGAAAATGCCGAAAACTGCTAATGCACCCAACTCGTCTTTTTACTTTTCTGAATGACTTGAAATATTTTAAAATGAAATTACCAGAAAAAAGGGAAGGAAAAGTCAGGGCACCGTGCCAGGTGAGAGAGATGAGGGGTGTTTGCCGTTAAACAGAGTTGTCGCTGATCACTCAGACCTACCTGTTCTTTCCAGAAATGCAACAGCGACAGCAAAACACTTGTGCTCCTTTGTGAAAATAAGCAGACATGAGAGATGGGGGGGGGGACTTCCAGTGTGTGGGATTATGAAGCTCTCATTACTCAAAAACCAGCACTTTAGACGACTTTCATAAAAATATTGTCTTAGCACCCAGCACTGTGGCGCGCCAGGAAAAACTGCCACATGGGGATCAGTTCGAGTCCTGGCTGCTCTGCTTCTGACCCAACTCCCTGCTAATGCACCTGGGAAAGCAGTAGAAGATGGCCCAAGTCCTTGGGCCCCTGCACCCATGTGGGAGACCCAGAAGAAGCTCCTGGCTCCTGGCTTTGGATTGGCGCAGCTCTGGCCATTGCGATTGTTTGGAGAGTGAACCAGCAGATAGAAGACCTCTCTCCCTCCCTCTCTCTCTCTCTCTCTCTCCCCCACCCCTGTAACTCTGGCTTTCAAATAAATAACTCTTAAGAAAATAAAGCACAGTGGGCTTTGCAGACTGCAGCAGGAGGGAAATTTTGCAAGACCCTTGTCCGAGATGAAAGGGACAGGAGAGGGCAAAGTCGGGACTCATCACTGGGCCCAGATACAATCTTAAATGCACAGCAAACTCCCCACAGGCGCCAGTGACGGCGCATTGCTTCTGCCTTCTCCTTCAACCCCACCCAATTCCCAAAGCCACAGCTGATCCCAGCGCTACTGTGGGGAGGAGTAAACAGTGCAGGGGAGGCCAGGCAGGCCACCACGCCCTGGGGGAAAGGCCTGGAGACAGCATCCGTCTCAGTAGGAGCACAGGCGGGGTTGCACCTGCCCAACGTGGAGAACGGTGTTCGGCGGCCATCTGCACGGGGCTGCTCTGGGTCCTTGTGCAAAGCGGGCAGGAGTGGAGCCCCAGGGCACCAGCTCCCTCTGAACCCTGGGGACTCACAGCAAAGCTTTGGAGGGCCCGGTCACCGCCATGAGGGGCAGATGCTGGCCCAGCTGCCCCTGCCCGGGCCCTTCGTGCTCACCCTGACGCCGGGGTCTCCCTGCACTTGTCCACGGTGAGGAAGAAGAGACCCCCCCTCTTCTCCACATGTGGCTCAGCAGTGGCCCTGGGGCATGTGAGAGAGACTGCAAGGGGAGGGGACACTGTGAGTGACAGGAGGGGACCCAGGTGGCTGCATTCAAATGTTTATTTATGCATTTTCATCTATCTGAGAGACAGGGAGAGCGAGCTTCCCCCTGCTGGTTCACTCCGCAGAGGCCCACAACAACCAGGGCAGGGCCAGGCAGGAGCCAGGGTCCTAGGGCTGCGCGCAGGTCCCGGGGCGGCAGGGCCCCATGCACTTGGCCGTTGTCTGCCCCCTGCGGTGCTTCAGCAGGGAGCTGGAATCAGCAGCAGAGCAGCTGGGACCAGGCACTCTGATATGGGACGTGGCTGTCCCAAGCGTCGGGACAAGGTGTCTCAAGGTGTCCCTTAGCCCCTGTACCACAACACCCCCCATCAGAGCATTTATGAACCTGTGCAGTGACACTTACGTGTATGTAGCCAACACTCCAACAGCTCCGGGAACGAGAATCTCAGCGGCTGAGGTTGAACACGCACCGCTGGAAAGATCCAGGCTCCAGAGGCACAGAGGTGCACGGGTGAGGCGGCCACAGTCCACACCCGCGGTCTGCGGGAAGTGAGTAAGGTGGACTCACTTTGGTCTCTGGCAGGAGGCCAGGACTGGCTTTATTATTTTGCTAGATTCGGTCAGCGGCCAGATCCATGTTCAGGATGATCCGCTGGGGTTGACTTGTGAACGTCCTAAGGACGCTTGTTAACATTCCCGGTGGACCAGGATCGCAGTCCTAGGAATGGCCCCCTCCGGCTCCCAGGTAGACAAATGGAGCAAGGCGCCTGGGGTGAAAACAGTCAGCGAGAACATAGGGGTGAGCAGAAAGGAGAAAGATAAAAAGTCAAAACCCCACCGCCTAGAGGCAATCACTGGACTCGGGGTGTGTGTGTGTGTGTGTGGACATGCGTGCTCACACAGGACAGCACACACACACACGCACACACTGGACTATGGGCTTGCCCGCCCTGCCATGCTCGCTGCTTCCAAAGTCCGGAGCGCGGGGTCTCCAGCGCCGCCTGGATGGGGAAGCTGTGGCAGAGCAGCTGCGGCTCCTGGGGAATCCACCAGCGGCCCTGACCAGGGCTGGGCTGCTCCTCTGGACACCAGACGTGGCACAAGCGGACAGGCGCAGAAACGGGCAACCAGAGCGGTGCTGGGGACAGAGGCTGCACGAGGGCGGAGGACGGTGTGGACGCAGGTGCAGGGCCAGCCACGGAGCCGGCTCTCCGCCCAGACAGCCTCATTCGGTCCTCGGAACACCTGCAAAGTAAGACGCATGACCCCGACTCCTGGAAGGAAAGATGGTGAGGAGTTCCAGCATGGGGGAGGTGGGTCCCTGAATGCCTGGGGAATACCAGCCCCCTATGGAAAAAGATGGCACCTTGGCAGAGCTTGGGGTGGAGCGGGGTGGGAAGGCACTGGGCCCGGGAGGGCCGACGTCAGGGCTGCAGAGAGACCGTCACCGAGGAGCCCCAGTGCCCGAGGCAAGGTGTCCAGGTCCAGGTCCAGGCAAGGGCGACACTGCTAAGGGCGGCAGCCAGACCCGGGCCCTCGCGTCTGGGACCTCAGAGCCGGACAAGTAGGGGTGGAGCAGGAGCCCTGCGGTCTGGAAGGTGAGCCCCAGCTGACCTCCGTCCTCCGTCCCAGCTGTGTCCCCCACGGGCCCCAGGTTTTCACCATTGCAGGGCGCTTCCTGCCAAGGGGCAGCACCAGTCTCCCAAGGGACCGAGCGGCCCCTGCTGTGCCTGGGCTTCTGCCCCTGCATCCCCCCGCTCCCTCCCCTCCCGGTCTCCTCTCCCTCCTGCACAGCCACAGAACAGGTCCATCCGCTTCAGCTCGGCCTTCCTGCCGCGTTCTTAGTGAGAGGAAACCGCTTTGGAATACACAGCACTGAGGGATTTCTCCTGCGCTGCCCACCCTGGCCTGGCGTCCCACGGGGCAGGCCGCTGACCATGGTCCTGTGCGGCTCCCACAGAAGAATTCGAGGGCGCCTTTCCAACCCGCAGCCTCCGGTGGGTGAGCGCCGGCACCAGGTCTGCCAGCGAAAGACAGAACTTGGCCCGTGTGGCCCGGGGGGGTCTGACTCTGTCATGACAGGGGCCTCTGATATTGTGACCCAAAGAGACTTCCGAGCCCTGCTGTTTGCAGAAAGAGGTACCACTTCCGCTGACGGAAAAAAAGCAAACCCAGGCCATTGAGCGAGGCGCCCCGAGGCCACCGACGTTGCAGAAAGATTACACACCGGCAGATTTCCCTGGGTTAATACGCCCAAGGTTCTCCTTATGAATACATTCATGGGCAGAAATTCACAAAACGTTCACCTGGTCACAGCTGCTGTTGGACTTGACCTTGACAAAGGATTTACAGCAGCGTTTTCAAATGCGAGGCTGGCTCCCACCGTTGCGGGGATGTCCCAAGGGCAGGTGTTTGGAGCTGGGTGGCTCTGATCAGAGCCTGTAGCGGCTCCCGGTGGTAACAGGGCAGGTGGTTCTTTGTGCTGTTAAAGAAGTGTGTAGCAGGGGCTGGTGCTGTGGTGTAGCGGGTAAAGCTCCCACCTGAAGCGCCTGCATCCCATATGGACACATGTTCGAGTCCCGGCTGCTCCACTTCCAATCCAGCTCTCTGCTGTGGCCTGGGAAAGCAGTAGAAGATGGCCCAGGTCCTTGGGCCCCTGCACCCATGTGGGAGACCCGGAAGAAGCTCCTGGCTCCTGGCTTCGGATTGGCGCAGCTCCAGCCATTGCGGCCATGTGGGGAGTGAATGGAAGACCTCTCTCTCACTCGCTCTCTCTCTCTCTCTCTCTGCTTCTCTGTGTAACTCTGCCTTTCAAATAAATAAATAAATCTTTAAAAAAAAAAAAAGAACTATGTGGCAGCTCCGTTTCTACCCAGAAATACGCAGTGGGAAACGACGCTTGTGTTTTTAACAGCTGGCTGTATTGTGGACCGTATAATGCAGCAGATACACCATTAGCGTCACAAGGTGGAATGTGCGATGTCAGATCAACTCCCTGCTCATCACAAGGTGCTCCAGACGGAACCTCCACTGAGGACCTGAGAAACGACATGAGGCCCCGTGGAGGCTGCAGAGCCAGCCCACAGAGGGCACTGATCTCCACACATCTCAGATGGACGCTCTGGGGCTGGCGCTTGGCGCAGCAGGTAAAGCCACCGCCTGCAATGCAGCATCCCATACTGGCACCGGTTCAAGTCCCAGCTGCTCCACTTCCGATCCAACTCCCTGCTAATGCAGAGAGAGCAGTGGAAAATGGCCCAAGTGCTTGGGCCCCAGCACTCACGTGGGAGACCTGGATGAAGCTCCTGGCTCCTGGCTTCGGATCGGCCTAGCTCAGGCCATTGTGGTCATTTGAGGAACCAGCGCTGGAAGACCTCTCTCTCTCTCTCTCTCTCTGCCTCTCTCTCTCTCTCTCTCTCTCTCCTCTTTCTCTCTGCCTCTTCTTCTCTGTAATTCTGACTTTCAAATAAATAAATAAGTCTTTAAAAAAAAAAGAAGCACACTCTGCACATTTATTTTCAGAAACGCTAAAATGTTCTACTAACTCGTGAGACAGTGCATATGCCCCGCCCACATTCGGAGTGTAGAGTGGTGTGAGCGCAGTGCTAGCACTGGGAACCAGAGACAGCTGGGAGCACAAACACTAGGACCCTCTGTTGGACTCATCCCGCTCACGTTTCACCCAATCAGTGCAGCCTGCAGGGAGACCAGGTCTCTGGGTCTTTTGCCCCCGAGGCTGGGACCCCAGCACTGCACCCTAAGTCTGGGTTCCTGTGTCGTGCTGGTGGGATGGCAGCAATGCGATCCCACCCCAGTCTCCTTCCTGGGGCGCGATGCTCAGAGGCGTAGCTCAGAGGCCAGACTGCTGGATGCCCGAGTCAGGTGGCAGCAGCTGGCCGCTGACCGTCCCCAGGCGCCACACCCCCTGCAGGCTTCCTCAGGCACCCCCAGGTTCCTCGCTCTGCGCCTGTGTGCCTGTGGTCCTTGCCCAGGACACCTGGCCTTGAGTTACACCGGGGGTTATCAAGCAGTATCTGTGCCCTCTGTGAACACATCGGTTTGGTCCTAAAATGAGACAAAACGTGGCGCTGACGGCACTTTGCGTCCTCACGGGCTCGTGTTTCCAGGGTGATGAAAGGGTACCGTTTAGAAGGGCAACGTCTGCTTCATTCAGAAGATGATACGCAGCAGATTCTGAGTATTAGCGCACAGTGTGGTCAAACGGCAGTAATTATGGAAATGCACACAGGTAGACAAATGCTACCCACTCTCTTTTTATGCATCGCAAGCGGGTATGTTCCAGGAATGCAAGATGAATTTTAGGTTAGAAAGACAGTCTCTTAGGTAATTCATGAAAAAAGTTATGCTCTTAACAAGGTGACGAAAGCGTCAGCAATGTCATAGTCTGTCTGCTTCTGTCTTGCACTCACTGTTTGACTGGAGATCCTCAAATCCCAACGAGGCAAGAGAAGTAAGCAAAGCGTGCAAAGTTTGAAAATGAAAAATGATCCTTATTCAAAAATGATATTTTCTACAGACGCAAAAGAACGACAACACGTTTATTGAAGTTAATAAGGACGCTTGGCCAAACTATATTGATGTGTGATCACTCACAAATGTTCTGAGTTTCCATGGAAAACTGAAAACTCAATCTTTGCAAGGTACTAGCACAAGAACAACCACAGCAAACTGTGTCAAGACTTCAAGGGAGAAAATTCTGAAACAATGTTAAAAGACATTTAAACCAAAACCTCACCCAATAGAGACACATCTCAGATGCGGTTAGGAAGCTTTGTTACTGGAATGACACCAACCCTTCCAGAAATTAACTCATGGAATTAATGCAGTTTTTTTAAAATGTGACTTCTTTTGTCTTTTAAGAGTTATTTATTTATTTGTTTGAAAGCAGAGCTTCAGAGAGGCAGAGGCAGAGAGAGAGAGAGAGAGAGAGAGAGAAAGGTCTTCCATCTGCTGGTTCACTCCCCAAATGGCTGCAATGGCTGGAGCTGTGCCAATCTGAAGCCAGGAGCCAGGAGCTTCGTCCAATCTCCAACGTGAGTGCAGGGGCCCAAGCACTTGGGCCATCTTCCACTGCTTTCCCAGGCCACAGCAGAGAGCTGGATCAGCAGTGGAGCAGCTGGGACTAGAACCGGCGCCCATATGGGATGCCGGCACTGCAGGCGGCGGCTCTTCCCACTATGCTGCAGCGCTGGCCCTGGAATTAATTCAGTTCTAACTAAAGCACAGATCAATTGTTCATGAACTCTAATGAGACAACTGCAGAGTGCGTGTGAAAGTGCAAACAGCCGGCTGTGAAGACCCCTCAAACGAGGAGGAGATGAGCGAGGGGCCTGACCCAGGCCCAGAGCATTCCTAACGTGCCAGAGCCTTGGTGCTGGACCACGGGCAGGGCGAGGCCCCCATGGAGCCGGGCCGGCCGCTTTTAAACAAGCCTCAGGCCCAGCTTGCCGGAGACCTGCAGGCTCTTCATACTCCCTTCGGTTTCCTGGCACTGTCAAGCAAGTGCCATCAGCATACCCATTTTACAGATGGAGAAACTGAGGCTGCCTTGCTGGTTAATGGCAAGCCTGGAGACCAGCATGCAGAACAGCAGAGCCTGAATCGTGCTGACCCAAGCTCGGGTAGGATCATAGCGGCCCGGATCTGCCCCTCCCCAGCCAAAGGCCTCCAACCTTCCAGCTGCCCGGGAGGAGTCTAAGTGCCACACTGGTTGTTCAAACAGAAGGTGGTCTCCGCCAGCAGCCAGCGGTGGCCGACAGGACAGAGCCAGCCGTGAGCAGGGCATGCGGACGCTGGGCTTCTCTCAGCAAGGATGGAGAAGGGGGTGCCTGGGGAGTGAGGACCCAGAGCAGGCGCTGGCTCAGACCCTGGACGGTGAGGACCCGGAGCAGGCGCTCAGACCCTGGACGGTGAGGACCCGGAGCAGGCGCTGGCTCAGACCCTGGACGGTGAGGACCCAGAGCAGGCGCTGGCTCGGACCCTGGACGGTGAGGACCCGGAGCAGGCGCTCACTCAGACCCTGGATGGTGAGGACCCAGAGCAGGCGCTCAGACCCTGGATGGTGAGGACCCAGAGCAGGTGCTGGCTTGGACCCTGGACGGTGAGGACCCAGAGCAGGCACTCACTCAGACCCTGGATGGTGAGGACCCGGAGCAGGTGCTGGCTCAGACCCTGGATGGTGAGGACCCAGAGCAGGCGCTCCCTCAGACCCTGGAGGGTGAGGACCCAGAGCAGGCGTCAGACCCTGGACGGTGAGGACCCGGAGCAGGCGCTGGCTCGGACCCTGGACGGTGAGGACCCGGAGCAGGTGCTCACTCAGACCCTGGACGGTGAGGACCTGGAGCAGGTGTTGGCTCAGACTCTGGACGGTGAGGACCCGGAGCAGGTGCTGGCTCAGACCCTGGACGGTGAGGACCCAGATCAGGCGCTGGCTCAGACCCTGGACGGTGAGGACCCGGAGCAGGTGCTCAGACCCTGGACGGTGAGGACCCGGAGCAGGTGCTCAGACCCTGGACGGTGAGGACCCGGAGCAGGTGCTCACTCAGACCCTGGACGGTGAGGACCTGGAGCAGGTGTTGGCTCAGACTCTGGACGGTGAGGACCCGGAGCAGGTGCTGGCTCAGACCCTGGACGGTGAGGACCCAGAGCAGGCGCTGGCTCAGACCCTGGACGGTGAGGACCCGGAGCAGGCGCTCAGACCCTGGACGGTGAGGACCCGGAGCAGGCGCTCAGACCCTGGACGGTGAGGACCCGGAGAAGGTGCTCGCTCAGACCCTGGACGGTGAGGACCCGGAGCAGGTGCTCAGACCCTGGACGGTGAGGCCCCGGAGCAGGCGCTCGCTCAGACCCCTGCAGCGCCCAGCTCTGAGGTCTCTGGCCATCCGGCAAGTGCCTGCCTCCCCCTCCTTACCCCAAGGCAAAGAGCTCCCCACTCAGCCCCTCCTCTCGCCTCGAACCGTGTCGCAGCTTTGTGTCTTACATACACAGTCTGAGTTCACTTGGGTGTTTTTTGTGTTTCATTACTTGTTTATTCCACACTCTGCTTAAAAGAACAGCATCCATTCTCCACTGATCTGTGTCTTGCACGTTTGTCAAAAACCAGTGGACCCTGTTTGTGCCTGTCGCTCTCTGGGTGCCCTGCAGGTGGCGCCTGCTGCAGCCGGGGCCAGACTTCCTGATGCGGGCGGCTGGGGCTAAGTCTCCAAGGCAGATCCTGGAGGGCTCCCGTGTTCTTCATCTTCAGATCTGCTTTTGGCTGTTTGCCCAGCCCTCTTTCGACTACTGTGCTTCTCCCTTGGATGTTTTAACAGCGAACATCACCGGCCTGCGGAATCCGCCAGAACGGACGCACCCTGTGCCAACATGCTCGTGGACTCCCAAACTACCTGCCCAACTCCACGGCCAGACCCCCCTTCCTGGGCCACACCCCCCACCAACCAGGGACGGGACCCCCAGCCTAACACAGCTGTTGTCCTCTTGGGCGCTCCTGGCAGACTCTCCCCAAGCGTGGCTGATTCTGTGGCAAGCGTGACTGCTATAGGTGTGTGAGCAGCTAACGGACATGAGCACCTGTGCGCATCAGCTGGGGCGGAGATGGGTGTTCCCATCTGCCAGGGCGAGGGTGTTCCCAGGTGTTCCCACCTGCCAGGGCGAGGGCTCTGGGTGTTTACTGGGTCGCCCACCACCCCAGAGCTGCCAGGGGATGGACCTCGACTCCAGGCTCGGCGCTCTCCTTGGAGCCAGTCCCAGGTTCCGGGACCCTCAGCTCCAAGTGAGGAACTCCCCGGGCTGTTGTCACCCCCTCTCGTTCCCTGCACACACAGGCCAGCTCCTTACAGTAAACGGCACTAATCACTCCACCCGTCGCTCACAGAGGCCGGCGGACAACGGACTCCCGGCGCCCGTCCTGTGCCTTCCCGCCCCCGCTGCACTTGGCGGGGGAGAGAGGGAGGCGGAGGGTGACAAGGACAGCCTGCGTTCAGTCTTGAGATCTCAGGGTGTGGGGTGCTGTCCCGAGGCCTGCAGTGGACGGAACTGGGGCTGGCGCAAACTCCCCTCTGCACATCGGGGCGATTCTGTCCCCTCCAGGAGGGCTCCGGCCTCTTCCTGTGCTGCAGGCTCAGAGAGCCCGGGCCAGGTGGCTGACACCTCCCGGGGAAGCCATGGCAGGGATCTAAGACCAGACGCCTCCTGGGTGCTCTGAGACCAGGCCAGCTGCTCAGGCCTCAGGGCCAAGCAGGTGCACAGGAGGGGAGACGGCTTCCTCTCGGACCAGCTCCCAGAGAGCACCCGAGACAGCAGCGGGGGCTCCACCCAGCCCCAGCCTTGGACAGGCTGTCTCTGCAGACGTAAGGGCTGCAGTGAGTCAGGGCAGCCGTGTGGCTCAGCGGGTAAGATGCCCACATCCCACCCTGGAGCGCGTGGGTTCGAGTCCCAGCTCTGCTCCTCATCAAGTTTCTGGCCAGTGCACACCCTGGGAGGCAGCTGAATACGGCTCAAGCACTTGGGTCCATGCCAGTCGTGCGGGAGATCTGGATGGAGTTCTGTGTCTGTGATGTGCAGGTGTCCTGTGTGCACGTGCGTGGGATGTGGTGTGGAGCAGCCACCAGTGGCCGGACAGCAGCCACAGAGGGCCTGGAATGGGGCAAGCCGGGCAGCCACCGCCTTAGATCTGGACAGAGCCCAGGATCCCACCCTGCGAGGGCGCTGATAGACAAGCAGCGGCCCCTTTACGTGGAGTGTGCTGCCACCTAGAGGAGAAGCTGTGCAGGTGGCTCAGGGCAGGCTGTGGACCAGCAATGGTGGGGGGCGCTGGCCTGGGTGCTGTCTCTGATTCAGACCAGGACTCAGGCCGGAGGGTGCAGGCCCTGGAGGGTGCATGGTTGGGAGGGCTGCAGGGTTTTGAGGTCGAGGTACAGGGTCTGGAAGATGAGGTACAGGGTTGGGAGGGTGCGGCGAAGGGTTGGGGGATGGGGTGCAGGACCAGGAGATGGGGGTGCAAGGTTGGGCAGATGGGAGTCTGGCGCCTGGAGGTGGGTGCTGCCCGGGGCAGAGAAGCCACGGGAGCCAGGCCCACACAGGTGCCTGCTGAGTGAGGAGAGGGGCGCGGCTTGTGCCCTGGCCATCCGGCTTTCCCGTCCCCACCTGGGTCCTCCCCGCAGATCCACCATCCTCCTGCAACGCGGGGCATTGTAAAGGGTGGAGCCGATTCCTCCCGTGAGCATCGTTTCGCTGTTTCATCCAGAGCTGCAGAGCTGCGCTGAGGAGCGGAAATGGAATTCGCTGTCTCCCCAGGGAGACTGGCCTGGGCCGGCACGGGCAAAGGAAACCCCTGAATCTCTGGGGGCCCTCCCTGACAGCCACGTGCTCCGACCGGGACCCTTGGAGGCACCCGCTCCTGCTGCTGCGAGCCAGCTGCTCCCTCTAGGGTGGGGCCCGCCTCAGCAGCCAGAGTCTCCAGTGTGAGAGGTCTCAGGTGTCTGAACACCAGGAAAAACACAGCACGTGCCCGGGGAGGGGGGGGGGGCTGTGCCCCAGCACCACTCCCAGGCCTGGGCTCTGTCCTGACACCGTGGCTCCCATCAGAGCGGGCAGCCCAGGGAAGGCGAGGTGGGATCACAGGCCTTGGTGAGACCCCCCCCCCCAAACCAGCCCTGGCCCTGCCTGGGAGCAGAGCTGGGAAGGGGACTTGCGACAGCCACGTGCAGAAGGACAGCAGGCCTCCGTGCTGCACCCAAGCCTGGTCCCCAGGGTCCCCACGACATCATCCCAATCCCTGCTTCCACAAGGAGCGCAAGGAAATTCACACGGGAGGTTTTCCAATCATAGGACCAGACTGCTGGGGTGGGGGGCACCAGGGGCTCTGCCCAGCACACACTCGGGTGACGCTTGCTCATGTGTGCGCACTGCCCAGGGAACACGGCAGGTGCTGTGTGCAAACTGACACACACCTGTGACGCCGTGTGCATCACCTGGGACACTGTGTGCAGACACCCACCTGAGGTGCCGTGTGCACTCACCTGTGACGCCGTGTGCATCACCTGTGACGGCCGTGTGCATCACCCGGGACGCCGTGTGCAGACACACACCTGTGACGCCGTGTGCATCACCTGTGACGGCCGTGTGCATCACCCGGGACGCCGTGTGCAGACACACACCTGTGACGCCGTGTGCATCACCTGTGACGGCCGTGTGCATCACCCGGGACGCCGTGTGCAGACACACACCTGTGACGCCGTGTGCATCACCTGGGACACCGTGTGCAGACACTCACCTGAGGTGCCGTGTGCACTCACCTGAGGTGCCGTGTGCACTCACCTGTGACGCCGTGTGCATCACCTGGGACACCGTGTGCAGACACTCACCTGTGACGCCGTGTGCATCACCTGGGACGCCGTGTGCACTCACCTGAGGTGCCGTGTGCATCACCTGTGACGCCGTGTGCATCACTTGGGACGCCGTGTGCAGACACTCACCTGTGACGCCGTGTGCATCACCTGGGACGCCGTGTGCAGACACTCACCTGAGGTGCCGTGTGCACTCACCTGTGACAGCCGTGTGCATCACCTGGGACGCCATGTGCAGACACTCACCTGTGACGCCGTGTGCATCACCTGGGACGCCGTGTGCAGACACTCACCTGTGACGCCGTGTGCATCACCTGGGACACTGTGTGCAGACACTCACCTGAGGTGCCGTGTGCACTCACCTGTTACGGCCGTGTGCATCACCTGGGACGCCGTGTGCAGACACACACCTGTGACGCCGTGTGCATCACCTGGGACACCGTGTGCAGACACTCACCTGAGGTGCCGTGTGCACTCACCTGTGACGGCCGTGTGCATCACCCGGGAAGCCATGTGCAGACACCCACCTGTGACGCCGTGTGCATCACCTGGGACACCGTGTGCAGACACTCACCTGAGGTGCCGTGTGCACTCACCTGTGACGCCGTGTGCATCACCTGGACACCGTGTGCAGACACTCACCTGAGGTGCCGTGTGCACTCACCTGTGACGCCGTGTGCATCACCTGGGACACCGTGTGCAGACACTCACCTGAGGTGCCGTGTGCACTCACCTGTGACGGCCGTGTGCATCACCCGGGACGCCGTGTGCAGACACCCACCTGTGACGCCGTGTGCATCACCTGGGACACCATGTGCAGACACTCACCTAGGACACCGTGTGCACTCATCCGGGACGCCGTGTGCAGACACTCACCTGAGGTGCTGTGTGCATCACCTGGGATGCCGTGTGCAGACACTCACCTGTGACGCCGTGTGCATCACCTGGGACGCCGTGTTCAGACACTCACCTGTGACGCCGTGTGCATCACCTGGGACGCCGTGTGCAGACACCCACCTGAGGTGCCGTGTGCATCACCTGGGACGCCGTGTGCAGACACTCACCTGTGACGCCGTGTGCATCACCTGGGACACCGTGTGCAGACACTCACCTGAGGTGCCGTGTGCACTCACCTGTGACGCCGTGTGCATCACCTGGACACCGTGTGCAGACACTCACCTGAGGTGCCGTGTGCACTCACCTGTGACGCCGTGTGCATCACCTGGGACACCGTGTGCAGACACTCACCTGAGGTGCCGTGTGCACTCACCTGTGACGGCCGTGTGCATCACCTGGGACGCCGTGTTCAGACACTCACCTGTGACGCCGTGTGCATCACCTGGGACACCGTGTGCAGACACTCACCTGAGGTGCCGTGTGCACTCACCTGTGACGCCGTGTGCATCACCTGGGACACCATGTGCAGACACTCACCTGAGGTGCCGTGTGCACTCACCTGTGACGCCGTGTGCATCACCTGGGACACTGTGTGCACTCACCTGAGGTGCCGTGTGCACTCACCTGTGACGCCAAGTGCATCACCCGGGACGCCGTGTGCAGACACCCACCTGTGACGCCGTGTGCATCACCTGGGACACCATGTGCAGACACTCACCTAGGACACCGTGTGCACTCATCCGGGACGCCGTGTGCAGACACTCACCTGAGGTGCTGTGTGCATCACCTGGGACGCCGTGTGCAGACACTCACCTGTGACGCCGTGTGCATCACCTGGGACGCCGTGTTCAGACACTCACCTGTGACGCCGTGTGCATCACCTGGGACGCCGTGTGCAGACACCCACCTGAGGTGCCGTGTGCATCACCTGGGACGCCGTGTGCAGACACTCACCTGAGGTGCCGTGTGCACTCACCTGTGACGCCATGTGCATCACCTGGGACGCCGTGTTCAGACACTCACCTGTGACGCCGTGTGCATCACCTGGGACACCGTGTGCAGACACCCACCTGAGGTGCCGTGTGCATCACCTGGGACGCCGTGTGCAGACACTCACCTGAGGTGCCGTGTGCACTCACCTGTGACGCCGTGTGCATCACCTGGGACACTGTGTGCAGACACCCACCTGAGGTGCCGTGTGCATCACCTGGGACGCCGTGTGCAGACACTCACCTGAGGTGCCGTGTGCACTCACCTGTGATGCCATGTGCATCACCTGGGACGCCGTGTGCACTCACCCGGGACACCGTGTGCAGGTGAAGGCAGGAGCTGAGCAGACGAGCCTACATGCCCGGGGGTGCTGGCCTCCATGGGAACTAGACCCGGACAAGGAAGGAGCCTCCCCAAGTCCCGAGGGGCACAGCCCTGCCGATGCCGCCTCTCAGAAACAGGAACACAGCCCAGCAGCCCGGGGCCCCCATGTCATGGTAGGCCTGGACACAGCACCGGCACACGCGTGGAACCTGCCGGTCACGGCCGGCTGGGCAGTGCAGAGAGCAGGCCCCTACCCGCCTCCTGGGGCTGCTCCTTGGCTGCTCCTGGCCTCAGACGCCGGCGTGGGGTCTGGACGGCTGGCTCTGGAAGCGTCTCTCCCAGGGTCTCTGCTCCGTGGAGCCCGCTGCCTGCCTGCACCACGTGTCCAGGGATGTGGGCAGTTAGAGTCCGTGGCAGGGTCTGGCAGCCGCTGGGCTGACCCTGAACTGGAAGGAGGCGGGGCCCTGCTTTTCCAAGAATGTGAAACACTCTCCCCCTCATTTCCATGTCCCCAAGTCAGCAGGCGAGGACCAGAGCCCTCCGCCCGCGCGCCCGGCCCTGGACACTCCCACTCGTCCTGCCTCTGCCCCTGCCCAGCCCCCAATCTTGTTGTTCTGCGCATCTGGCTGGGTTCACAGAGGTGGAGCCCCCAGAGAGGCGCCCCGCCCTGCTCTGCCGATTCATAACGGGTCTGTGAAGGTTACCCGCTGCCCACCTGTGCCTCATCGCACCATCCCCAGGCATGGGTACAAGTCAACAATGGGTTAAAAGGATTTTTTTAAAAATTTATTTATTTACTTGAAAGACACAGTTACAGAGAGACAGAGAGCGAGAGATCTTCATCTGCTGGTTCACTCCCCAACTGGCTGCAGCAGCCGGAGCTGCGCCCATCTGAAGCCAGGAGCCAGGAACTTCTTCTGGGTCTCCCACACGGGTGGAGGGGCCCAAGGACCTGGGCCATCTTCCACTGCTTGGAGCTGGGCACGCATCCCACTCAGCGCCGGGGAGCTTCCGGGGAGCCACGGCTGCGACAGCCTCCAGGCTGCTCTGATCCGCCCGGGAAAGATGGCTCTCCCTGGAGCTCTGGGCATCCATGGGAGCCTCGCCCCAGCAGCGCGCCCAGGAAGCCCCGTGGGAAACCGCAACCCAGGCGGGGCCGCCGGCAGCAGGAGACCAACCGCAAAGCGCAGGCGCAAACGCGAGAAGACACCTGTCACGGCGGGGAGACTGGAAGTCTAAAACAGGCACACCATGGCGCGGTCGCGCGTGGAGGGGACCGCTACCGGTGGGGACCCATCGGGTGCCGGTGTTTGGGCCAGCGGGCCAGTGTCTCCCAGGGGACAGAGAGGCTCTGGGGAGGAGCGGGAGTGGGAAGGGAGCAGCGCGCGGGCCGCAGCTCTGGGTCAGGAGGCGCCTTCTCCCGGGGGCGTGTGCAGAGACCCCAGAGGCACAGGTGCCTGCGCAGCACCGTGTGCGCCTTCTCATCTCATCCCTTCTCATTGCATCCTCAGGACAACGTTCAGAAACACACAGCCGCGTAACTGCCACGTAAAACACCCAGATTCCACGCCAGAGTGCCTGGGTGTGAGTTTCCCATTCCAGTTTCCTTCTAGTGCGCAGCCTGGGAGGCAGCAGGTGACCCTGCCGCCCATGTGGGAGCCCCGAATCTAGGCCTGGAAGCCTGGTGCAGCCTTGGCTATTGTGGGCTCTGAGGGAGCAAACCAGTAGGGTAGACCTCTGTGTCTGCCTTTCAAATAGTCATCTTGTAAGAAGGAGACAGCTGTGTTGATCCAGCCCTCAACACCGCCCTGTCTGTTGCACAGTTCTAGTTCAAAGTTCTCTAACCTCATTTGTGTCCCTGATGAGTTACAGGTTTGCTCCACAATGGATTTTTGTGCTTTGTCTTTTACAGAATACTTAAGGGCTTAATAGTATTCATTTCCATTTATCCTGTACCCAACCCAGTCCATGGGAGATGGGAAGTATATAGAATGGGAATGACAGAAATGAGTGGACAGATGGCTGGGTAGATGGATAGATGGATGAATCGAAGAGGAAGGAATAGTGATGGAGGCATGGAGTGATGGGTGGACGAGGGGATGGATGGATGAATAAGTCGATGGATGGATGGATGGATGATGGGGAGTGGAGTGGATGGATAAGTTGTTGGATGGATGAGTGGATGAATGGGCGAATGGATGAGAGGATGGGTGGGTGGATGGGTGGACAAGTGGGTGGATGGGTGGATGATGGGGAGTGGAGTGGATGGATGGGTGGGTGGGTGGTTTGATGGGTGGATGGATGATAGGGTGGGTGGGTGGAAGGGCGAGTGGATGGGTGGGTGGATGGGTGGGTGGATGGGTGGACAAGTGGGTGGATGGGTGGATGATGGGGAGTGGAGTGGATGGATGGGTGGGTGGGTGGTTTGATGGGTGGATGGATGATAGGGTGGGTGGGTGGAAGGGCGAGTGGATGGGTGGGTGGATGGGTGGACAAGTGGGTGGATGGGTGGATGATGGGGAGTGGAGTGGATGGATGGGTGGGTGGGTGGTTTGATGGGTGGATGGATGATAGGGTGGGTGGGTGGAAGGGCGAGTGGATGGGTGGGTGGATGGGTGGGTGGATGGGTGGACAAGTGGGTGGATGGGTGGATGATGGGGAGTAGAATGGATGAATGGGTGGGTGGGTGGGTTGATGGGTGGATGGATGATAGGGTGGGTGGGTGGAAGGGCGAGTGGATGGGTGGGTGGAAAGATGAGTGCAGCCAAATGGACATTTGTTCTTGCTCTGTGCATTCTTGCTGGTTTATGACTCTGGTTTGGAAGAACTACACAGAAAAGTGACCCGAGTTACGCCAGGTCTGAGCGGCTGTATTCCTTGCCAAGGGCACAAGACTGTAACTGGCAGCTGGGTCAGAATGAGAACTCAGATGGGTCTGGTTCCTGGCCCTTGGGTCAGTCAGCCAAGTCTGTGAGGATGGACGGACGGAGCGTCCGAGCCCCAGGATTTAGCGCTCTGATGTGCACGTGAGGGTGCCGGGAACGGGCACAGCCAACGTGTGTGAATAAGGCACAACGGCTGGAAAGGCAGCCCGTGACCCACCACGCTCCCGAGCCTGGGGAAGGGCAGGGAGTTTTTTTCAAATGAGCAAAGTTGAGAGCTGGTTTTTCTTCTGCAGACCGCCATCACACTTGGCGCCAACACAACCAGCACTCTTGATGCTTCCACGGTGGCCGGTGCTAGGCACAGTGAGAGTCTGCATCCACGCCAGCCTGTCTCTCCCATGGGACGTGCAGAGGGCTCTGCACATCTCGGGGGGAGAAAACCAGACTCAGATGCACCTCTGGTCATGTGGCCCAGGCACGACTGTGGCCGCCAGAACTGTGCAGAGTGCGCTAAGCAAAGAGCAGCTTCAGGGACCAAGGATGTAAAGGAGGAACTGAAAAGTAGTGGGAAGAGCATGGGGTGGCTGGAACTTGGCCGGGAGACCCCACACAGTTGTTCATGAATGGACGGACTCTGCATTGGCTTGTGCGTGCACACATCGGATTCTAACCAGCCTGCTAATGACGTGACTGACCACACCGTCCAGAGGCCACTGGGTGGCACACACACGCAGGGCGGCTCGGAACAGCCTTCTGAAAACTGAGCTGACCCTGGGAGCACAGAGCTCAGAAGGCAGTGGAACGGGCTGCCTGGAACCTCGCCCAAAGCCAGGAGCACCGACACCGTACAGGAGGCAGACACGGACAGACAGAACGCTCAGAGAACCCGGTCCGCATCCGGGTACAGCCTCATCAACTGGCGGCAAACCACGAGAAGGCATCAGAGAGCAGCGTATTTCTTCCGGGGGACACTTATTTGAACAGTTGAGGCAGGTTTTTACACAGCTGGGCATTGCTGAAAGAAAAGACCATCGGAATGGTACACCTGTGGACAGGTGAGGAACTAGCTCCCAGGAGACCGGCTCTGAGAGCCTCTAAGGAAGTTCTCCAGGCACAAGGGCGCGGATGTGAGTAGGAAACCTAGAGCAGTGGGAATAGAGAACAGACACAGGGAGCGTGGGTGAATTCAGCAGGCTCGGCCCCCTCAGGCTCTCATCACATCTCAGTGTCGCGCATCACACAGCACACAAGTCCAGACTGCTTGCAGGAAAACATTTAGATAACAAAAAAGGCAGAAAAATCCGAGGTAGCAAGTAGAAAATAAAAAGCTACAGCTAAATCCAAACACAGCCCCGATCATTGAACACCAAGAGTCTGACGCCACTGTGAGGACAGATTGTCAGGATGGACTTGCAATCCAGGATTTGACCTGTGTTGTCTAAGAATCTCAGTGCAGATAGAATGGTCCCCACAGGACAGAAGCCAGACAGACCAAGCAAGCAGTAACAAAGAGCGGCTGCATTCGCATCAGAAAAAGTAGGCTTCAGAGCAAAAGAATTACAAGACAAAGGTGCACACCAGGCGAGCTGGTCCCTGCCACCCGCATGCATGCCAGACCCAGAGTGAGTTCAGGGCTCCTGGCTTTGGCCTGGTGCAGCCCCAGCCGCCGTGGGCATCTGGGATGTGAACCACCACAGGGAAGCCTCTCTCTTTCCCTCTCTGCCCTGCCTCCCTCTTTCTCCCTCTTTCTCTCCCTCCCTCTCTGCCTCTCTCCCCCCCTTCTCTCTCCTTCTCCCTCCCTCTCCCTTTCCCTCCCTCTCTTGCTCTCCCTCCCTCCTCCCCTCCCTCTCCCCCTCTTTCTCTCCCTTTCTCCCCCTCCCCCCTCCCTCCCTCTCTCTCCCCCTCTCCCCCCTCCCTCCCTCTCTCCTCTTCTCCCTCTCTCCCCCTCTCCCTCCCTCTCTCCCCCTCCCCTTCTCTCTCTCTCCCTCTCCCTCTATTTTTCTACCTTTCAAAGAAAACAGTGACTTTTATGTCATGAATTTCAGCAACTAAGACAATAAAAGACTTATGAACTAAATGAAGTTTGTAAAACCATACAACTATCAGAAGGAAACCGAAAATGTTCACAACCTAGAGCCCATCAAAGAGTTCCCGCACGATGGAAAAACCATCTCCTAAAAACAAAAATGGACAAACTGGAGTCATCGGAATTTGAGTTTGGCTCTGGGGAAGATGCCACTCGGAGGATGAATTTGCAGGTCAAATCTCCAAAAAATAAAAAATGTGACTACCAAATGCTGCTGAGGCTGCAGGGTGGAGGGCGCGGTCACACACAGAGTGGACGTGTGGACATGTGGACACAGAGTGGACGTGTGGACACGCAGAGTGAACGTGTGGAAAGAATGGAGCGTGGACACATAGTGGACATGTGGGCAGAGTGGATGTGTGGGCACAGAGTGGAGTGTGGACAGAATGGACGTGTGGACGTAGAGTGGATGTGTGGACACTCAGAGCGAACATGTGGACAGAATGGAGTGTGGACACATAGTAGACATGTGGACACAGAGTGGACGTGCGGACACAGTGGACATGTGGATGCAGAGTGGATGTGTGGACACAGTGGATGTGTGAACACAGAGAGGGGCAAAGGGGCACAGGGTGGAGAGCACGGCGGCAGCCGCCCAACACCTGCACACGCACGCACTCTCACTGACTCGGCATCTCCCTAAGCTACAGAAACTTCCCTTAACACAAAATCCTGACCATGGATGCTCACTGTCCACTCATGACCACCAAAACCGAGAACCACTCAATGTCCTTCAATCCCTGCTTTGTGTGACCAAGACACAGAGGACACACAAGCGAGATGGACAGCGAGGTCTGACTGTGAGACAGACAGCGAGGTCTGACTGCAGATTACAGCCCTTGTCTGTTCGCTGGAGGCACCGTGGTTCTTCTCCATGCTCCTTGGTGATTTCCTGGTCTGGGAGGGTCAGGCTTATGGTGTGAAGCTACCTGGATGCATGTCATGGTGACAATTAAATGTGAGATGAGGCGGGCGGAAGTGAGAGGAGGATCATTATGCTCTTAGAGTTGTCTATGGGAAATGTTTCCTTTATATAAAAATATTAATAGTGGCTTGAATGAATGTAGCGTGGGGCATCCATGAATCAGAGGGCAGTGAGAAGGAAACGGCACCCCACCCTCTCCCTCAGTGGCCTGACAGGCTGGGCAGCCGGGCAGCCACGTGCCCACCCCCAGAGACTCCGCCTGCAGGGAGGAGGAGGAGAGCTCAGGGCCAGAGTGGGCGCAGCCCCGGGTGACGTCACTGCCCCGCATGCGGCTTAAGCGCCAGCTACAGGAACCGAGAAAGTTCGTGGAAAACGCGTCATGGAAAACCCACGAATGGCTTTCAAACTTTTTGCTGCGATGTTTTAGTTCTATTTTTCCACAACGTGGCTGAAGTGCCCTCAAGTTACAATTCTTGGAACTGCACATCAAGAGTAAGCCAATGTTACCGTATGTTAATTTACAAGGAACCCGAGAACCCGCCTTGGGAATAAGAAACCTGGGATGCGCAGGTCCTGGAAGCTGCAGGGTCACAGTGTCTCCCCGTGTCTCCCTGCGCTCACCCAGACGTACGGGGCACAAATGTCTTCTCCACGGAAACCAAGCGGCGGCCACGTGGGGAGGCTGACATCTCCCAGCCGCGCCAGGAGAGAGCCCTGCCCCATCTGTGCCGAGGCTGCGACCTCAGTCCTCACCCCGGCAGGTGCACCTGCAACGGCCTGGATCCTTGTTCCTCACCTCTTTCCGCCCCAGGAGCGGCCGCCCCTCAGCACGCGACCCACGGAGGCAGGGGTGGGGGGCGGTTGGGGGGCGGGGCCACAGCCCTCCCCTGATCTACCTCCAGCCTGCGAAGAAGTGCGAAACAGAAATGACCTAGGGCACGCAAAGCTCATACGTTTATTAGCGGCTCTGCGGCAACGCCAGCGACAAACCCATAAGAGCTTCATTTTTATACAAATAGTTTTATTACAAATTTGAATTCTTAAGAAATACATATTTAAAGGAATTACAAGAAATGCCTTAGTAGTCTTAAGAACGTTTTTGGAGACCTGGAGTGAAATGTCGCTCGGGGCACGACAGTCCGGATCCGCCCTCGCGTGCTCCACGCTGCCCCTGCCGCGGACATCCGTGGCACGGCCCACGAGGCGCCACGGAAGGGCCTGCGTGGGCTCCCGTGCGAGAATACTGACGTTTGGGCTCACAGAGCTGTTTCTCGAGCCGGGATGCAGGATGAGGAATGCTAACGAGAGGAAGGCCTTACGGTCGCTGCCGGGGAATCAAGTCGATCGGTTTGTGATTGGCGTTTAAACCCTGCACGTGTTTTATGAAGCAGAGACAGTGGGCTCCGGGGACGTGTGCCACCCGGCAGACGCCACGCAGGGAACCTGGTCTGGCTTTGGTGGTACATGGTTTTTGGTTTCAGAGTGAACGGTGAAAGCGGACGCTCCACACTGGACATCCTCGTGTGTAAGAACCTATTAAGGGCCGCGCGGTCTGTCCGAGGAAGAAGCTTCCGGAAGCTCTATCTCAACAGTGGAAGGTACTCTACGACCTGGTCTGCCTACCTGCTGGCAACTATATAAATTACTAAAATATATATATATATATTTAATTTCTGGCTACTTTTGGACCATCTTTATTCCACAGGAAACTTGTGATTTCTGCCAAAGCAGCTGCAAAAAGCACCACACACGGAGCGGAAAGACGTCACTTTCTACGGGTTTGGGGTATGGCTGCTGAGTCCGCATCCCGTCCGCAGGTTCCAGGACGCTGTCTGGACATCAGACCCAGGGACCTGAATCTGGAAAGAGCTGGACAGTGGTGTCCACAGACATTGATATCCGGGCTGGAGAATTCATCTACTAGGATACAAGGCTGAAAACGGGCGGTCAGACACCATGGAAGGCAACGCACCTCCTAGCACCCTTGTGTTTGCTGACGGAGCTCTCCATGCATCAGTGCACTGGGCTGTGGGACACACTGACATTTTATTGCATCCAGAGTGCCATTTGTACGCCACTATCGAAAGCTTATCGTTGTCTGTTTCTCCTTCAGCAAGTAGAGGCCAACGAAGCGGGGTGTGTTAGTTACGCGAATTCCTCTAAGGCACTTTATAGTTTTCATACTGGACAGTGAGGTACACAGGATATATTTCTAGGGTTCGTTGCTGTTAAAAAAAAAAAAAGAGGAGGAGGAGGAGTAGCACCATGTTGTGACGTCAGCTGAGAGCGGGCTCCCTCATGTTCTTCTCATACAGACTTGGCACCGGCTGACATGCGTGTGCAGCTCCCCTGCCTTCAAGGTGGACGGCGTGGGCTTCCTGAAACACGGCACAGGGACAGCCATCAGCGTCTCCCCTCCGCCCATCACCCCGGCCGGCCCCCGGATCTCAAAGGCACTGGCCCCTGTAAGCAGGTCCAACCCACTAACAACCAGCACCTGTCTCCACCCTCCCTGAGCAGGCACCTGCTGGGGGCCTGGCACCTGCGGCTGTGTCAGGCACAAGTGCTGGTCCCCGGGCTCCCAGTCGAGGGTCCGTGAGCCTGGGACCTCCGCCCCACGTGCACCCAGCTCACTAGGGCCCAGCTGGGGTCACCCACATCGGGCTGGCTCCACAGTGTGCACTGGTGCTGCTGGGACAGCAGCTCCTGCTCCCAGGACGGCTGCTCCTGGCCTCCACTGGGTGATCAACTCCTCTAGAGCAGGAAGACGTGTCCTCTGTAGCACTCAGCACCCTGAGTAGATGCTCACTAAGTCCCTGTGGGAAACCCATCTGGAGCGATGAGCTAGACCTCACAATACTTCCATCGCCTTTGATGGGTCTGTAGGCAGATGGGTGCCGGTCAGCGACCACAGGGCTTCCAGTGCTGAGAAAGTCGGCCTCACCTTGACCGTGGGAAAATGTAATCCAAACCAAATCTGGTATGAATCAAGTTAGATTCAGATTCAAATAGCCATATCTAAGAGCGCTTTGGGGCCAGTGCTCCGGCATAGAAAGCAAAGCCTCTGCCTGCAGCGCCGGCATCCCATGTGGGCAGTGGTTCAGGTCCCGGCTGCTCCACTTCCCATCCAGCTCCCTGCTGATGCGCCTGGGAAAGCAGTGGAGGACGGCCCAAGTGCTTGGGTCCCTGCACCCATGTGCGAGACCCAGAAGAAGCTCCTGGCTCTTGGCTTCAGCCCTGGCCATTGCAGCCATTTGGGGAGTAAACCAGAAGATGGAAGACCTCTCTCTCTGTCTCTGTAGCTCTGCCTTTCAAATAGATAAATCTCAAAAAAAAAAAAATAATAATAAGAGTACTTTACTTTGTCCTAAAATCAAGGGTGTTTTAGCAACGTTCAGTGCAAATTCTTGTGCCCCAAATTAATTATTTAAATGAACAGGACCTTTACCTAATGCTGGAGAAGGCAGCTGGCTCAGAAAGGCCGCGTGACTGTGCACCCACGCTGCTCGGAGGAGGGGCAGCAGCTGGCACCTGACCCCCTGCGGCTGGGACTCTGTTCCACCTGTAGCGGTCAAGTTCGAGCCGCAGCACTGACCAAGCTCCCTGCTGCCTAAAAAGCCTTCTGCAAGCTACCGGTCCTGCACCTGGCACTTCCCTGCCGCCTTACGCCTTCTGCCACCCACACGGGGAAGGGGTAGGGTCACAGAGTTCCCAGAATTCTCTCCTCTCCCTGGGAGAGACACACAGATTCGGGGACTGAACGGTGAGCAGCCCAGCTCCCGCACAGCTACCACGGGTGCTGATACAGGGTCGGGGGAGCTCGTCCTGGGCCTGGCCATGCGGGACAGAGGCCTGGCAGGCTCCACACTAAGGTCAACAAGGTTGGTGGCCACGGGGACACTGCAGGGGGGTGACATTTTGGTGGTGGTGGAGGAAGGGCGGGCAGCTCCTGTCGGTTTGAGCCGCGTCTGTGCTACGATCAGCTTTATCTACACAGGCTTTCTTGGAGTCACTCAGAACTGCCCTGTCTGTGCGCTGTGACAGCGCAGGCTGCCCCGCCCCCCTGCCGGCTAACCAGACAGCATTTGACCGCAACCTGTGGGCAGCCTGCGGCTTTCACTCTGTTCTAACCCACGCCTCTGAGGATGGAAAGGACCTTTTAACCATGGAGGCGCCTTCATCAAGGGGAGACCTCAGCCTGTCACCCCCGAGCTCTGCCTTGGGAGGCGTCTGGGCCACCTGCTCACGTGGAACAGAACCAGACGTCCACTCGGGCCCGAGAAGAGGCCGCCCGGGGCTGCTCTGTGAGGAGTGCGGGCAGGGGCTCCACCCTCGATGGTGGTTAGCAGGAGCCATGGCGGACCAGGGCCCCGGGGGAGGGGCCCCACTCACTTGAACATCTCGCTTCTCTCTATGGTGGCGAGCCAGAAGCTGTACGCGTTGGCGTAGTAGTTGCAGGTCCCACGGCCGTGGCACTCGATGAACGGTGCGCTTCTAAACTCTTCCAGACAGGAGCCGGGGGAAGCCAGGGCTTGGCCGGAACCTTCAGCCCCGGCACTGGTGTGCTGCAAGACAGAGGAACGCGCCGAGTCAGGGACCCTCGTCCTGCTCCCGGTGCAGTTGGCAGCCTCCAGCCTGCGTGTCACCGTGGGCACACTGGGCCCACACAGCCGCTCCCCGGTGGGCCGCACACGCAGTGATGGGCTCGAGCTGGCAGCTCCTCCCCAAAATGAGGCACCAGTCAGGTCTCGGAGTATGAAGAGACACAGCCCTTATGGGGTTGTTTTGAGACATTGAAACCTGTTCTAACGTGCGGCACGAAACAGTAGCCAATGTGCAAACGATGGTGGAGCCACCAGCCGTGGAAGTGACTTTCTAACAAACTCCTGCACCTGCTATGTTAGATGCAGGACATGGCAAAGAACGACCGCTCACTTCTTTATCTAAAGAGAGAACACTTGATACTAGGAATGTTGTAACTGTTCACTAAACCTAGGGGGTTCCAGTAGGACCTCACAGTACTCAGAGCCCAAGGCCCTAAATTCACCCACACACCGAGGGCAGCAAAAGGCAGCCCGTGACTACGGTGGGCTGTGAGGAAGGCGAGCTGCAGTCAGAGCCGGCCGGGGCAGTGAGGACACGGCTACCGCCAGCAGCCTCTCTGCAATGCGCCCGCGTGCAAGTCTCCAGGGACAGCGGCACAGAGCAGGGTCCCGGGGCCTCCACGCCACAGCCTCCCCCTGGAGCTGGCTGGCATGACTCTCGGGGATGGCCATGTTTTCCTCTGCTGTTGGCTTTGAGAAATCATAGGCAGTCCCCAGTACAGACTCGTGACCCCGGGACGTGGGGCTCTGCCCCCGAGGAGCGGCCCATGACCCCGGGCCGTGGGGCTCTGCCCCCGGGGAGCGGCCCGTGACCCCGGGCCGTGGGGCTCTGCCCCTGGGGAGCGGCCCGTGACCCCGGGCTGTGGGGCTCTGCCCCCAGAGAGTGGGCCTGTGACCCCGGGCCGTGGGGCTCTGCCCCTGGGGAGTAGGCCTGTGACCCTGGGACGTGGGGCTCTGCCCCCGGAGAGCGGGCCTGTGACCCCGGGCCGTGGGGCTCTGCCCCTGGGGAGCGGGCCCGTGACCCCGGGCCGTGGGGCTCTGCCCCTGGGGAGCGGCCCGTGACCCCGGGCCGTGGGGCTCTGCCCCTGGGGAGCGGGCCTGTGACCCCGGGCCGTGGGGCTCTGCCCCTGGGGAGCGGGCCTGTGACCCCGGGCCGTGGGGCTCTGCCCCTGGGGAGCGGGCCTGTGACCCCGGGCCGTGGGGCTCTGCCCCTGGGGAGCGGCCCGTGACCCCGGGCCGTGGGGCTCTGCCCCTGGGGAGCGGGCCGTGACCCCGGGCCGTGGGGCTCTGCCCCTGGGGAGCGGGCCTGTGACCCCGGGCCGTGGGGCTCTGCCCCTGGGGAGCGGGCCTGTGACCCCGGGCCGTGGGGCTCTGCCCCTGGGGAGCGGCCCATGACCCCGGGCCGTGGGCCTGTGACCCCGGGCCGTGGGGCTCTGCCCCCGGGGAGCAGGCCGTGGGGCTCTGCCCCTGGGGAGTGGGCCGTGACCCCGGGCTGTGGGGCTCTGCCCCCGGAGAGTGGGCCTGTGACCCTGGGCCGTGGGGCTCTGCCCCTGGGGAGTGGGCCATGACCCCGGGACACGGGGCTCTGCCCCTGGGGAGTGGGCTTTCCCTGCCCATGTGACTGTGAGTAGAGAACGTCAGTTTGCTTCTGAATGAAAACCGCCTGGGCTCCCCCGTGCCGTCTTCCCATGGCCCTGCGCTACGGCACTGCGCGGTCGCTGAGCCAGACTCGGCGTGTGCACAGGTGCCGCAGTGCCGCCAGCCCAGCTCCTCGCGCGATCAAACCTGAGTGCACACACGGTCACTTTCACAGGTGCCTGCCTACGGCGACTCCCCCGGCGGGAGCAGCCCACAGCAGAAGGAAACAGAGGAGGCCCTTTCCCCGCCCATCAGCCACTGGGCCCCTGTTCGTTTGTAAATCAAATGCTCACCACACAGAATCATGGGATCATTCACTGGGCGTCGGCAGACTCCGGGGTGACCCTGATCTTACAACGTGCTCGGGATTTGTGATGTGTAATCGATAGTCTCACCTGAGACCATGATGAACAGTGCCACTGTGGGCACCTCAAACAAGCTCCACGTTCGCTTTAATTGGCTTTCCAGGGCACGGGAGCCTGTGGGGGGCCCAGCGTTCAGGGCTCAGGCCACGGGGTGGCAGAGAGCAGCCCTGGGCCCCGGCAAAGGGTTCTGGGCACCACTGGGGTCAGGGAAGGTGGGGGGTGGCGGTGTCCGGCAGAGGGGATGCTGGGGTCTCTTCCAGGGGAACAGGGTCCCCCTGCACTTACCATCACGAAGGAGTAGCCGATCCACAGCGAGGACCACCCGTTGGGGCAGGGCGGGATCTGAATGGTCTGACTGTGCACCGCCATCACCATGGCCGGGGCCTCGCACACGGCGCACCTGCAAGGCAGGGGGAAGGCTCAGCGCAGCCCGGCTCCAACTCCCCTCCCCCGGCAGCCGTCCTCGGCCCCGCCCCGCGGTGCAGGTCTTCCTGTGGCTGTCGGAGCCACCTCACTGTTCAAGTCCTTGACTGGCAGACAGAGCCCATGCCCGGGAGCCAACTGCCCGCTCTGTAGGAGGCAGAACAAGGGTCCCCTGTGTGGCCCCCAGGGGCTGGGGTTCCTGGCGGCTCCCATGGTCTCCTTTTGGCCTTGCAATGTTTCCCAGCTTCCCAACAGAGGGCAGGAATGTCAGTGAACACACTGGTGCTGACCCAGAGGAGAGCTACCGTGTCCAGACGCCCTGACTGTCCCTTCTCAGTGATCCAGGCCGATGCTGCGTGACTGCACGCCCTCGAGGCTCGCTGTCCATGTGAGCCTCCATCGGGAAACTTGCGGCTCTGATCTCCTGGGGCTTGCCCAGTCAAGGCCCAGGCGGGTCAGCACCCCTTGCAGCCCACAGGGCCTCCACAGAAGCCGGCCAGGGCAGGACACCACCCACAGCTTGCTCAAGCTCAGGGCTGGGGCTGCCCTCTGTAACGCCTTGCAGACTGGCAGGTCCACTCCACTCTGGATGGTGGGGTAATGGACAGTGTGCTACCAACCAGAGCACAACGACCCTTCAATCGGGATGAACAGGGAGTTAACCATGCTGACAGGTATCAGAAATTGCCCCTGGGTGTGTGGGAACATGGGACAGGAAGCCGGCAGAGGGCCCGAGTATCCAGGCTGTTTCCTGTATGTGCAAGTGAACAGGCTCCTGGAGATGGCCTCGTGCCCCTGCCACCACCTGTCCCCAGACAAGAAGACAGAAATAAGACCTGGGGCGGGGATTCTGTCTTCTCCAGGCTGCCTTGGGGCCTGGGGGCTCAGGTGGCTGTGGAGGGGTCGTCCTGCCCAGCAGGTGGGTGACACAGAGTCACAGGGCTAAGGAGCTGTGCCTACCCCCTACCCCCCTCTGGTGCAGTTTATGAAGAAACGAAGGCCACGTTGGTCATGTGGAGGGCTGGCGCTGTGGGGCAGCAGGCGGTTCAAATCCTGGCTGCTCTGCTTCCAATCCAGCTCCCTGCTCACGCACCTGGGAACAGCCCAGGCCCTGGGGCCCTGCCGCCCACCTGGGAGACCCGGATGGAGCTCTGGGCTTCTGGTCCTAGGTGTTACTGCCACTTGGGGAGGGTCTGTCTCTGTTTCTCTCCCTCTTTCTTCCCTCCCTACACCCCTCCTTCCCTGTTTCTCTTTTTCTGTCATCCTGCCTTTCAAATAAATAAATGAATCATTTTTCTTACAAAAAAAAAAAAAAAAAGACAACAATAACAATGAAACTCGCGAGTGCCTTCCTGAAGCTAAGAGACAAAGCTCCCCTGGCCCTGTTCTGGGAACATCACCAACACATGCCAAACGTCCACGTGACCAAGAAGGCAAATGGGAAGCACAGATAAGAGTAATCATTTTCTACCTGTCGTCCAAGGAAAGCTAAAAGAGAAAACCAGAGACGTTGTTAGGCTTCCTTCCAACGCATCGAGCAGCTTGGTCTCCAACAGCACCGTGACCCGGCACCCACACAGCCACAGGAGCCTCGGCCGCAGGTGCTGAACGGTATTGTCCATTCCCCCTAAATAACTTCATTTATGGCCACAATAATAATTTAAAAATAGCTAAAACAGTGTCTGAGAAAGCAGTTCAGTATAATCCAAAACCTAGGACTCTCCTCCACAGCAGGCCTCCCCCAGCCCTTTGGGTCCAGGGCCCCGGGGCCCCCCAGGCCCTGCCTGTGCCGTAGCCCAGGGGAGCCGCTGCACTGCCCAGGGCCCCCGTGGCTCCTCCCGCTCACCGCAGGGCACGGGGTGGCGATGCTGCTACCCTTAGCAGGAATCCAGAAAGGCCGGGCTCTTTCCTGACTGCTAAGGGAAACGTCTGACCTGGGGCTCCTCGCACTCCTTGCTACGTAACTACGTGGGAGGGAAAGGACGGCGCCCAGAACCTCGCCCTGCTCAGACGTACGCGCTCACCGCCGCTCCTCTGAGCACAATTCCGAACGCAGCCAAGCCATCGGAGGCAGGCGGCCAGCTCGGGACAGCCCCAGACTTCTCGTCTTCACAATTTAAACTTCCCATCCCGCCCCGAGGATCCAAAAACACGCTCCAGATGTGCGGGTGGACAAGCGCTGACCGTGGGAAGCCGCTCAGGGAAACACACACACTCGCAGTGGAGCCACCTCCCCCCAAGGAGGCAAAATCGGAAAAAATCGGATCACTGTGTAAATTTAAGCATAAATAAATCCGCCCAGTGTTTATGTCCAAAGCACAGATAAACACTCAGACACACCCAGTGTGTCTGCGGTCAGGAGAGCAGCTCCTATCCGTTCAGACGGCCACGCCCAGAAAAACAGGCACTACGCGTTGGCAAGGGTGTGCAGCAATCGGAAGCCCTGTGCCTGGAGGAGGTGGCAAGGTGCAGCCACTGTGGCATACAGCACAGCGGAGCCTCGAGAAACTAGAAATCGGGGCCGACGATGTGGCGTAGTGGATGGAGCCGCCCCCTGCGACACCGGCATCCCATGTGGGCACCGGTTCCTGTCCTGGCTGCTCCACATCTGATCCGGTTCCCTGCTAAATGCTTGGGAAAAAGAAGCAGAAAGTGGCCCAAGTGCTTGGGCCCCTGCCCCCCCCCCCCCATGGGAGACCCGGAAGAAGTTCTCGGTTCCTGACTTTGGCCAGGCCCAGCCCTGGCCATTTGGGGAGTGAACCAGCGGATGAAAGACCTTTCTCTCTCTCTGTAGCTCTTTCAAATAAATAAATAAAAATCTTTTTAAAAAATGAAAAATCACACTACAATAGGAGTCAGCAATTCTACTGGGTACGGTCCCAAAAGAACGGAAGGCAGGAACTTGTCCACCCGTGTTCACAATAGCTTTGCTTATAGCAGCCGGAAGATGGATGGAAAGAGTTCAAGTGTACACACAACATGGCGTATGCACACATGTACACACTAGCACACATACATGTGCACACAGGCTCACACCCGTGTGCACAGACATATCACACACATACACACGGTGTCATTTAGCCTTAAAGAAGGAAGGCCATTCCGACACATGCCGCAGTGCGGCTGACCCATGAGGACGTCACACTGCGTGGCCACAGAACCACAAACGCCATCTGCACGAGGCCCCCCGCAGTCAGGTCCAGAGACAGGGGCTGGAGTGGCGATTTCCAGGGACACGGGGAGGACCTGACACTGGTGTCTCAGGGGCACACACACTCAGTTTTGCAGAACAAAAAGAGCTGTGGATACAGGAAGCGGAGAGGGTTGCACCAAAACCCACATCCTGCATCTAATCCACCAGACGGCAATGGGCAGAATGTTCTGGGGCAAACACGAAAAGCGCCCAAAGGAACATTTGTACAGAGCACGGACCAGTCCTCTTCAACGCCACGTTCCTTCCTGCAAACGCTCCACTCACCTGCTGATGAAGGGCCTGATGTTGTCGCCGGCGATGGGCGCCATGGACATGGGCATGGGCTCGGGGGTGGACAGCCAGTAGGAGTAGTCGTTGCGGGAGGCGAAGTTGCACACGTTGTTGATGTTGCAGAACAGGAAGGGCATGGTGCTAAACTTGCGCAAGCAGCTCCCGGCCGTGCCTGCACGCGGGCAGAGCACCCGGTGAGGGCCGAGCGAGGGGCCGCCCCGGAAGTCACGGGGCTCCAGCTGCCCGGTCACCGAACCCTCGGCTCCACACAACCATGCACGTGGAGGTGAAGGGGCAGGCGTCGGGCGTAGACACTGCTGGGACACCTGCCCCCACACCGGACTGCCCGGCTCAAGGCCCGGCTCCCCCGCTCTCCCACTCTCCCACTCTGGGACTGCCCGGCTCAAGGCCCGGCTCTCCTGCTCTGGGCCAGTCTCTGCGGATGCACCCTGGGAGGCAGCAGGGGGCGGCTCCAATACCTGGCTCCCTGCCACCCTCGTGGGAGACTTGGATTGAGTTTGGGGCTCCTGGCTTAGGCCTGGCCCAGCCACGGCTGTTTCGGGCATTGGGTTAATCAGCTGATGGAAGCTCGCTCTCTTCTCTCTCTCTCTCTCTCTCTCTCTGCATGCCTTTTAAATAAACTGAAGATAATTTAAATGGAAATTAAAATTTCTTGATTATCAGAAAGAAGGAATTGCACCAAATAGTCCAGTATCATCGCCAATGAGAGGGATCAGGCAGAGGAGAAACTACAAAAGTTCTGCTGGACGCGTTTAATGGAAGGGAGCAAAGCCAGCTGAGCCGCAGAGAGAAGCCCCGCCCTCGCGCTGACTCCTGGGAGGAATAACGTAACAGGCAGGAGGGTGCCCAGAGCCGTCACGGCAGAGGGCACACAGGCAGCTTCCAGCTGACCTAAGCTACCACCAGCCGAGGTCTGTAGAGGCAGAACAGCACGGCCATTGGTGCCACAGCAACAGGTCGGCTGTCCTGTTTCATGAACATAAAGGCACGGGGCCGGCGCTGTGGCACAGTGGGTAAAGCCTCTGCTTGCAATGCCGGCATCCCATATGGGCGCCGGTTCACGTCCCAGCTGCTCCACTTCCAGTCCAGCTCCCTGCTAATGGATGGCCTGGGACAAGCAGCAGAAGACGGCCCAAGTGTTTGGGTCCCCGGAAGCTCCTGGCTCCTGGCTCTGTCCTGGTCCAGCCCTGGCTGTTGCAGCCATCTAGGGAGCGAACCAGTGGATGGAAGACCTTCATCTTTCTCCCTCTCTCTTTGTAACTATGACTTTCAAATAAATAAATAAATTTTAAGACAAAACAAGGAACATTGAGGCAAACCATTATGTGTGCATCCTGGGAGTCTTGTCCTACTTGACGATTTGAAGACGAGTTCTGAAGTTTTATTCATTTAAACATTTCCCATGGTTCCTCTCATGAGGATGGAGGGCGAGCAGGCAGGCCCTCACCAGTGCTACTACACAGGCCATCACGGCTGTACCCTGGGCCCTCCACAGACGTACACGTGAGGGACACGCGGCTCTGCAGTCGGCTTACCCAAGTCCTGGCCGTGGGCCCGCTCGTTGCCTTGCACGTAGAGCAGGGAGTACCCGTGGTAGAGAATTTTGGTTCCAGGAGGGCACTGTGGGTCGTGGATCGTTTGACTGTGCCTGGTCACCAGGAAGCCATGGTCCACAGATGGGGTGCCTGGGGGCCCCATGGATCCTGGCAGCCCGTCAGGGCCTGGAGGACCAGGGAACCCTCTAGGACCTGTGACGGGAAGACAACGCCATTTCCCAGTTACAAGCAGGTTCCCGGCCAAGCCTTCCAACCACCATCTCTCGGGCAGGTTTAGTCTCTCGTATTTCTACAAAGCCCATCTTGTCCTCGCGTGGCCAAAAAAGTGCGCAGCTCGCTAAATACAACCCCAGCCCCGGTTCACAGCCATCGGCTTCTCACCCACAAACCTCCTCGAGCTGTCTCCCTAAGCAGTGCGCGAGGCAGAGCAGGTACACAAAACACTGAGTGAACCAACGAAACATGAAAACACAAACAGGAACCCATGAAAATAAGCTCACGGCGCGAGCTAGCGTGTGTCCCTCACCTGGAGTTTGGGCCCTGTGGACCAGACCACAGGCGCAGCCAGCACCGGGGTGGCTGTGCCGTGCGCTAAGCTGCCACAGCCCCACTGGGTTGAGTGCTTTGTTCAGGCAGGGAATGTCTGTGGGCTTTAGCATCTCAGTCACCACGGGATGTTCACGGCCTTCCCGCTTCTGAGGGAGGGGGGTCGAGCCCCACTCCGGCTGGACACTGGGCGCCGGCCAATGTCGGCCACCCCGATTTCCAGTCCTGCCTTCCCTCGTCCATTGCTGAACCGGCACACCTGTGGTGGCAGCCGGACCAGCCAGCTCTCCCAGCCAATGGGAGACGTGAGCCTTGGTCAGCAGCATCTCTTCACCCAGGAAACACAGCCTCGCCCTCTCCCGGCTGGGCCCACTTCTTCCACTCTGGACGGCTCTACCCACATCCTTTTCTACCTCTCTCTGCGGGTTTCCCCACGCCAGGACCCTGCTTCTGAACCCAAGACACAGGCAGAGGGTGGTGAGGCTGGGCAAACCAGGAACCTACCAGGAGGCCCAAATGGTCCCGTCTCTCCTTTCTGGCCAGGGGCCCCATCGAAGCCAGGAATACCGGGCGGTCCAGGTAAGCCCACCGATCCCGTCACGCCTGAAGCAAAGGAGAAAGAATTCAGGATTCCGGCCCGGATGTCGGCACGCTCACTTTCTTCCTCTCGTGAAAGTCCCTCAGCGGCCCGGGAGGGAGCGTGGCGGCCCTGGACTGCAGGCCTGCGGCCCGCTCAGACAACAACGGTCACAGGGGTGTACGCGGATCCTCCCGAGTGCTGCCAGGCAAGGGTGCGGGAGAGGGAGCCGTGTGACGTCTCCCCTGCCTCGTCCTGCTGCCTCACTCCTTAGGTGGCACACGCACTGCGTGGGTCACGTGGTTTCCATGCTAAGGATGAGATCTGTGCAGAGGGAGCTTCAGACCTCAGTCTGTAGGCCGCTTTGAGCGCTAAGCCTTCCCTCTCGCCTCGTTTGCCACCACGCCCACCGACAGCTCCTGAGCCAGGAAGTGCTGAGCCCAGGTTTGGCGTGGGGCAGGGCTGCTCGTCCACAATTCGTCCACAGCTGTGGCTCCCTCTGCTGCACGTTCATCTTCTCGCTGGGGGAGAGGAGGTGCAGGCATTCCTGACTGAACACAGGGACATGGAATCGCGGGCCCTCGCGCTTTTCCTGTTTCACCCTAACTTCACAAAACGTCACGTGGCTCAGATACACACTAAGGGGACACAGGAAAGTCACACTCAGACAGGTGTGTACAACCACCCGGAAGTTCTGACTGCCAACACTCGGCCAGGAGGAAGTCCCGCCCACCTCCCCCAGGCCCCTGCCCCACCTGGGGACCTTACCTTGCTGTCCTTTAGGGCCTGGTGGTCCCTGAAGCCCTTTCAGACCTGGGGGACCCTCAGGGCCTGGGAGTCCTGGTTCGCCTTTGATGATATCGTAAGGACCTGGGGGGCCAGGGGGCCCTGGGAGACCTGCGGGAATCAGATGCCGGGGTCAATCTCAAGGTCAACATGCAGGACCCTCGCAAAGCACGCATTTCCCCTGCACAGCTGCTTTTTCTCATCCCAAACCCTGAACTCCTGGGGCCAGGGAGACACTGACGTCATCCAGGTGAACGGTCTGCTCGGCCCAGCCCAGCCCCAGCCCCCGGTGAGCAACACTGGCTCTCCTGGGGCCGAGGAGAAGCAGCGTCCGGACGCCTCCGCCTGGGGCAGCTCCAGGAGCGGCACCCTGCGGTCACCGGTACACACTTCCTGCTCACCGCTGTCGCTGTGCCTAACGCCCTCAAGGTGAGTGGCCCTGACCACCCCTCACGGCCCGTCTCGGATCACCACAGCAGTGACGGCCTCGGTGTGCCCTCTGCCAGCCACGGCGCTGCCCCAGCGCACTCTCTCCTTCCACACTCACCCCTGCTTCCCTCTCTTCCCACCCACTCATCGGGCTGCTCATTCTCTCTCCTAAAAAGCAGTTTTGAAAAAAGCAGGGCCCTGGTAGTAGGGTGTGCCCAGCAGAGCCCAGAGGGACACACAGGAGAGCCTAGTGGCGTCTCCCAAAATCACTCCCTGCTGTCTGGAGCCCCCTGCCGGCAAAGGCCCCAAGGCCCTGGCCCGGGAGAATCGGCACCGTGCAGCCAGAGTGATAGGCTGACTCTTGTACCTGGAGTGTTGGTTTCCGTCTGACGTCAGAGCCTGGGAGAGGCTGTGCAGCTGGGGTCTGACTCCAGGCCTGTCACCCACCCCATGCCTCTGGACCCTCCTGGGTCACGGATCCACACACGTGATTTCCAGGACAAGACGCTGGGGAAAATGCCACCCTCAAGAATCCTGACTGCTACAAAAACTTTTTAATCAACTATTCTCTAATGCTTTCTGAGTCGTCTCACGCGTGCAAGCCTACGTGTGCGTGCTCGCTGGTCCTGTGTTCCCCCACCCATAGTCTCACACATGCAAGCCTACGTGTGCGTGCTCGCTGGTCCTGTGTTCCCCCACCCATCAGGAAGGCACTCACGGGTGACGGGGCTCCTACCTTTAGGTCCGGGGATGCCTTGATCGCCCTGATCCCCTTTAATTCCCTGGAGGCCAGGAAGACCTTTCTGACCTGGACAGAAAGGGAACGTTGTCGTGGCACCAGACTTCCAGCACACACAACATGTGTGCACACACATGTACTCACACACATGGATGTGTGCGTATACCTAAACACAACCTGCACACATACATGCGTGCATACACCCCAAGCACAACCTGCACACACACACATGTGTGCACACACACCCCTAAGCACAACCTGCACATGCACACACATGTATACATCCACACACACACCCCTAAGCACAACCTGCACACACACACACACGCATACATCTACACACACACAGACACCCCCGCAGAACACATTTCCAATCCCCACCACCACCTCAGGAAGACGCTACTCCTGGTCAGCTGTGTAAAATTTTCTCCACGTGTGCAGCACGCTGTGGAATGGTCACAGCTCTCAGGGGGGCACGCGGCACTGGTCTTGGACACAGTCTGACCCACGTGTGTCCCCCAGAGTCCACAAAGCTGGAATCTTGCTGTGTTCATGTTTCCTATAGAAACCTCAGGGCGTGGAAGCTGGTAGGCACCCAATAAATGCTTGTTTAATGGGTTCATAAAGTAACGAATGGCCTAAGTCAGGACCTCATTGAGATGCAAACGACTGAGTCATCGATGAGCCCCTGATTCCTACTAAGAAACCAGAACGTCTTCACATGGCGCTGGCAGGACGGGTAACTGGGCTGCCACGCAGCAATGGGTCTCCCATGAGGAGGAGGAGCACTGTGCTCTCTGCACTGCCGTGCCCGTGGTCAGACGCCCTCCAACAGCATCAGCAAGAGCTGCATCTTACCTTGAAACCCTGGAACTCCGGGGGGTCCCATATCACCCTTGGAGCCTGTGATCCCTGGAGAGCCGCCAATGCCCTGCACGGACAGAGAAATTCAGCATTTAGGACACCTAGCATAGGCTGCTCACACGCCCTGGCGACGGGAAATCCGGAAAAGACGCTGGGTGCCAGGTATGGCAGATTTGGGAAAAGATGCGCCTGGTGGTTTCCTAAATGAAGTAGCAGCAGCTCTGTGCGCACCTGAGTCAGCTACCTGGAAATGGGAGCCATCTTGTTTATTCCTGTGTCCCCTCGGCGTGTCCACCCACATGGTGGTTTCCTCGGCCAAAGTCTTCCACGCTGCTACCTTCACCACTCAACACGATGCCAAGAACAAAGTCGCAACTCCATACACACTTGTCATGGAGCAACACTCGTCTATGCACACCCACCACCTCCTGTGAAGACTTCCCCTGGCACTCATTCCTCAGAATGAGCTTCATAGGTATCTGAACACGGACTTCAAACACAGACAGCAGAGTCTAAGACACTAAAGAGGGACACTTTTCCTTTACAATATATTCATTTTGAATATCATTTAAATATTTAACTATTTAAATATCATTTAAAATATCTGCCCATTTTCTTGCTATTCCAGTCTTGTTCCTTTCTCTGGGCACAGATAGCAACAGGTAAAAAGTTGCTGAAGGTGCCACAGTCACACAATATGAAAAGCATATATTTATAGACGCATACGCACACACGTACAGACACACACACACCGACTGGCAGCCGAAGCGAGAGGTCCAGGAGCAGAAGCAGGAACATACGAGTAACTGACAAAGCACCTACGCTCCCGTCACTGGGAAACTGCGGTTCGGCAGGAAGCAGTGAGGACGCACGCTCACAGGCACGCCCAGGCTCTCACAGGGAGGTGCACACAGCTCTGGGGACAGGGCGTGGCAGGTGTGGGCGCTGCCAACCACACAGCCTAGGCTCTGGGCGCACTGAGTCTTCGGGCACAGCGCGCCCAGCCTCCAACGTGCCCTGATGGCTCTAAGACGTGCGTCTGCTTCTGCCATGCCACAGGGGACTTGGGAAAGAACTCCCCGTGCTCCTGCATGGCGGCAGGGTCCCACGGCAGCCCCTCCCGCTCCTGAGCTGCCCAACGCCCACTTCCTCTCCATGTGGATCAGCGAGAGAGAGACAGAGAGACAGAGAGACAGAGACGGAAAGAGAGGGTCAGAGGAAGAGACGGAGACAGAGAGACAGGGACAGAGACAGACAGAGCCAGGGCCCAGAACGCTCTCTGCTGAGGCATCTACGTGACCCCAACAAGCTGCACAAACACATCCTTCAGCCATGGAGGTGGCTGACGGAGACTCAAACCAGACACCCCGGCCACCTCTCTACCTACCACACACACACACTTACATATACGCACAGACACATGTGTGCACACACATACAGACACACGTGTGCACATGCACACATGCACACACACATGACTGGTCACTTGGGGCACTGAGCCGTGCTCCTCTGAAGCCTAAGTCACCCCTGGGGACGTGAAATGGCCACCTGCAGCACCCTGGCCACTCTGACTCTGAGGATGGCTGGGGTCTTGTACAGGGCTGCTCTTCACCAACCACACTGCCTCCCCCCACGGAGTGTGAAATCCCCACTTCCTGTGACCCACTGAGCGTGAAAACCTCACTGCCTGTCCCCCACTGAGTGTGAAAAACACACCGCCCCCACTGAGTGTGAAAACCACACTGCCTGGCCCCCACTGAGTGTGAAAACCACACTGCCTGGCCCCCACTGAGTGTGAAAACCACACTGCCCCCCACTGATTGTGAAAACCACACCGCCCCCCACTGAGTGTGAAAACCACACTGCCGGCCCCCCTCTCAGTGTGAAACCACACTGCCCCCCACTGAGTGTGAAAACCACACCGACCCCACTGAGTGTGAAAACCACACCGCCTACCCCCCACTGAGTGTGAAAACCACACTGCCTGACCCCCACTGAGTGTGAAAACCACACTGCCTGGCCCCCACTGAGTGTGAAAACCACACCGACCCCACTGAGTGTGAAAACCTCACTGCCCCCCACTGAGTGTGAAAACCACACTGCCTGGCCCCCACTGAGTGTGAAAACCACACTGCCTGGCCCCCACTGAGTGTGAAAACCACACCGACCCCACTGAGTGTGAAAACCTCACTGCCCCCCACTGAGTGTGAAAACCACACTGCCTGGCCCCCACTGAGTGTGAAAACCACACTGCCCCCCACTGAGTGTGAAAACCACACCGCCCCCACTGAGTGTGAAAACCACACTGCCTGTGCCCCACTGAGTGTGAAAACCACACCGCCCCCACTGAGTGTGAAAACCACACTGCCTGCCTCCCACTGAGTGTGAAAACCACACCGCCCCCACTGAGTGTGAAAACCACACTGCCTGTGCCCCACTGATTGTGAAAACCACACCGCCCCCACTGAGTGTGAAAACCACACTGCCTGCCTCCCACTGAGTGTGAAAACCACACCGCCCCCACTGAGTGTGAAAACCACACTGCCTGCCTCCCACTGAGTGTGAAACCACACTGCCCCCCGCTGAGTGTGAAAACCACACTGCCTGGCCCCCACTTATGTGAAAACCACACCGCCCCCCACTGAGTGTGAAAACCACACTGCCTGCCCCCCACTGAGTGTGAAAACCACACTGCCCCCCACTGAGTGTGAAAACCACACTGCCCCCCCCAATGAGTGTGAAAGCCTCACTGCCGCCCCCTGCCCGCCCCCTGCCCGCCCCTCCGCCCTGAGCTTAGGCACCCACTGTCCTTTCTAGCAGCTTCACATTTCTCCTGGCCACACTTCTCCTGGCTCCTGTCAAACCAGGCGGCTACACACGCCCCAGGAGTCTCCTACTCGGGTGCTAGTGAAGACGCTGGCTCCAGGCCGTCTGGGCCACAGGCGGCTGCCCAGGGTGTTGTCACGTGTGTCACGTGTGTGTTGTACACAGACTCATGACCAGAAAAGGCTCCTCTTAACAAAACCCCATTGGAAAACCCACAACTCACCGGCATGCCCTGGAAGCCTGGATCCCCCTTGGGCCCTGGAGCCCCAGGGGCACCTGGCCAGCCTGGATTCCCCTTGTCTCCCTTCAGTCCGTCCAGCCCGGGGAGTCCTGGAGGCCCCATGGGTCCCGGAAGCCCTAAGACAGAGGGGAGGATCACACGTTGGAGGGTGGAGGGAGACAACGAATCCCAGCACCGCTGGGCTGGGTGCTGTCTGTCACTCCTGCCACCCGCCCGTCCCTGTGTGCAACGCCCTGCGGAGCAGCGGGAGAGCCCTGAGGGACCAGGCAGATCTGGGAAGGAGGGCGGGGCTGTGGGGTGACCAGGGCCCGAGGGCCGTGCACCGGCGCAGGGCTGGGAGGCTGAGGCGCGCTGTACAGAGGGCTCCCCTGTCCAGTCTCTTCAGCCGTCTCTCTGCACGTGTCTCCCAGAGGACCTAACTCGTTCAACAGGAATGACACCAGAGCTGCCTGGGCCCAGTGAGACCAGTCGGCACGTCCCGGCTATAACACGCGCCGTGCACTTGCACCACAGAGCTCCACCGAGATCGGATCACCTCTTCAACCGCATTTTCCACTGGCTTCTCCTTAGGACCCTGTCTGAGCCTCGTGCTCACCTGGCAGGCCCGGCTGTCCCTGAGGTCCTCGGTCTCCTTTGGGCCCCTCCATGGGGCGGCCGGGAGCACCAGGCAGCCCAGGCTGTCCTTGGGGCCCGGGAGGACCCGCGAATCCTGGCTCGCCTTTGGGTCCGGGGATTCCTGGGCTCCCAGCCAATCCTGGGAAACCCACGTCGCCTTTTGAACCTACACAGAGAGAGCAGAGTGGTGAGAGGCAGCCCAGCTGAGCCGACACGCCACGTTCCCTTCACCGGGAGCCCCTCGGAGGGGGCTTCTCGAAGCAGGCACCCTGTTCTCTCCTTTTAAAATAACACGCTGGGCCCCTCCCCCGGCTGGGGTGGAGGAGAGCAGGTTAGCACGGTGAGACCCCGGCTACCCTCCTTCACACGTGTAAAGGAAGTGTTCCAGGCAAGGCATCTGAACACGGGCTCGGGGAGCCCACAGCCACGTCGCACAAATGAAGGCCTGGTGCCCGGGGCAGGGCTACACCATGCAGCGTGGCACTGCCCGGAGATCAAAGCCGTGATGCAGGCACTCCCACGGCACAAGACCCGGGCCAATGCTACTATGTGCCCAGAGCCAGGAGGACACACACCGCAGGGTGCCACTCCACTTGTAGGGGATGCACTGCAGGGTGCCACTCCACTTGTAGGGGACAGACACACCGCGGGGTGCCACTCCACTTGTAGGGGACAGACACACCGCGGGGTGCCACTCCACTTGTAGGGGACAGACACACCGCGGGGTGCCACTCCACTTGTAGGGGACAGACACACCGCGGGGTGCCACTCCACTTGTAGGGGACAGACACACCGCGGGGTGCCACTCCACTTGTAGGGGACAGACACACCGCGGGGTGCCACTCCACTTGTAGGGGACAGACACACCGCGGGGTGCCACTCCACTTGTAGGGGACAGACACACCGCGGGGTGCCACTCCACTTGTAGGGGACACACCGCGGGGTGCCACTCCACTTGTAGGGGACAGACACACCACGGGGTGCCACTCCACTTGTAGGGGACACACCGTGGGGTCCCACTCCACTTGTAGGGGACACACCGCGGGGTGCCACTCCACTTGTAGGGGACAGACACACCGCGGGGTGCCACTCCACTTGTAGGGGACACACCGCGGGGTGCCACTCCACTTGTAGGGGACAGACACACCGCGGGGTGCCACTCCACTTGTAGGGGACAGACACACCGCGGGGTGCCACTCCACTTGTAGGGGACACACCGTGGGGTCCCACTCCACTTGTAGGGGACACACCGCGGGGTGCCACTCCACTTGTAGGGGACAGACACACCGTGGGGTGCCACTCCACTTGTAGGGGACACACCATGGGGTGCCACTCCACTTGTAGGGGCGCACTGCAGGGTGCCACTCCACTTGTAGGGGTGCACTGCAGGGTGCCACTCCACTTGTAGGGGACAGACACACCGTGGGGTGCCACTCCACTTGTAGGGGTGCATGCGGGGTGCCACTCCACTTGTAGGGGCGCACTGCAGGGTGCCACTCCACTTGTAGGGGTGCACTGCAGGGTGCCACTCCACTTGTAGGGGACACACCGTGGGGTGTCACTCCACTTGTAGGGGACACACTGCGGGGTGCCACTCCACTTGTAGGGGTGCACTGCAGGGTGCCACTCCACTTGTAGGGGACACACCGTGGGGTGCCACTCAGCTTGTAAGGGACACACCGTGGGGTGCCACTCACTTGTAGGGGGTGCAAGCCCGTGTGCAGTCCAGAGCACAGAGCCCCGGCTTCCCGGGAGCTGGGCTCACCTCCCACCCGACCTCTGCCAAGCAGGACCAGCCTCATAACGCCACAGTGTGGACATTCCCATGACCCCCAGGCTTGGCCAGGACAGGGGCTGCCACCCCCGCCACATCGCAAAGTCAGAGGGAGAGAGAGAGAGAAGCTCCGATCCCGAGTGTCCCCCACCCCGGGTCGGTCTGTGACTTAGCACCGCCACACGTGTCCTGCAGGACACGCACTGAGCTGGCCGGTCATGGGGGCAGCAGGGGCCGGCTGAGAGGGAGCGTGTGGGGAGCACACCATACCTTTGTCTCCTTTGGCCCCTGGGAATCCTGGGAATCCTCTTCCTGGCAGACCTGCAAGACAGGGGAGGGCCCAGGCCTCAGTCTCCACCACACTCAGGTGCAGGAGCAGCACCCGTGCCCTCTGCCCACACTGCTCCATCCGTGGGACCACAGGAGTCAGTGCCCATGCGCTCTGTCCACACTGCTCCATCTGTGGGACCACTGGAGTCAGCGCCCAGGCCCTCTGTCCACACTGCTCCATCCGTGGGACCATGGAAGTCAGCACCTGTGCCCTATATGTCCACACTGCTCCATCTGTGGGACCACGGGAGTCAGTGCCCGTGCGCTCTGTCCACACTCTTCCATCTGTGGGACCATGGGAGTCAGCGCCCGTGCCCTCTGCCCACACTGCTCCATCTGTGGGACCACGGGAGTCAGTGCCCGTGCGCTCTGTCCACACTCTTCCATCCATGGGACCATGGGAGTCAGCGCCCGTGCCCTCTGTCCACACTGCTCCATCTGTGGGACCACGGGAGTCAGCGCCCGTGCCCTCTGTCCACACTGCTCCATCCGTGGGACCATGGGAGTTAGCGCCCAGGCCCTCTGTCCACACTGCTCCATCCGTGGGACCATGGAAGTCAGCACCTGTGCCCTATATGTCCACACTGCTCCATCTGTGGGACCACGGGAGTCAGTGCCCGTGCGCTCTGTCCACACTCTTCCATCTGTGGGACCATGGGAGTCAGCGCCCGTGCCCTCTGTCCATACTACTCCATCCGTGGGACCATGGGAGTTAGCGCCCAGGCCCTCTGTCCACACTGCTCCATCCGTGGGACCATGGGAGTCAGCGCCCAGGCCCTCTGTCCATGCTGCCCCATCTGTGGGACCATGGAAGTCAGCACCTGTGCCCTATATGTCCACACTGCTCCATCTGTGGGACCACGGGAGTCAGTGCCCATGCGCTCTGTCCACACTCTTCCATCTGTGGGACCACAGGAGTCAGCGCCCGTGCCCTCTGTCCACACTGCTCCATCCGTGGGACCATGGGAGTTAGCGCCCAGGCCCTCTGTCCACGCTGCTCCATCCGTGGGACCACGGGAGTCAGCACCTGTGCCCTATATGTCCACGCTGCTCCATCCGTGGGACCACGGGAGTCAGCACCTGTGCCCTCTGTGTGTCCATGACAGAACTGCATTCCCACAGTTTCTGTAGGACCCCCGTGCCTGGCTGTCGGTCACTTTGTATTCTGTCCCAAGAACTTTCTAGCTCAGGCCCATGGCCATCTTCAGCCGACGGGGCCTGTGAGGCTCGGGGCTTCTTTCCCAGGGCCCTCTGGAGACAAATACGTAGGCTCTCTGGGGACGACACCCAACAAGCCCCCTTTCTCGAAGCTACAGCGTGTGGCAGTAGACACGGGGGAGACCGCAGGTGCCAGGGAACCAGGCAGGAGAGCCCTCCCGCCCCGAGCACTGGTCCTGCAATAGCAGCGCTCCTGGGCCCGGTGCAGAACAGTCCACAGCGGGAGCTCGCAGTGTCTGTGGGATAAGGGATAATCCTCCTTCCCTTCTACCTGACCCTGCTGCCCCTGCCCACGGCGGGGGTGAAAGAGCTGCCAGGACAGCACCCTCTGAACCTGGCCGGGCCCCTGGGTGCGGACGGCGCTCATTCTGGAAGGAGGGGACGTACCTGGTTCGCCCTTCTCCCCCGCAGACCCTGGGATTCCGTCACTGCCGGGCTCCCCCTTCTGGCCTGCCGGGCCCGTGGGACCAGGCTGCCCAGGAAGACCTGAAAGACAAAGGCGCACAGGTGACTTGTGGAACCCTCTGGGCTCCGGCTACAGAGGCGCACATCTGACATTGCTCGAGGGGCTGCTCCGAGGCTAACCCTGGCCTCCCCGACCCTCTCAACCTGCTGCCAATGGAGAGAAAGCCCGAGACTCCCAGGCCACTGCAAACCACGTGGGGAGTTGAGTCCTGAGTCCCGGGGGGGTGAGGCCCTGGAGGGACCCCGTCAGCCCCCGACCCAGCGTGCTCATCTGAAGATGGAGGGGCAGGCCTGGCTCACCCTGGGGGGCAGCTCCCTGGGGTCTGCAGGTCTCCCACCCCCCACACGCCCGGCCTGTGCCCCAGGAAGGGGTCTCTACCTGCTTCTCCTTTGATGCCAGGGACACCATCCAATCCGGGGAGACCTTTGTCACCTTTCTCACCAGGCAAGCCAGGGCTCCCTGAAGGGAAGACAAACCGCAGGGTGACCAAGTCTGGCTTCTCCCCGTCTCCCCTGAGCCGCGCCACGTTCAGGCGGGAGCTCCCATGCACCTACCTGGGTAGCCGGCACTGCCTGGAGACCCCTTCGGGCCTGGGGACCCCGGCATTCCCGGAATCCCGGTGCTGCCTTTCTCCCCCTTCTCTCCGGGGCTTCCTGGGAATCCGGCCACCCCCGGGTCTCCCTGCGAGAGAACAGCGATTTCACAGCTGCCCCGGGCGTGCTCCCGACAGGCCTTCTGGGGAACGGCACGGTCGCCCCTCGTGCCCACTGGGAGCCTGGTTCCATGGCCCCGGCAGACGCCGAGACCACACCCAAGGCCTCACTGTGTAACACATCCCTGTGTGAGCACAGAACCTGCCCCCAATGCTCCAGAGCATCTCTGCGGGGCCTCCATGGCCATCATGGCGCAAATGCCACCTGTGCCACTGTTAGGCTGGGTTGGCTGAAGGGATGGGGAAGGTCCAGCCCACGGGCCAGACCAGGCCCAGGAAAGCACGTGGTCTGGCCATGCCAAGGCAAGCACGGGACGAATTCAAACTCAATCAAACTACAGCAGGCTAATTTTCCAATCTGCGTGGCCCGCGAATGATGTCGGAGATACACAGATGGACCTTGGCAGAAAAAACATTTCCCACATGGCAAGGAAAAAAGAAGTCTGTGTGTGGTCAGAGTTGTCTGAGCCGCTCTAATCGCTGGCGGCTGAACCCGTGGCTGCGGAACCCAGAGAGAGCCGTCTGCACACCTCTGCCCTGAGAATCCACTCCTGATTCCTCACCACAGAGCCAGCCCCACCTCTGACAACAGGGCAAGAACTGGAGCACAAGAGGGCCGTGTCTCCTCTCTCCTGCCTGCTTCCTCCGCCCCTCCCTCCTAGGGCCAGCATGCCAGCTCCTTCTCCACCGGCTTCTAGAGCCTTCCTTGGGGCAGAGGCTGTGGACGGAGGAGGCGTTCACTGACTGCTGTGCCCTGAAAACATCCCACAGGACGCTCTCCACCGAGACGGGGAGGGCGGCTGTCACCTTGTCTCCAGGCCTTCCGGGAATCCCGATGCCAGGCAGACCTGCCTGCCCCTTCTCTCCTTTGGCTCCTTTCTCTCCAGGTAAGCCAGGGACGCCCTGGGGGCCAGGGATGCCAGGCACGCCCTTCTCTCCCGGGGTTCCTGCAGACACAAACAATCGCAACTTGAACGTGCGGTTAGCCACCTGCAAGCGGCCCAGCTGACGTCAGCCGCCCCTGTCACAACAAAGATGGATCCTGTGTTCTGCAGGCCCCGGCTGTGCAGACAGGAAACGCAGCAGCGCGAGGAACGCCGACCTCCTCAGCAGCGCGAGGACGGCTCTCGTCTCCGTTTCACGTAACCAGTCCTCGTCAGCCCCACAGCGGAGGAGTCAAGGCAGGCCAGGAACAGCAAACAGGAGCCCAGTGTGTAATGCGTGTCGGGGTCACCCTTAACTGATAAACAGGTACAACCAGCGATCTCGGTGAGGACACCCCGGGGCCAGTGGCAGAGGCGCCCTGCGGAAGCTCAGGGCAGACAGAGAGGCCACCTGTCTTGGTCTTGCCTTGGTCCTCTCTGGGGAAGTTCTCAGAAGGATCCCCCACCCGGACCAAGCGGGAGGGGCCTGGGAGTCACCCCCTCCCCACTCCTCCTCCCTCTGGCTGCCCTCCCCAGGAACAAACAGGGAAGGCGGCTGCAGCCCGGGGCACAGGGGTCAGAGGCTCTTCTGAGCAAAGCCCCGGGGCCCCAGGCAAGCGCTGATGTGCCCACCAGGAGGGGCTGGCACGTGGGGGTCCCGTGGCGATGACGGGGAGTTGACCGTGGGCGGCCCATGTTATGTGTTCCCACGCTGTGAGCTTTTACAGTGATGAGCGGCATCACCAAACACCATCCACCTCCAGGGGAAATGAATCAGAAAAGACACAACCCGGCCAGCACAGTGGCAGAGTGGGTAAAGCCGCTGCCCGCAGTGCCGGCGTCCCACGTGAGCGTGTTTGTGTCCCAGCTGCTCCACTTCCAATCCAGATCCCAGCTAACAGCCCAGGAAAAGCAGCACAAGATGGCCCAGGTGCTCAGGCCCCTGCCACCCACGTGGGAGACCCAGATGAAGCTCCTGGCTCCTGGCTTCAGCCTGGCCCAGCCCTGGCCATTGTGGCCATCTAGGGAGTGGACCAGTGGATGGAAGACCTCTTTCTCTCTCTAACTCTTTCAAATGAATAAACAGGTCTTCTTTTAAAAATGACACAACCGCCCTGCCAGGATCTTGCCGACACGGCAGGGACCCCTCCTGCAGACACCCCCAGGCACCACGTGAACAGGCGTGAGAAAGACCCCCTCCTAATCCCATTTACCTGGCAAGCCCATTCCACCAACAGATCCTTTAGGCCCAGGGAGGCCTGGGGCACCTGGGGTTCCACTGATGCCGGGATCACCTTTCGGCCCTGGAACGAGACACAGGCGGCTCACGCGGCTGCGGCCCCCACAGGGCTGTGCAGCAGGCTCCTGCACACGTGTTCCCGTGTACCTGGCTGTCCTGGGTGCCCCGCCTGCCCGTCCTTCCCGGGCACTCCTGGGGTTCCAGGGTCTCCTCGGGATCCCTTGTCACCAGTTGGTCCAATTTGCCCTGCATGTCACAGGAGAAGAGCAATGAGACCCGTCTGCCTCGCGGGTGCACCCCTGCAGAAACATAGGCTGCCGAGGCCATCGCCCACCTGCCGGGACCCGCCTCCCCACCACCTACCTTTCTCTCCTTGGTCCCCCTTCTGTCCTTTCATGCTGCCCATGTCCACTTTATCCATGGAGCCCGGTTTGCCCGGGAGCCCGACGTCTCCTTTGTCACCCTTGAAGCCAGGGTCTCCCCTGGGACCTGAGGAACCCGGGAAGCCGTGGTCCCCTGCAGAGGAAGGAAAAGGCCCAATGAGACGCATCCAGAGAGGGAACTTCAGAGGCCGGTAGGGGAGCCGACAGGGACCAGTAGCCCCTCCAAAAGGGACGCCCGACGGCACACAGACACATCCACCCCAGGAGAACGGACAAGCAAGCCATCTCCTAAACACTGCTATCTGCTAATAACCCTGCAGCTGGGCTTATTCCTTCAGATAACCTGTATTTTCTCTTCTTCTCCAAAACATCTGTCACTCCTGTTCAAACGCCCCTTGATTCTGAACCAAATAATAGGAATTTTCTCTTCTACCAAATACATCTTTCTTAATGCCTCACACTTACAGTCGACTCCTTTGTGTAAAGAAAAATACGTTGGATAGTTTCAAATATCAAGAGATATAGAGCAGGGGTGGGTGTTGGCTCGAACCCCAGCTCCTCCGATTCTGACCCAGCTTCCTGCTAACGCGCACCGGCAGGCAGCAAGGGACAGCTCGGGTCCCTGCCTCTCCCACGGGAGACCTGGACTGAGCTCCAGGCTCTGGCTTCAGCCCGGCCCACTCCGGGGTCTGGGCAGGGAACGGGCAGATGGAAGATCTCGGTCTCATTGTCTCTCTGCCTTTCACAGACGATCAAAATAAATAAATATTTTTTAAAAAGAAAGAAAACTTATGGCTTGTAAAGCTGCCCAGTTTACAAACGTGGCTCTGAGGACTGAGGCCCTGTGTGCTGGCGTCGACTAAGGAGCCTACTGTGTCCCAGAGGCCACGCCCAGAGGCAAAACCCACTCCCCTCTGACCTGCACGGTGAACTGATTCCCAGGAAGGAAGGCATTCCAACCCCCTGCCTGACCTCCACTCTGTCCGCCTCTTAAGAGGACAAGCCATCCGCGACAAGCCAGACTTCCCATGAAGCGCTGACAAATGAGGACACAAGCTGAGCGCCTACCTTTTTCACCCGGCAATCCTGGGGCACCTGCTGGTCCTGGTGAGCCCGGTTGCCCGGGGGTCCCCATGACACCCATTTCTCCCTTGGGACCTGCGGCCAAAAGCAAGAGCTGTGAGCAGAGCTGAGAGAGCATGAAGGCCTCCCTCCCCTTCCTCCCCTTCCTCCTCCTCCTCCTCCTCCCCCTATACCTCCTCCCCCTCCCAGGCAGGAGGGAGCGTGGAAGTCACTCACCTGGGAAGCCGGGGATTCCAGGCGTGCCCTGCTGGCCAGGAAGCCCGGGGAGCCCCGACTGTCCAGTTAAGCCGGGAAGTCCTTGGGCACCTTTGTCTCCTTTCGGGCCAGGCATGTCCAGTCCCGGGAAGCCAGGGAAACCCTTCTCTCCTTTCACGCCAGGAGGACCTAAGGTTGGGCGAGGCGTAACGACTGTGAGCTGGACAGCATCCGAGCTTCGGCAGCAGGCAGGCCAATGTGTGCACAGGGGGGCTCCAGCGGACACTGCGCCAGATGCCGGCATCTGGGGTCTTCCCGACCATCACTGCACCAACAACGTCCTAGGGAAGAGCCCCGCTCCCTCTGCCACCAGCAGCCACAATCACCCCTCGGCCTGGCCATGGTATTCAGGCCAACGGCCAGTGTGCCCCGACCCTGTGTCGCTGACCCTTTGCCCCGTCCGCCATCACCACCTGGTGTTCCCAGCGTAACTTCCGGCCATGACCCATTAGCTTACGTTATCTATATAACGCTCTGAGATAAGGATTTAATTTTGAACGAAACTTACAGAGTTACTGAACGTACAGTACAGGGAGGTCTCTCTGGCACTTAAACTGATCTCAGCGGGAGGCCAAGAAGAAACCCACGGTCTACACTGAAGCAAACACCAAACCTACCCACAAACGAGGGTCTGCTTTCGCCCCTTTGATGGGCGGGACTCCCCTCCAGGGGGACAACCCTGTCATCCCCCACCCTGTCACGGGCACGTGTGAGGGGAGGAGCCCTTCCAGGAGCAAATGACGTCACCTGATGAGCCCGGCGGTCCCTGCCCTCCAGGGGGGCCCATAGCTCCGGGGGGGCCTATTCCTGGGGCTCCCGGAGGTCCCACGGGGCCTTGTACTCCAGGAGGTCCCGGGTCGCCTAAAAGGAGAAAGGTCGGCCATGAAGCGCTCGGTGAACGAACAGCCCCGGTGCCCAGCACAGCCCAGGGTCGTCCTGCCAGGGGTTACCTCGGATGCCCTGAAGCCCAGGGGGGCCGATGGCTCCATGCTCTCCGGGAATGCCGGGTCCCCCGACGCTCCCCTTCTCTCCAGGCGTGCCAGGAATGCCGGGAAGACCTGGAAGTCCCTTGAGTCCTGGCAGACCAATGCCAGGCTCCCCCTAGAAGTCCCCAAAGCACAGAGAAATAAACTGGTCACTGAAGCCAGTGACAACGTCGGGCCGCGAAGGCACCTGTGAGAACACCTCGTGGTCAGCCCTTGTCAGCAGTCCGGAGCCTCCCCTGATCCAGCCAGGAGCACTTCCTTCCCACCTCCCCACAGCCTGCAGCTAGGGAACTGTTGTCATTTCATCCCACAGAGGGAGAGAATCCAGGCTCCACACGGCTGACGGACCTACCCCCAGGTCTCCTGACCTATGCCTGTGCCCAGAATCTGTGGCCTCATGTCCTGGGTGAGGAGCTGGCCCTAAGGAACTGACAAAGCCCCAAGAGGATGCCAAACGCCTGGGGACCAGCGCTGTGGTGCAGCCGGCATCCCATATGAGCGCTGGTTCGAGTCCTGGCTGCTCTGCTTCTGATCCAGCGCCCTGCCAATGTGCCTGGGGAAGCCGTGGAGGATGGCCCAGTGCTTAGGCCCTGCCACCTACATGGTCTCCGCGGGGAGATCCAGTGGAGTTCCACGCTCCTGGCTTTGGCCTGGCCCAGCCCCAGCTATTCTGACCGTCTGGAGAATGAACCCGTGGATGGAAGATCTCTGCCCCTCTCACTTTGTAACTGTGCCTTGCAAATAAATCTTTTAAAAAATGCACACTTTTATGTAACTTGAATAAATGAAGATTTCCACAGCAAATTAAACATTCAAAACTGTTTCATGGACAAAGCAACCCTGACAAATACACATGATAAAAAATAATTTCTTGGGGCCAAGAGTGCATTGAGAACACCTCAAGTTAGGCATGGAGACAGGTGCTTTGAGGGAGGAGGGCAGACTAACAGACAGTCACGGGCCTGGACAGGCACCTGCCTGCAGTGGCCATTTACAGATAAGGAGTGGCCGGACACAAGTGGGCACGGGCCACCTCCAGCTCGGCCTGGTAGTGAAGTCGAAGACAGAAGGAACTCCACCCAGGGACTCCTGAGCCTCGTGTGTTTCAGGTGACCCACGTGCTACGACAGTCGACTGATCTCACGGCAAGGGGGAAGCTGCTGGAGGGCTGGGCAAAGACCAGCTTCCCAAGCTTCAGGCTGAGCCCCCCGCCAGCCAGTGTGCGTTAGGAGGCATCTTCCTGGAGTCACGGAGACTCCTGCCCCTGTGGCACCTCTGCTCCCCTGATGGAAGTAACAGACCCAGCCTGGGTCTACCACTGGTAAGGCTCACCCATGCCCTTGACCCTTCTCCCACCTCGTGCCTCCCCACAATCTCCCTCCCACTCCTTCTCAAAGGGGCACCCTCGAACCACCCTGGACCCGTAAGTCTCCACGGGGCAACGCGCCCCAGGCGACAGCCGTGGACGTCTGTGAGATCTGTGGCTATCACAGGGAGGGTGGGGGTGCTCTTCGATGTTCCACGCGTGGAGGCTGGGGGCGGTGCTGCTAAAGGCCCTCGTCCTCCGGGGCACAGCACAGGCCCTGAGGCTGCAGACCCTGCCTGCCGAGTCCCTGCCCACACTCCCGGTGGCAATCAGGCCTTTGCGGGCTGGGGAAAGACCATTCCAAGTGGCTATTTCCACAGAAACACCTTATGGCAAGCCTGCACACACGGGCAGGAAAGTTCCAATGGAAACACACGAGTCTGTGTGCTACCTGCTATATTGGGTTTTCTACTGACTGCTTCATTCGAACACAGCACACGTGGGGCTGGCGTTGTGGCGCAGTGAGTTGGTTAAGCTGCCGCCCGCATGCCAGCATCCCATGTGAGCGCCTGGGAAGGCACTGGAAGATGACCCAAGCGCTTGGGCCCCTGCCACCCTTGTGGGAGACCCGGATGGAGTTCCAGACTCCTGGATTTGGCCTGGTCCAACCCTGGCCATTGTAGACTTTTGGAGAGTAAAGCTGTGGACAGAAAATCTCTTCTGTCCCTCTGTCTTTCCCTCTTTCAAATAAATAAAGCTTTTGAAAAAAGGAAACAATGCATGCCGGTCCCATCCTGGGGGGTTAATAACCACACTCATGTGCCTCTTCAGTAATGACCTCAGGAACGCAGGGACCCACCTTTTGGCCTGGCACACCTGGGCTGCCAGGTGAGCCGTTAAATCCCGGGCGACCCGGACTCCCAGGAGGTCCCATGTCTCCAGGTAAGCCGGCCGCACCTGTTGTGAAGAGTAAAGACGACCACTGGGTTATAAGGCTGCTCCCCACTTCCTGCACATCCGTTTCTTACACTTTCCCAAATGCACCTGACTGAACGGAGACGGCCAATGAGAGTGAGGCCCCTGGAGCTGGCTCTGTGAGGCCACCCTGGGCCCGGGCCCCTTCCAGCCCACCTGCCCCTTCTCCTCTCCCACCTCTTTGCCCTCCCCACTTCCTCTGTCCTGCTCCTTCCTGTCTTCTGCCCCCAGACACAACAGACAGCAGCCAGGGCGTGTGCAGAGCTGGGAAGGCCTGGAGGATCCCCGGCTCAGGCAGCACCACCCTAGCCTTGCTGGCGTCACATCCAACACTCACAACACCCTACGGGATCCAGAACACGTGAGCCCGGAGGAATGCAGGCCACTGGCTCACCAGCAAGGCTGCACCCACACCGGGGTCCCCCTGTGACACCCACTGACCACCTGGGCCCGGCTGCACGGCTCTCACAGGCCTCTGACCAGCTGCCCTCCAGGTGCAAATGGGCAGTGAGATTGCAGAACCATGGGATGAGGCTCCATGGATGCAGGGCCAAGGCCCAGGACGCACACCGGGGGTTGCAGAATAGACGGGGTCAGATGGTGAGTGGCCCCAACCACCCAGCCAGCCTCCGCGTCCCCAGCAACACTGGCTGTCCAGGAAGAGGACCCAGGAGGAGGGCAGTGATAAGGACCTCACGGGAGCACAGAGAAGGTCCCGGTCTTTGTCCTGCTTGGACACCGAGGGTCTGCTGCCCTGTAGGGTGGACCTTCCCGGCTCTCGGGGACAGAGTGGCCCTGTGCTGCTCTCCCGGCATGCCCGTCTAACGCTGAGAAGGGGCCACAGCGAGAGCCCCCAGACGAGAAGCTGGAGAGCGGAGTGTCAGAGCCGAGCTCGGCCAACAGAGACTCGTTTCTGAACGCAGCGCTCACAGCACTTCCTGTCCGTCCTGGACGGCGTAGGAATCAGTGCGGGAGGAGGGCAGGCAGCCTGACAGGTGAGAGGAGAAGCGAGGGATCTGGGGGGGGGGGGCGAGACTCCACCCGGCTTCCTGTTCTCACAAGGTGCCTTGGGGAGGCCCCCTCCCCCGCCGCCCGGCCCAGGACACCCAGGCCCATCCTGTGCACACCCAGGCGCTCTGCTTTCTCTGTTGACAGCAGAACACGTCTGAGCGTGGGTCTCCCACGGACAGTGCGGCCATGCAGCCTGCACGGCGCTGACTCCCATAAACCTTGTACTTCAAGACCATGCGCTCTTTGACACGCAATCACTGTCCCCAAGCCGGGTGCACTCTTGGTGGCCCCCAACCGGCCTGCCGGCCTCCTCCCTGCTTCCTTCTCGCAGAGTTTACGACAGGGTGAAGGGAGAGCCCATGGCCATCACTGCTGGCCACCCCAGGAACAGACCCCCCGGGACCCACGTCTGTCTGGCCAGCTTACCCTGGGGGCCCGGAGGCCCTGGAAATCCAATCCCGGGCTGGCCCACGGCGCCCTTCTCTCCCGGGAGGCCTGGCCGTCCTGGGGTTCCAGGGAAGCCCCTGTCGCCTGTTGTGAGGAGGACAAGTGTCAGCAGGAGAGAATCCGGAGCCATCCCCACCACGGCCAGATGAGCCGGGCCCCCCAGTACCTTGGGGGCCTTGGAAACCCGGGGACCCCGGCAGTCCTTCTGCCCCAGGGGGGCCAGGTAAGGGGACAACTCGTCCTGCTTCACCCTTTGGACCTGAGAAGAAAGAGCAGCAAACAAGAGTCCGTGAGGGGCTTCACTCCACCCTCTCCCAGGACCACGCGCACCCAGACAGCAAAGTCGTCTAAGTCTCCCTGAACGGGCCCGCTACGTTTCCAGAACCTTCCACAGCACGAGTACCCAGAGATCTAAGTTGCCTACATTTCCCTGTGCTGTCACTCTACGTTTCTAGAACTTTCCATAGTACCACAAGTACCCAGAGTGAAGTTGTCTACATTTCCCTAGCTTGTCTGTAGATTTCTAGAACCTTCCACAGAACAAGCACCCAGAGAGTATAGCTGTCTGTTTCCATCTTGCTCCTGTTTCTAGACTATTCCACAGCACCATGATCACCCAGAGAGCAAAGCCATCTGCATTTTCTCTTATTTCTACATTTCTAAAATTCCCATAGCATCGTGAGCAACCAAAGAACAAAGCTGTCTACGTTCCCATCTCGCCCGTTTCTAGAACCTTCCACAGTACCATGAGCACCCAGAAAGCGGTCATCTACATTCCCGTCTCGTTCCTCTATGTTTCTAGAACCTTCCACAGAGAGGTGGTCTTCACCACAAAACACTCGTCCAGAGCAATCCAGAAGTCTGTTAGACATGAGGTTGCCTCCGAAGCTCAGAGCGTAGTCATGTCTTAAACAGCCTGTCTCAAACAATCCAAGGACGTTCACTGCACTCTCTGCTTCTCAGACAGACGGATGCTGAGTGAGTTCCAGGCTGGTCTAAATTATACCCACCTGGCAGCAAACTACCCAAGTGACGCGAAGACAGGCGAATATGTGTTGTGCTACTCATGGAGGGGCAGCACGGGTTCCCCTCTACCTGCAGCCAGGAGGCGCGGGCCCGGCTACGAGGGCGCCCACACCCAGGAGAGCTGCGGGACTCGGGGTTCAGCTGTGGAAGGCCCTCCAGAGATGTGTACGTGGGGTTCTCGCAGGGTGTGGGGGCCGCCAGAGGCAGCCACACCCCTGGGAGCCAGGCCGTCAGGGCTGCCAAGCAAACACCACTCTGGCAGACTGAAGGTCGTCTTCTGATCCTAGAGCTCACGGGGTCTGCAAGCCGGGGAGCCCCACAGAACGTGGCCTGTGGTCAACCACACAGCCAGTGACCCTGACTCCAGGGAACTTCTCCCAGCCAGCCAGCCAGGACACACAGCGACCCAGCTGATTATTTTGAAGGTAGCTTCCAGCAATAAAAAAGAAAAAAGTCCAATTCCTTTTACAGCTCCGAATATTTGCACAAAGGCGCTCGATTTGTTGGCTTTGGAACTGAGAGCCACCAGTAGCAGTGATCAAAGCTCCCTTGTCCTGGGTCACGGGGGTCTCTCTGGGTCAAGCCCGGTATGTCCCTGTCGCCAAGAGTCACAAAAGGGACATTTCTGGGATTCTTGCTGACAAAGAGTTATCAAGGGATTCCTAATTGGGTGCTGAGTGCCCAGTGATGGCGAGGACAATCCAAGAAACAGGGCACTGCCCTTGGACGGGCATCAAAGACCAGCTAACGCCCCCACTTCGCAGTGCTCGGGGGCTTACATTCCGTCCTAACAAGCAGACAATGGCCCCGAGTGGGATAGGACAAAGCCTGAACTAGATGTGCAGTTAGGAACAGAGTCTGCACACACATGAGCAGGAGGGGTGAGCAGCTACTGCTCCTGCGTCGCTCCCGTCCACTAACCGAGCGACCCAGCTACCCAGTGACTGTTGCCCAGGGTCTACTCGTCACATCCAGTCACCCCAAGTCCTGCATTCACTTTCACAGTTTTCAAAAGCTCCTGCTCAGACACACACCTGCTCCTCCTCCCACCCACACACAACACCCTTCTCACTGCAGCGTTGTCTGGGAGCCACCCGTGTGCCCTGTGTCTGCTCGGAATCACAGCCAACTAAGATAGCACCGACATAGGCTGGGCGCATGGCCCAAGGCTACACCTCCATCCTCCAGGCCCTGACAGGCAGCAGGTCTCCGGGAGCAGAGAGTGACGCCGCACTCGGGTTACCCAGCCCGGATCAGTGAGGCGGAGGTCGCTATTGCCCAGGTCCCACCCCACTTCCCGGAAGCAGCGAAGCCAGGTGCAGGCCCTGCACCCTGAGCTGGTGTCCTCCACGCCCCCGGAGGCTGCACCTCCCTCCAGGGTCTCAGACCTCACCTGGCAGGCCGGGGGACCCGGGGCTTCCGGGAAAGCCTGCTTGTCCTTTGTCTCCAGCGGGGCCAATAGGACCAAACCCTGGGGGTCCTGGGGGGCCGATGTCACCACGACTCCCAGGGAAGCCGACACCCCCAGGGGGGCCGCGTTCTCCTTTCAATCCTACGGAGCCCTGGGTGCACAGGAAAGAGAAAACCGTTAGCAGCAGGCAAAGCGGCTCTGCCGTCCCACCACGCCTTCCTGCCACCCGCAGCGAGCCAGGGCCGGGGGCTGCCTTTCTCACCTGCTCACTTACTGCACCGCCCCCCCCCCCGGGGGGGCCACCTTGCCCTCAGCCTCTTCTCCAAGCCCAGCCCTCATGCGCCCTCCCTCTCTCCCTCACCTGCATCAGGAGACGCTCAGAGAATGAGGCGTCTGCCCCAGGACTCTAGGGACCCAGACACCAGCGAGCTCACATGTAGCCTCCTGTTCAGAAGCCCCTAATCTGTCCCCAGACCCTTCTTCATCCACACCCAGGGCCCGCCGCCCTCACACGTCCCATGACCCACGAGTGCCATTTGCACTCGGCACCCGGCACCATCCATGTGAAAACCACAGGTTCCGAGCGCTTCATTTCCTCCCCCACTGGGAAGACACAGGCATCCAGTGTGCAGAGAAACGTACCGGGGAGCCTTTGGGACCGGGCAGGCCCGGGTGGCCGTCTCTCCCGGGGGACCCCGCTCTCCCTGGCATGCCGGGCTGTCCTGGGAAGCCGGGGTCTCCTTTGTCTCCCTTGAGTCTTGCGTCGAAATAGATCTCACCGGGCTCTCCCTTGGCTCCGGGCTGGCCCATCAGCCCTGGCACACCTTGCGGCCCCTGCAAGAACAATGGCGGTGACTCCACACGCGGTCCGCACCAGCGTGCCTGCACCATGGAGCCGCTCGCTTGGAAACAGCCCCGGATTTACAGCTCATCCCGCGGTCGGCCTGTGAGTTTTCCCCAAAAACTCCATTGAGTCCCTTGAGTGTCCCAACCGCAGGCCAGCATGGGGCTGGGTGAGGACAGCAGCGGGCACCCAGTGGGCCTCAGGTAACTGTCGTCTCCCTCACAGCTTCTGCACCTTCCAGAACATTCTAGCAGCTGTTGGGGGGCTGCATGTGTGACTCCCGAGCCCAGAACCAGAGCACGGGCCAGTGCAGGGCTGGGAGGAGCCACTGCTCTGAGTTCGGTCACTAGAAACACCACAGGTGCCTCACGCTCGCACCTGGGACTCGGAAAGAGGGGATAAGGATGTCCAGGGCGTCGTGCGAGGGGAAACCGGAAGTGAGCACGGGGCCGGCTCTGTCATCAGTCACGTGACCTGCCCAGGAGCCGCGCTCTGGACCACTGGCAGCCCCTGGAAAGCGAGGCCAGCCACCACTGTCCCTGCTGTGGGCAGCCCAGGAGCCAGGTGCACGAGGAAGATGGCCAAGGGCTAACCAACGGCCCCAGTCACTTGTTCTCCCTGGCCCGAGGGTCCTGGGGCTCCTGCAGACCCAGCAGAACCCAAACTCCCGCACACTGCCTCTTCATTAACTCACTCTCGCTCCGAGTTCTTAGAAATGTGTGCATCGCACATGCACACACACAGGTAATGGCGTGGCGTGTCACAGGAGCACGTGCCTCTCCCAGGTAGGAACTGGAAGACCGGGCACAGAACACAACTCAGGCAAGCCTTAGTTTTAAAGGGGCTGCCACTGCCGCCGCCCAGCGAGCATCGGGGTCATCACGGCCCCATGGCAAATCCACCAGAGGTCAAGGAAGCCTGGGATTAGTGGGGGAGGGGGCCGGTGCCCTGAGAAGCTAGGTGGCAGGCCCCTGGCTGCACAGACAGATGGACGGAGCTGGCCCCGAGCGCGTGCACTCCCGTTGTCCCCACCTGCACACAGTGACAATCTGGCATCACCTGGGAACCCCTGTCTTGCCCAGCCACACGGAGGCGGGGCTGAAGAGACAAGGGGCGGGGTCTGCTCCCAGACACACAAGCAGCCGACTGGGGACTGAGCCGACCGCCCTCCCTGCCCACACTGCCCCGGGGAGCAGAGGCGACGCAGGCTGAGCAGCGGCTCTCGCCACGCGTCTTCCTGCAGACCCCACCCCTCCAGCCCACTTCGGGAAGGGTGGGCGCCAGCAGCCGCCCCGCACCCCGTGCATCGCGACTTAAACTAAATAACCCAGAAGCCTCAGCCCAAGAGCCTCCACGGGCCTGTGGCTACCGAAGTGGTCGGGTCCGAGCCGCCTCTGGGCAGCCTGGGGCCTTCCGCTGGGACCGCTCAGGACAGGGGGCAGCCGTCATTCCTGCAGCCCCCTGCCAGGAACTCCCACTCAGGGACTCGAGATGCTGTTGTTGTTTGGTTGAAAGGTTACCAGGGCATTTTGAAACTGTTTCTCCTGAGCCAGCCAGCGTCTACACAGCCTGAACTCCCAGATAAAACTGGATTCCGGGCCGGCGCCGCGGCTCACTAGGCTAATCCTCCACCTTGCAGTGCCAGCACACCAGGTTCTAGTCCCGGTCGGGGCACCGATCCTGTCCCGGTTGCCCCTCTTCCAGGCCAGCTCTCTGCTGTGGCCAGGGAGTGCAGTGGAGGATGGCCTAAGTCCTTGGGCCCTGCACCCCATGGGAGACCAGGAGAAGCACCTGGCTCCTGCCATCGGATCAGCGCGGTGCGCCGGCCGCAGCGCGCCTACCGCGGCGGCCATTGCAGGGTGAACCAACGGCAAAAGGAAGACCTTTCTCTCTATCTCTCTCACTGTCCACTCTGCCTGTCAAAAAAAAAAAAAAAACTGGACTCCGCTCCTTTCTGGTTTTGCACGGGCTGCCTCCTGTGACTCGGTGCGGATTCCACCGCATCAGGGCCACGCGCCCCGTCTCCACGGACACGGGCACTCGGGCCTCGGGGGCAGGACCAAGGCTCCCTTGTGTGTTTTTGATGTGTGCAACACAGGAGACGTCAGAGGAAACATATGTTCAAACGGGCCAAATCCACCCCCAGATTCAAACCCCAACCCAGGAAGTGAGAACCAGTGTGCGTTTTCCCCCACTGAGGGGCCCTGACACTGCTCGTTCGGGGTTCACAGCTTTCTCACAGCCTCGGGGCAGGGCGGGGCAGGGGTGGGGGGGCGAGGAGGAAGTACAGCTTCCACTTCAACCACCAGCATGGTGTGAAAGGGAGACAGGTAGACTTCCAGAAGCTGAGGCTGGCGGCCCTACAGCCCCCACGTGCGCTCTGTCCCAGGACGCCCCGTGCCTGCACGGTTCACAGCTCTGATCCACAGCCCTACAGATACGTGCTGGGGAACACACGCCCCCAGCACTGCCGCGTCTCCTGGGGCGGCTGTGCCCCTCTGCTGCCTGCACCCACCTTGGGCCAAGCTGGGGACAGTGGGGTCCCTGGGGGACCCAGCCTTAGGGAGCCAACATTCGGTGCCCGAATCGCACACTCTGCTTTCACGGCCACCCAAGCCAGGTGAGGAGTCGGAGCCTCCCCCACTCCCCAGTGCTCAGGGTGTGGCCTCTCCTGCAGCCTCCGGCCCCATCCAAAACGCACACACTGCTGGGCTGGTCGAGCCACAGAGCGGATACGGCTGCAGACAACAGGAGAAACCACCTTCCCAGCTGCCCCGTGTCCACAAACCTGCTCCCGGGGACTTCTCCCACCTATGGGAGGCCTGGGCACGAGCACTCCAGTCCTGAGTGTGATCCGCTTCCTTCGCTGGTCCCCCTCCAGCACCCCCTCCCAACTTCTTCCCTTCCCGTTAGACTCGGCCGCCAGGCCCGGGCGTCTGGCCTGGACCTCAGCCAGAGCTGAGACAGGAAGTCCCCCAGGACAGCCAGGCGGATAAAGGCGGACCGACAGGGGTCGGAAGCATCCTTTCCCGCCGCCTTCAAAGGCCCCGTCTTTGATCCCCACGACGGGGAGGGCTCCCCAGCTATTTGAACTTCTCGTTTATTTGGACAGATTTTAAACAATCGCAGCCTCTGACTGAGCCTCCCAGGACCAGGAACGCTCCGGGAAGCAGAAGACCAGGGTCTGACTTCCAAAGGGGAAGCCGCGCTGGCCTCCACCGGCCCGGCCCCGCCTCCACTCACTGTATCGAAGCTTCCAGCAACATGGACACACTCGAAAGCTGAAAGCCTGTATCAGAAGAGGACAAGGCCAGGGACCCGACTTTCGACTTCTGACAAGGAAGAAGGGAGGGGGAAGGCGGCTCAGAGCACTCCGCGGAGCACCGGGCACTCAGGAGCGCTAAGGCCACGACGCATCAGAGCTTCAGAAACACACGGGCTGGGGCAGGGCTCGGCTTGTCACCGCCTAGGTCCCGGCTCCCTTTAAACCGACGTGCCAAGCCGGGGCGTGGCACTGCACGATCAGATCTGAAGACGCTTCTGTACAACGGGCGTCAGCCCCGGGAGTCCCCGTCCCGTCTGTCAGCGGCAGGGGGAAGCGTGTGTCACGTCCCCAGGGGGAAAAGGCTTCCTTAACCGGCGCGGAGTCTGTTCACGGACAATGCCCGGGGCGGCACCACGAGTGAGGGTCACACAGAAAGGCAACAGCCCGTGCCACCGCGTGGCCACTTCACGGGGGTCCCTGTGGCCCCATGGGAAAGCCTGGAGCCCCTAGGGAAGGACCTGCCCTGAACACAGCTCCGCAGCCGTGAGATTTGGGCCAGGAGAGAAGCCAGGAGCCGGCAATGGGTGCAGGTGTGCGGGGCGAAGGGCCGTGCCGGGGTGACCTCAGAAACCCCGCAGAGGGCAGGCCCACGGGCACGCGCACACACAGGACTCTGCCGCTCGCTCCGCAGCAGCTCACGCGCGCCTGTACTCACCGGCAATCCTTCAAGACCGTCCCTGCCGGGGAACCCGCGGTCGCCCTTGGCCCCTGGCTGGCCCGGGAACCCTTTAAAGAGAGACAGCACAGAGCTCATGAGATACTTCCTCCAAACTCTCTCTCCCCCACAAGATTCCAAAAAGTCTACAAAGCAGACGGAAGACTCTCCAGGGAGGAGTAACAAAAGCGCCCAGGAGAGGCTCAGAGGGGAAATGTGACCCCACATGCCCGTAACTCAGAAACAATATAGCTGCAAGTGCCCCGGCCCTCGCGCCCACAGTCCCAGGGACCACACCAAGGGAAGGCCTCTGTTGATGTCTTTTGAGACAGCCAAGGCTGTGGGGCAGGGTGAACTCTCAGTGACTCCGAACAGCAGGCCAGTTTGATGGCTGTCGGCGGTGTGGCCAAGGCTCCACGCCCGCCTTGTGGTGCTCCTACTCTGAACATGGGTGCGGCGGCCTCCCCGTGAAGGTGCCCACGTTGCCCGGGTCCTCTGCTGCCACAGGCTCACCTATCTCTCCCGGGGGTCCCTGTGGCCCGGGGGGTCCACGCAGCCCTTCCATGTCACAGGCGAGGCAGCTGTCTCCCTTCTGACCTGAAAGAGGAAGCACAGGTGATCCAGGTGCACGGGTGGGCCGGGTGTACGGGTGGGCCAGGTGCATGGGTGGGCCAGGTGCACGGGTGGGCCAGGTGCACAGGTGAGCCGGGTGCACGGGTGGGCCGGGTGCACGGGTGGGCCGGGTGCACGGGTGGGCCAGGTGCACGGGTGGGCCAGGTGCACAGGTGAGCCGGGTGCACGGGTAGGCCAGGTGCACGGGTGGGCCAGGTGTACGGGTGGGCCAGGTGCACGGGTGGGCCAGGTGCACAGGTGAGCCAGGTGCACGGGTGGCCCGGGTGCATGGGTGGGCCAGGTGCACGGGTGGGCCGGGTGCACGGGTGGCCCAGGTGCACAGGTGAGCCAGGTGCACGGGTGGCCCGGGTGCACGGGTGGGCCAGGTGCACGGGTGGGCCAGGTGCATGGGTGGGCCAGGTGTGGGAGGCGCACCAAGGTCGCAGCCATGCGTGGAGGACAGGAGACGCCGCACTCATAGCTGGGGGTCTTGGGGATCCCCGATGGCACCCTCTGCTAGGCTCCCCATCAGCTGCGGTGCTGGGCGTCACCCCTGCCACTCGTGCTGCCCCGTGACCGTGGCTGCTCTATTCCCAACCCCTCGTCCACACGGCAGCGCGATCCCGAAACCCAGGGTCGCCCCGGCCTGGGCAGAGTTGGCCGCTGCCACAGCGTCGGCAGTTCTACACGCACCCTCCCTCCCTCCCTCCCTCCCGGGGTTTTTACCAAACTGGACAAAAGCTCATGGATTTCAAGCCCCGCTGCTGGCTGTGGGGTGATGGAGGTGAAGTGGCAGCCATGAAGCCAAGAACGAGGCTCTGACCCCCAGACCAGCACGGCAGAGCACCGAGCAGCGGGCAAAGGCCCTTCCTTGGAACGTGTGGCGCCCAGTCTCCCAGCTCGGCTCCAAGGCCTGCGGTGGCTTCAACCACAAGACGTCCAGTTTCTGGGCACAAGTCACGCATGACGCAGAGCAAACGGAGTGGGGGAAAGCAGGCACCGGGGAAAGCATCGGGGCTCAGCTGCACCCCCCCCCCAACCCTGCCACAGGTGCCGAAGCCACCAGCTCCACTCCAGCAGGTGCTGTTGCTAAAGATGGGACAGGGCCAAGGCAGGTAGGGCCACGGCCTTGGTGGGGGAGCCGGGGCCCACGAGCGTGGGTGGAGACAGGCGTCCCTGGATGGACACAGTGCAACCCAGCTGAGCTCTGGGCCCGTGGGGTTCAGTGGGAGCTGATGGGAGACACCCCCCCGTCCGGGCAGGCAGAGCTGTGACAGAAGCCAAGACACAGAGCCGGCAGGGGCCCGCCCTAGGATTCTGGGGATGGACAGGCTTCAGCGTGAACAGCGGGCAGACCCTGGCTGGGGGCACGCTGGGAGGGCTCCTCAGGCCACCTCCACCTGAGCTGCTGCAGCTACACACTGTCAGAATTCTACAATGCTGGCCAAAGCAGCATGGATGCTTCTAGGTTCTGACGATCAAAACCCCCTTCCAGTCCAAAGCCCAAGGTGGTGAACCACGGGGCTGACACTGCCAGGCAGGTGAACACGGGGACAGCCCCTGTCTGCTGCGCCCCAAGGCAGGGCTGCCGAGGCAGTGTGGATCCACCTGTTCATAACACTGCCTGCAAGCTCAGTGCGTAGGCCATGTCGCTGGCACCTGGACAGGCAGGGGCTGGCGCTGTGGCATAGCAGGTAAAGCTGTTGCCTGCAGCACCGGCAAACCATATGGGCACCGGTTCAAGTCCCTGCTGCTCCATTTCCAATCCAGCTCCCTGCTGTGGCCTGGAAAAGCAGTAGAAGATGGCCCAAGTGCTTGTGCCCCTGCACCCATGTGGGAGACCCAGAAGAAGCTCCTGGCTCCTGGCTTTGGATTGGCGCAGCTCTGGCCATTGCAGCCAACTGGGGAGTGAACCAGACCTTTCTCTCTCTCTCTGTGTAACTCTGACTTGAGTTCAAGTAAATAAATAAATATTAAAAAAAGAAGAAGAAATTAAGATCCCTTACCTTTCTCTCCGACTTCACCACTCAATCCCGGCTGCCCTGGTGTGCCGGGAGGACCCTGATCGCCAGGTGGCCCGGGCTGACACTCCACGATGCCGTCTGAAATGACACAAGGCCACACCATCAGTGAGGGCCTTCCTCCCCTTACTCCAGCCTCTTACAAACCAGACGCTGGGGTCACTTGCTAGGTCTAGAAATTCAGCTCCAGTTGGCCGTCTCAGCCGTGCGGGGCCACCCCCGCCCCGTGGTCTCCCGTCACCAGCCCTGTGCCCTGCCTTGCCTCGTTTTCCTCTTGCAAAGCACAGAGCATTGCTCACACCCACGGAGAGGAGGTCAAGGCAGCAGTGGCACGGCCACCCAGTGCCAGGGCCCGGGGCTGGGGTCACGCACTAACCAGAGCAAACCCTTCTGGTCTCCCCACCCCAGGAAAACAAGGACACCTCAAGGAGACCCAGAGCCTTGGCTCACAGCTCAGCTGGAAGTTTCAACAGCGTAAGGACTGAGGTCAGACAGGACAGGGCCTGGCTCTGTTTGCTTGTGGCTTTGTCTGCTTCTCTGAGCTGGTGACACGGGGCTGTCCCCACAGTCACCGTGGAGGACCTGCACCGTGTCTCCCTCCAGTCCTGCTGACTCCCACAGTCCTCTGACCCATGGGCAGGGGACTTCAACTTTATGTCTCAGAGAGCAGGCCCTCCGATCCCAGTCCAACAAGCAGTGTCGACTCCCTGGCCGTGCAAATGCTGGCAACGCGAGCTCCCGGGAGACAGAAGTTACTCCTTTCCCAGGACACGCGCCCTGCCCGGCTCCTTCGCACCCTGTACAGGCCCAGCCACATCCACCACCACGATCAGCTCAGAGAAACCTCCGGGCTGAAGCGAGAAGACAGGGGCCATTTCTGAGGACTTCCGATTTCACGGCCTGAGCCCACCTGACGCCTGCTCAGGGAGGGGTCTGCAGCCACGGGGGGCACGGAGCTGCCACAACCAGCCGGGACCAGACCACGGCAGCAGCACCAGCACGTGGAAATGCCTACAGTGCCTGGTTCATGAGCTGTGGCCAGGCCACGCCGGCAGTAGCTCCGAGATGTAGGCTCTGTATCCTGTGCCGTAACTCTGAATAAGTCTTGTTTGTGCTCAGGAATTCAGTTTATGTGGACTCAAAAGAAAATCTAGAAATCTGGTGCGGTAGATGTTACACTGATGGGGACTTCATATTTTTATAAAAAAATTTATGCATATTTTGGGCCTGCAAAAAATATTCTTCTTGGGTTGGTGCTGTGACATAGCGGGCAGGGCCACCACCTGCAGCGCCGGCATCCCATGTGGTCACTGGTTCAAGTTCCGGCTGCTCCACTTCCAATCCAGCTCCCTGCTAATGAGCCTGGGAAAGCAGCAGCGGACAGTCCAAGTCCTTGGGCCCCTGCACCCGTGTGGGAGACCCGGATGAAGCTCCTGGCTCCTGGCATCAGCCTGGCAGAGTCCTGACAGTTGCGGCCATTTGGGGAGTGCACCAGTGGATGGAAGATCTGTCTATGCCTCTGCTTCTCCATGAATTCTGACTTTCAAATAAACAAATCAAAAAAAAAAAAAAAAAAAAAACACTCTTCTCCCAGCTTCTCTCCCAGTGAGCACCCCCTCTCTGGCGTCAGCTTATGGCTCTGTGAAGATCACTCCCCACCCCCACAACTGCACCTTGCCCTTGCTGGCTGTGCCTCCCCTCTGGCTCGCCAACACTTACAGTCTTACTTTACTTATCTTGATCTACACCTGTTCCCCCCCAGATCCCACGCGCCAGGGGGCAGGACTTTGTGCAAGCTTCCCCGCGGCTCCTGCTACAGGGCCTGATGCACCCCAACCCGCAGGGACCCCAAGGCCCTCGGACGGCCCCAACCCTCCTGGGACACAGAAACGAAGACTTTGCCATGGGGGTGTCCGGGGCACGCGGAGTTCACTTTCCTCTCCCACGTTCCACAAAATCACGAGAGGAGACGCTGCACAGGTCACACGCGAGCCACTGCGTTCCCACCACATCCATGCGGATGTGCCCACAGACATGGCCAGCCCAGAGCTGGCTGTGCCTGCCAGTCTTGGTGCAGCCTCCCTTAGCAGCCTCCTAGGCCTGAGCTCCCTCCCCAGAGGTGCCCCTGGGTGCCAGCAAATCACCGCCACAGCCCCCTGGGACCTAGCACACAGAGCATCTGTGTTCCGGACGCTCCACAGAGCACCTGTTGGCACGGAATCTGCACTACCCAAAGGCCTCTTTTGCAAACCTGAACCCACTTCCACAGGGGCAGTGGACTTCAGACCTCTAGAATCTTCCCGGAGTCTGCGTCAGTGGAGTGGAAGCTCCATGTGGCGTGCTCAGCCCTCACGAGGGGCTGACGTGAGAAATCGAGGGGGCACACACAGCCTGAGGTGTGCACAGGCCACACATCTGCTCCCACGCCGTCCCCTGCCCTGTCTTCAGTGCACGTGTGGGTGTGAGCAGGACGGGGGCTCCAGACCACACAGCATGCAGGCTGTGTTCAATAAAAACCATGCGGCTGAACTGGTTAACATGTTACTTATTCCTAGAAACTGGTTTCTTTTTTCTTTTTTTTTAACTACTCCTCTCTCCTGCATGGTTAATTTTGTGCAGATCCCAAGTGGAATGTCAATAATTAACCAGTCACTGGACAAAGAAGCTGGTGTGTCTTGCGCTCCGGCCAGCTCTGCCCTCGAATTCCTGCACCTGGACCCTGTGGGAAACCATCCCTGGGGGGACTTACTGGTGTGGCCTGGCTGCCCGGGGGGCCCCGGGGGGCCGGGAAGGCCTGGGAGCCCGTCCTTTCCGCTTGGTCCTGGCAAAGACACGCCTGGCAGTCCCTGGTCACCTTTTTCTCCTCTCTCGCCGGGGAAGCCGGGAGCACCGGGCTGGCCGGGCACCGGAAAGCCTGGAAGCAGCACAAATCGCAGGCCAATCAGCACCTCCAGCACAAACAGGTCAAGGGCTCCTAGCGGTGCCGTAGACAGGGCACCCAACACGGGCTTTCTCACGCGAAAGTGCTGGCAGCCACGCATCTGACTTCAGGGAGAGGACCTCGCCGTGCGGACGCTAAAGCCCACGACTGCTCGGTACCAGCGGCATTGCCAAGCAGGGCACAAGCACAGGTGGCACCGAGGCAAGGGGGCTGGGCTCTGAGACGGCAGGAACACAGGGCCAAGGGCGCACACTGTGTGGTTCCAGGTCGGGGGTGGAGGCCACGCGGAGTCAAGGGCACCCGCAGTAGATATGGCCGCCTCAAAGCCGAGAACTGAGGTTTGTGACAGGAAGGTGGAGAGACTCTGGGGAAGGGGCCAGAGCACAGCGAAGCACACGGCTGGGCCTGAGTGGGGAGGGAGCGGAGAGGAGAGAGTTGCGAGGAAGAGGAGGACCCCAGGACCCGAGGAGACTCACAAGCACAAGTACAAGATGCAGAAAGAAACGAAGGCAGCCCGTGCAGGCCTCAGCCGAACCAGCAGGGCCCACGGTGCGCAGCAAAGCAGAGGGGAGAGCAGGACCAGGAAGCAGGCCAGGGCCGGCCCAGCAAGACAGCAGGTTACCGGGGCAATGGGGGCCGCACCCCGGAGCGGAGCACAGAGCATGGCGGGATGGGGCGACCCCACAGGCACCTGCCCAGGCAGGGACAGCAGCCAGGAACTAGAAAACTGCCAGTCCATGCGAATATCTCATGCACATATAACCACCTGCAAAACGTGAGCCAGGGTCCTACAGAGAGAGTGCCAGCTGAGGAGGCTCACCTGGAAGTCCTGGCTGGCCTTGGATCCCTGGGTAACCTGGAAAGAGAAAGAGAGCATTGGGCACACTGACAGGAGTTCCCTCGCGGACACCAGCTTGTATGTCTCCACCTAATGTCCAGGAGGGCTGTGCAGAGACCTCCACGCCCAAGGGGAGCCACCCAGCGCCCTGAAGCCAGGAGAGGGCCGCGCTGCCCACGTGGCGAAGACACCCAAAGACTTCAGAAAGTGCCTGGAACGTGGAACCAAGATGCTGGCTTAATTTGGCACAAAATGCTTGAAACCTATGCACAAATTTTTCACCATAAGCCTTTTCCACGCAGTATTTGAAGACCCCCTCCTATGAACCTGAAGAAGACCCGGTCCCCAGGGAGCTGTGCAGGGCACGCAGCTGCTTCCAAGATACAGATGAGCCCAGGTCAAAACTGGAGAGAGAGAGGCGGGATGGGGGGCGAGGGCAAGCAGCTACCTTTAGGGCCCGGCTCTCCTCTGAGCCCCGGTGCTCCCGGGAAGCCTCGCTCTCCTTTCTCTCCCAAAGGTCCCGTGCCAATCACCTGAACACAAGGAGGAAGATCACCGCGGGGCAGGGAGCAGCCGCACACGACCGCTCTCCGTTCAGAGGTGCGCTTCTCTAAGCACTTCAGAACGATGTGCCGCAGCAGCGGCGCTCTGAGTCCCGAGACAGCCAGTGAGTGGGGACGAAGCATCGGGGCCGGTCCTGCAGGCGGCCGGGCCCCCTCCAGGACCCCGGGGGCAGCAGCAGCTGTCAACCGCACGGAGGCAGGGCAGGGACACAGCGGAGGGAGCCCAGGGACACACACGCCACACGGAGGGAGCCCAGGGACACAGCGGAGGGAGCCCAGGGACACACGCACCACACGGAGGGAGCCCAGGGACACAGCGGAGGGAGCCCAGGGACACACATGCCACACGGAGGGAGCCCAGGGACACACGTGCCACACCGTGAGCATTTCTCGTCACGGGGTGTGGTCCCAGGAACATCCTTCAGTGTCCTAAGGCTGTGGGTCGGGGAACACTCACAGCTCTTATTAGAAGAAAATATTTTGCTTTTTAACATGTCCCAAAGTGGAGTGTTTTTTTCTGAAATTGAGAGGCGCCTGGCCCAGAAGGCGCTAGACCTCATTAGAAAGGAGAGCTGCTTCACTCCGGATCTACTCTACGGAAATGTCAGGAAAATGGCAAAAGCAAATGTTGCACATTGCCCTTAAATGTGATCCTCTGTGTCAACTAAATCAGTAGTTATTGCTAAATGTGCTTATTCTACATAGCTTGATTTGGCCACTCTACGATACATACATACATCAACACCAGATGCTATACTCATGAATGTAAATAATTTTTCCTTGCCAAGGAAAAAATGAATAAAGGGCAAACATCTAACATAAAGAAAAACAAATAAATAAAAAATATTGATGAGGTTAAGGTAAAAACAGAATATTTCAACATTGCAAGCAGCCACAAACAACAATAGAAACAGAAATTTGAATAGGAGCCAGAGTTGTGGCTTAATGGGCTAAACCACCTACAACACCTACATCCCGTATGGGCACTGGTTCAAGTCCCGGCTGCTCCACTTACAATCCAGCTCCCTGCTAATGTGCTTGGGAATGCAGTGGAGGACGGCCCAAGTCCTTGGGCCCCTGCACCCACGTGGGACACCCGGAGGAAGCTCCTGGCTCCTGGCTTTGGTCTGGCCCAGCCTTGCCATTGCCGTCATTTGGGGAGAACAGCAGCGGTAAAAGTTTTCCTTCTCTCTCTGTAACTCTGTCATTCAAGTAACTGTTTTTTAAAAAAGAACGAGGAGAACATGTGGAGTAATAAAAGCAACAGGAAGGTTCCCAGGGCCAGCGCTGTGGCGTGGCAGGTAAAGCCGCTGCCTGCAGTGCTGGCATCCCAAATGGGCACCAGTTCGAGTCCCAGCTGCTCCTCTTCCCATCCAGCTCTCTGCTATGGTCTGGGAAAGCAGCAGAAGACGGCCCAAGTCCTTGGGCCCCTGAACCCACGTGGGAGACCCGGAGGAAGCTCCTGGCTTTGGATTGGCACAGCTCCGGCTGTTGCGGCCATTTGGGGAGTGAACCAGTGGGTGAAAGACTTCCCTCTCTCTCTCTCTCTCTCTGCCTTCTGCCTCTGTAACTCTGCCTTTCAAATAAATAAAGAAGTCTTTTTTTAAAAAAAAAAAAAAAAAAAAGCATTAGAAGGTTCAGCACTTCCTGGAAGTGTAACCTCCCCCCTGCACAAGTAGGAGGAGAGCAGCCAACAGCAAGAAGCTCACGTTCAGGAGAGGCTGGTGACCTGGCTTACAGGTGGGCAAACTACGCATGCGGACAAGGAGTAAAACGTTATCTGCAAGAATAAAAGTGCTTTTGCTAGGACAAATTACAGGCCATCTGCTCTCCCTAGGAAAATTTCCCTCCCTGGCCTTCGGATCCGTGCTGACACGCAGGGGCCACCTTGCCTTTTCAGTGGTTGAAGAAATGCAAACGCGAGCAAGGTGCAAGATGAAGTCCCAAACTGCACACAACACGAGTCATCTCACAGCGCGTGCGCCCTGCACACACAGGTCTTCCAGGGACAGCTGCAGAGCCTGGTCCCGGGCAAACGCTGGCCCCACGGCCTCCCTGTGCCCCCCGTCCCCTCCCCCAGTCCAGGAGGGCAGAAGCCAGCACAGCACTCACGATGCCAGGTGGGCCCGGAGGACCAGCTTCTCCTTTGTCTCCCTGCAAAAGAAGAAAACAGCTCGGCGTGCTGTCTCCACGGGAAACGCGTGCCCCAAAACGGAAAACACTGGCAGATACGTGTCAGTCACTTTCGCATTGGATGACCACCCCCCAGAAATCTACCTTTTTGCTCTCTGATGTTCTTGTACACCTGTGATAACAGTTTAGAAAGTTCTCAGCTACGCACATTAGGCCATAAATGTGGAGGCTTTCCTTTTAAACAAGGCATTAAACTAGAAGGCAGTGTCTTAGTTTTTCCTCTATGAACAAGAAGAGATTCTAGAAACACCTGTAGAACTTGGGAACTATTTTAGCTACCACATTCTAAATCCAACTCTCACTTGACATCCATGAGATTGTCTTTTCCATAAATGCACAGAGTACGCCCTCTCGCCGCTTGGTCAGACCCCCGCAGAAGACCCCGAAGCCCCTTCCTACATTCCCACGCCCTATTCAACTCCCAGCTCCCACCTTGGACGCCAGCTTCCCACCCCCGCAGACCCTGGGAACGCAGGTGAGGGCTCGGGTACCTGCCTTCCGCTCACCCACTCGGGCAGCCTGGACCACGTTCCCGGCCCCCCGCTCCAGCCCCGGCCCAGCACGGCGCACGTGTGCAGGCCAGGACAGGATCAACTCTGACAGTTTCCGAGTGGAAATGGAAAGACCGGACAGTCTCTTTCCTTCCACACATCTCACTGCTCCCTCCGACTGTTTTATAATGGGGAAAAAATGAATGCCTATAAAAACTTGAATGGGAAAAAATTAATGTGAAAAATTCATGAGTACCAACGAAGTCCCTAAAATTGTGTTTTCACCCAAACGGAGCACAAGTAATTTTTTTCCTCTTTGAGCCTAAGATTCATTATTCTAGAGGGAAAAAAAAAAACCAAAGCAACAACAGGAACCAAGAACAGCGCACTTGGGCCAAAGCGAGGTCTGGGAGCAGGGGTGCTCACCTGTGGGCCTGGGCGGCCGGGGAGTCCGGGGTACCCCGAGTCTCCAGGGAAGCCCTGCAAGAGAGAGGAGCCGTGAGGGGCGCCCAGGCCATGCAGGGCTGCACCTCGGGCCGCGGCTGCCAGGACTTACCAGGCTCCCCTTTTCCCCCTTCTCGCCGTCTTTGCCGGGCTTCCCCTGCAGGAGGAAGGCAGAGAGCATTGGCGCCATGGCGAGGCCGAGCCAGATGGCTATGGACCCTCGCGGCCCTGGTCCCCATCAGCGGCCTGGGCCGCGCCCTGAGCCGGCTGCATGCAGACGGGCATCCAGAGGCCGCCTTCACGCCAGGCTGCTTCGCTCCGGCGGGGGCGCCAGCTCACGGGACCCAGAAAGGCCCGCAGAGGAGCAGTGGGTTCGGGCGGGAAGGGAGATGGCTGAGGGGCACGGGTTCGGGCGGGAAGGGGAGATGGTGTCCCAGTGAGGAGTGGGCGGACTTGGGGAGCGCTCACCCGGGGCCCTGGTTTTCCGGGTTCGCCTTTCTCGCCAATCCCTGGAATTCCCTGGAGAGAAGAAAAAGCCAGAGTGAGGGACACACGTCAGTGATACGCAACCAGAGAGACACAAGCGTAACCTCCACATTGAAGTAATAACCACATAAAGGAACCGGGCACCTACCTGAAATCCAGGTTCGCCTTTTTGACCCTAAGAAGATTGAGAGAGAGAGAGAGAGAGAGAGAGAGAGAGAGAGAGAGAAAGGTCAGCTCTGTCTCACGGCTATGTCCATCTTTTATGTGCTATGTACACCATGCACAACAAAGTACGACCCTTTTCCAAATGAGCAAAGAAACTCACATTGGTCTCTGCCTCTGGCTTCCCTGCACGGCCCGGGCCGTGGGCATAGAGGGGCAGAGGGGGTCCCACTGGTGACCGACCACAGCCTCCCCCACCCCGGCGCTCCCCGAGGAGGGACAGCCTCGAATCAGTCGTGAGCCAGGCCAGTGCCAGCCGCCCTGCGCACACAGGTGGTTACAGCGAATGGAAAAGAACGCAGATGTGTTCCAGGCCAGGATGGAGAGCTGCATTTTGCCTGATTTCTCTTGCTCCCTTGGAGTCTGTCCCAGATCAGACAGCGGCAGCGGCCGCACGCAGCCTGCATGTACCTACCTTCTCTCCCTTGGTGGCAAAGTCCCCTTTCTCCTTCACTTGAGCTTGTCCTGGGACTCCCGGGGGCCCACTGACGCCTTGATCTCCCTGTGGGTGCAAAAATGGAGAATTAACCAGGCAAAAAAAAAAAAAAAAAAAATCACAACAGCAAGAAGGGGAAGTGCAGCCTAAAAGAAAACATCAATTTAAAAAACGCAATGGCTTGTGTTCTCTATTTTGCCTCTTGGCATAAAATTAAGTTTCAGCATGAAGATGGCACAAAAGCATGGAAAATTAGCAGTGGCTTTGCTTCCCAGGGACTAGGAAGCCCGGCAGCCGCATCTCAGTCGTGACAAGGCGTCTGAATGTCCACAGGACGTGTTTTCTGTGTGTGGAACAAAAACTCCAGCAAGGGCATTGCTGCACACTGGTGGCACAGAGGACAGAGAGACAGACTGGCTGGGGAGCAAGGTGGTGTTTTCAGGTCAACAAGAAATAAGAGGACCATTAGGAATGTGGCTATCCAGGCATCCTGAGTGTTGGGCACACTGGAAGTAAAGACATCTGGCCATAGCACACAGGAGGCCCCAAAATACCCCTTCATCGGGAGGCTGATGGGAAAGGTGAGACAAAAAACTGAGGTTGAGGTCCACTGCCCAGTCCAGCTCTGTCCAGGCCCCCTGCATCTGACGCCCCCTGGTGGTCATCACACACCTTGTCACACTGGCGAGGCAGGCGGGAGCGGCAGCTACAGGAACACCCCCAGCCCGTGCCCTGTCGTTGATCTGATCTGGGGAAACCCATGGAGTGACCTGGGGACCCAGGGGTCCCATTATCTCTCTATTCCAAAGATGGGGCCGCCTGCTCTGGCCTGTGCGTCTGCTCTGTGCCTGCCTGGCCACCGAGAAGGGCTGCCCACTGCCCAGCGTCCCCTCAGTGGCCTTGGTCACACTCTGCTACTAATGGCCAAGTCCTGGCTGACTCTGTTATGACTTCTAGGCCCGGCTTCATCCCTGGCAAAGAGCATGCTGACCAAGCTCTGTGTACACGTCCCTGGAATCGGTCATCGCATTGTCCTCTCTGCCTGTCAGATTGTGCCGGGAGCACGTCACTGCATTCCAGATTCTCCAAAAGTGACAATAAACTCAGTAATCCCAGCACTTTGAGAAACACGACCGAATTCAAGGATATACAGAGAAGACGGACATTATCAAGAGGAGCCACGCGAGGTGGACATCCCGAAAGGCTCACACCTGGGGGGTAAACATGGAAACACGCGCAAGAGACGCTCACACACCTTGTCACCTTTCGGTCCTTGGAAACTTAAGCCCATTTGGCCCTGTTGATAAAAAATTAGGCTCTCATTATTAGAGTTGTTTTAGCGTTGTTTCCATTGCTCAAAGTCATTCCACCAGTGCCACATACAACGCGATAAGATGGCAGGCGGTTCGAGTCCCGGTTGATCCACTTCCCATCCAGCTCTCTGCTATGGCCTGGGAAAGCAGCAGAAGATAGCCCAAGTCCTTGGGCCCCTGAACCCGCGTGGGAGACCTGGAGGAAGCTCCTGGCTCCTGGCTTCGGATTGGCGCAGCTCCGGCCATTGTGGCCAACTGGGGAGTGAACTAGCAGATGGAAGACCTTTCTCTCTCTCTGTCTCTCTCTCTCTCTCTCTCTCTCTCTCTGCCTCTCCTCTCTCTCTGTGTAACTCTGACTTTCAAATAAATAAATAAATAAATCTTTAAAACAACAACAACAACAAAGGAGTGACGAAAGGCTGGAAGCGGAGGGATGGCTGATGGGTGGCAGGTGGGCAGACAGGCAGAGATTGACAGAGGTGGGGATGGATGGATGAACAGATAGGAGTGGGTGTTCAGATAAATATAATTTTCAAAACTTTTCCTAAACTCAAAACACCGAAGAGGAAGGAGTGAAGCACCCTTACCTTTTCACCTGGGGGGCCAGGGGGGCCTGGGGGACCCTGCAGGAGGAGACGTTTTAATTAAACACCAATCACAGCTTCCGTGACCTTTAACTCCTTCTTTGTGCAAAAGCTTTCTTAAGAGTCAATGGTTAACAGGATCATTTATTTGTTAAACTTTCATTCTGTGCTGGAAAACTGAAAATAACTAGAAAACATAGAGTCTAGGACAATCATTAATATGAGTGCAAACACCACAAAAGCTCAGGCATTGCCCCGAGGCCACCCACCCATCTCTAGGAGCCCTGGGGCTGCAGGCTTGGGAATAACATTTGTCTTCCTCCGACACTGTGGTTCATCTCCAATAAACTGATGGGGTCGGCGTTGTGGCATAGCAGGTAAAGCTGCCGCCTGCAACACCAGCATCCCATGTGGGCGCTGGTTAGTGTCCCAGCTGCTCCGCTTCCAATCCAGCTCCCTGCTAAGGGCCTGGGAAAAGCAGCAGAAGATGGTCCAAGTGTTTGGGCCCCTGCCACCCATGAGGGAGACCTGAATGAAGCTCCTGGCTCCTGGCTTCAGCCTGGCTCAACTCTGGCTGTTGTGGCCATGTGGGGAGTGAATCAGTATATGAAAGACCTCCCCTCCCACCCCACTCCCCTCTCTCTAATTCTGATGTTCTAATCCATACAGACATTTAAAACAAAACCAAATTCATGATTCCTCACAGAGGCACTGCAGCGAAACCAAAAAACCTGTGTTTGTAACAAAATCTCACACCTTTTACATCATCTTAAGAAGGAAAAATCAGACATCCTTTACTCATTCATTAAGAAGAATGTAAATTCACTTTACATTTCAACAAAGTGGCCACAAGAGTTTTTGGATTTTACTAAAGGAAAGAAAAAGATAACAAGTGAATTCAGAACGTCAGCCCGGAGCAGGCACTGGTCTCCTGGTTAAGGCGCCCTCGTCCCACAGCGCAGTGCCGGCATTCACTGCCGGGTTCCAGCCCCCAACTGCAGCTTCCAGGTACTTGAAATGGAGCAAGTACCTGGGTCCCTGCCACCCACGGGGGAGATGTGGACTGGGTCCCCAGCTCCCAGCTTCAGCCTGGTCCAGCCCCAGCTGTCGCAGGCACTGGGGCAGTGAGCCAGTGGATGAGAGATCTCTGTCTCTCTCGAACACATTTTTTAAAAGCATGTATATATAATATACCTATTGTAGATATGTGAGTGTGTGCGTGTGTGTGTGCGTGCGCGCGCACATAACTCTCAAGCAGGCTGTGTGAGAAGATGTACACGTACAATTCCCACTCCCTGCACGCACAGCACTCAGCAAACAAGTCTGCTTACCGGGAGCTATGGGGAGGGGATGCCGCTGCCACTCGCCTGCACTGAGGCCAGGCTGCGGGCACCGTTGTCACGCCCCTAACAGACCCACCCCGTGCTGCGACCCCAACTCTGCAAACCCAGCTCGCGTGCCTCACGGTGAAGCCCCTGGGCCCAGACTGCCTCGCCCATCTTAAAGCTCGGCTTCTTCCGCCCAAGAAGTCCCCAGCATGCAGCCAGCCCCGCTGATGGTGGCACCTGTTCAGGGGCACCTGGGCACACTGCACTATTACTGCCCTGTGCCCCAGCTTGTCTCCCTAGGAAGGAGGGCACTTGTGCCACTGCCGAACCAAGAGGCATCGCCACCGTGTGCATCTTCACTGAACTCTTCCTTGGCCCCCCCCGTTCTTCTCACAGGACGTCCCGGGCACTTACCGGGGGTCCGGTAAACCCTGGAGGGCCAACAGGTCCTTGCAGCCCCGGCAATCCTGGGGAGCCCTGTAGTGGGTTGAGATAGAAACGAATTAAAAGACAAACTGGGAAGCCACTGGGTCTGTGCAGAGAATCACTTAGAAAACGCTTACTGGAATGCCGGGGGGTCCAGGAAATCCTCTTTCACCTTTCAGCAGTGTCCCGGGGATGTGGCCAAGGATCTCCCCTGGATCTCCCTGGAGGACGAAAGAAGAGAAAGTGGCAAATTCTACTGCTCCCGTCAAGGAACTGAGGGCCCACCAGACTGCAGACACTGGTCTGAAAAGCCAAGCGGCAGGCATGCTCCGTGGTCTGAGACTAGCCTAAGCCTGGGAGCTAGCCTCTGGCTAAGGAGCTCATGGGCGGGCCACGTCCCCATTACAGCCAGATGAGGACCGGGACGTGGTGCGCACAGCTGTCCACCTTGCAGCCAGGGGCTGGGCTCTGGCTGGGACCCTGCGTGACCAGGCTGCTGTCACAGAGGAAGGGCCGCAGCCAGAGAAAAGCTAAGTGTTAAAACCAGCCCAGCCCCTGCTGGGCAGCTGGACTTCAAATGAGGGGAGAGCTTCCGGCCATGGCTCTGGACAAAGCAGATGGTCCTCCACGGTGCGGTGGGCCTCACCTGGTCAGGCGAAGGGCTTAGGAGCAAGAGGTGCCCACCCCCGAGGGAGAGGGCACCCTGCCTGCAGACTCCAGGCTGAAGCTGTGGCTCTGCCCTGGGCTCCACCTGCCCTGCACCCTGCAGTTCTCGTCAGGGTGGGTGAAGAACGGCTTCGTTACTGGCAGCAGGGACCAAACAGGTGCCACAGGGGGAGGCGTGCGAAGCGTCTTTGCCCTCGGCCCCCACTCCCAGCACCAAGGGGCGTTGGGTTGGGATTGGCTCTGAGAGGAGCCATGCACCACGCGTGAAATGGAAGGCAACTGGACTTCCTCCCGCAGTAGTTACGGGATTTGTAACGTGGCAACACCGACAGGGATTGTATTGAATGAGCCTGTCCGGATCAGACAGGTGCAGGCCTGAGCTGGGTGACGCACCTCTGCAGGGGGAGCATCTGGGAGATCAGCCAAGCAAGCAGGCGGCCTGGACACAACCGCACCTGCCAACACGGACCACTGACGCACACCACGCACTCTCCATGACTACTGGCTTCCAGAATTTAAGAGTGTGTATATTACACAGCATTCTCTTGCCATATATTAACAGGCAATAGGGGGGCCGGCGCTGTGGCACAGCGGGTTAATGCCCTGGCCTGAAGCGCTGGCATCCCATATGGCACCAGTTCAAATCCCGGCTGCTCCACTTCCGATCCAGCTCTCTGCTATGGCCTGGGAAAGCAGTGGAGGATGGCCTAAGTCCTTGAGCCCCTGGATCCGAGTGGGAGACCCAGAGGAAGCTCCTGGCTCTTGGCTTTGGATCAGCGCAGCTCCGGCCATTATGGCCAACTGGGGAGTGAACCAGTGGGTGCAAGACCTTTCTCTCTCTGCCTCTCCTCTCTCTGTATGACTCTGACTTTCAAATAAATAAATAAATCTTTTTTAAAAATAGGCAATAGGTCATCTAAAGTGATGCAAACTAAGCTTGATTTTATGGCAACAGTTTTCAACAGATTCCCGTAATGAATTCAATCAAATGAAATAAAGTAAACTGTACCTTCATGCCTGGCAACCCTGGCGGTCCCTAGAAAAGGAAGTTTGGGTATTAGTTGTTGTTTTTATTTTTTTTTCTCAAAGCATTATTAGCAGTAATATACACGTATATGAAGAAAAGGAAATGAGATGAGAAGAGACAAACTACACACAAAGAAAGAAACTCTGACGGAAACAAGTCTGTACTTACAGGATTTCCCGTGAATCCAGGCAATCCAGGTGGGCCCAGGGGGCCTCTCTCTCCCTGGGAGAAAGAGCAGAGTCAGCCGCACACGCTGCAAGCAGACAGCACCCCAGCACCCCGCAGTGGCTCTGTCCCACGCTCCACAGGAGCGTCACTTGCACGACAGAAACCGAACCTAAAGCGGCTGTCACCAGCTGTCTCCTTGGGTGCTACTTTACGAGAGCGGACACATCCTCGCTAGCACGAGCAAAGGGGACAGCGAGTCCTAACAGCATTCTCTTGTTTGATTGAGTCATGGATTCTACACAATAAATCTAAACGTCAGAATTATATCTTCCCTGTACATAAACCATGGGAAACCGATTTCCTTACCAAATAAACACAGCTGTCACACAAGTGACTCACACAGCACCCCTCCTGCCTCCCACCACGCAGGTACACAAACGCGGCACCAAGAGGAAAGGCGTGGCTCCGGATTTACCTTTGTACCGTTGCATCCGGGGATACCTGGGGGACCTGGGGGACCATCTTGGCCAGGAATACCCTGTGATTAACCAAGGAAAGAAGTCACCAAAACAGAAAACACTCTGATGGCGAAATCTTCCATAAAAGACGCATTTCATATACATACAGGAAGTCCTGGGTTCCCGGGGTAGCCGGCGGCTCCTGGAGGTCCCTGTAGCAATGGAAATGAAACAGTTTTGATTGAGCACTGGGAAACCTCTCTTCCTCCCGCTGCATCCACGCTGTTAGTGGAGCTGCACCCCAATCTCTGTGCACTCGGCAGACAGAGCAGCCAGAGGCCGCCTGCCCAGGGACCCAGGGACGTGAACAGGGCGACATCAGAAGCTGACTGCTCGTCACCCCTAAACGCAAAGCTGCACACGCAAAACAGCACTCTTGCCCTCCTCTCAATCCGGTAACACTCGGGAGTTTGGGAAGAGCACTAATCCACATTGAAATGGCAAACCTTTGGGAAGAAGCGGCGGGGGGATGAACCTGTTCACGGGGAGCTAAGCGGCCCAGTTATCTCCAGGACCCACACTGTACTTCCGGAACAGTTACAATGTTGCTTACCCCACCCCAGAGGCCACAGTGGCCTTGTCATTGTCTTCTGCTTTAAGGGCTTGTAAAAGTGCCAGCCAGTGCGCACTTCCTTTTCACTATGTAACAACCAGATGTGCATGCCTGCATTTTACAATGCCTTGCTGTTATCTTACAAAGAGCATTGGTTATTGTAACTTCCAGGAACCCGGAGAGGCAAAGAAAGCTGAGGACGTGAAGAGGGAACGCAGCTGGCGCTCTGCCAGGGGCCCCGCTTTGCCCACCACGGGAAGCCGTCTCTCTTTAACGACTTGAGCCCACATCATGAACTCCCCTTCCCCCATATCACACAATACCTGAGGATGGACAAAGGGGAGAGCAAGAAAGACGACACAAACCAGGTTGCAAGAGGCACTGTGTGCGCCCAGCAGGCTCAGGGAGGCCAGGAGGCCAGCAGGCAGCAGCCTGAGCTCCACGGACCAGAGATGAGCGATGGAAGGAAGCCCCCAGACTGCGTGAAGCACGCCACTCCGGAGGCAGTGCACCTGCCACCAACTGGACTCACCCTTGTCCCTTTCGTGCCGGGCAGCCCTGGCTCTCCGGTGTCACCCTGGAAGAGAAGAGAGATGCCACGGTGACCTCCACTGCCACAGCATCAGGATGATCTGAGATCCACGCCCCAACCACACAGCCCCTCACCTTTTGTCCTGGTGGTCCCTGCGGCCCCTCAGGTCCTTGCATTCCGGGAAAGCCGATGACTCCTTGTAGCCCTGGGAGGCCTCTTTCTCCCTACAGAAAAGAGGACACGGGTCAGGCAAGAGGCAGGAGAAAAGACACGGACACGTCGTGATCCACTGGCGCAGCCTGATCAGCTTGGGGGCGCCCTGGCAGCTGGGACCACGTTGACACTTTGGGAAGAGACTGGCACGGGAACCAGTGGGCTGGGGAAGCATCTCCCATCCAGGCAGCCCATCCAATCCACCGCAGGCCCAGACAGAACAAAAGAGGGGCGACTTCCCTGTCTGTCTTCTGCAGCTGGGACACTCTTCTGCTACGCTCGGACATCAGAACTGCAGGTTCTCAGGCCGCAAGCCTCAGGCTGAGCTGGGCCCTGCTTGCCAATGCACAACCCGGCTTCCCGGCATTCATTGCTGTGTGAACAGCCCCCCACACATCCCCTCGCCTGCTGGCTCTCCGGCTGTTGCCGCTCACTACTTCGGCTTCCCCGGAGAGCCCAGCCTCACAGGTCCCCCTTTCGAAGGCTCACCCAACACCTCAACATCTCTGGCAACTGTCTGAAGACTGATATCAAGTCCCTTTTGGGGGGCAGAGTTTGAGCTACTCTAAGTTCTTGAGGGCAGGAAGCATTGGAATGTGATACCTGGCACAATGCGTTTTAAAACTTTTTTATCTGCTCTCATTGTATTTGAAAAGGGAGAGAGGGAGGGAGGGAGGGAGGGAGGGAGCTCTTCCATCTACTGGTTCTGTCCTCCAAATGTCCAGGTGGACGCCCAGAGCTCAATCCAGGTCTCCCGCACAAAGGGCAGGGCCCCAAGTACTGGACTGGCACAACGCTTCGTATACAGCAAGAGCTAAATAACGTGCTGGGTAAACACACCATCAAGAGTGGGGTTTTGCTCACTGCCTTGGTCATAATTCCGCTCAACGGAGGCAACCCTCCTGTTCTGGACACTGGGCACTGAGGTTTGGGGTCCGAGCAGCGACAGACCCTGCTCTGTAGAGCCTGCGTGGGGTGGGGGCCCGCCCCGTGCCGTCGGCAGCGAGGCCCAGGGCTCTGACAGCACACGCTGTCACCAAGCGCTTCGCACAGGTAGCATCACAATGTAATCACCGTCCCCGCTCCCGTGGAACAGAAGGGAATAAGAAACGTTCTTTGTAAGTTGTGAACGTCATCCAGGGAGCAAAACACACGGCCAACACCACAAGGGCTGCGAAACACACTCTCAGTGGAGAGAGAATCCCCAGGCGGACTTGGAGGGATTCTGAACCTCAAGGATGAAGATCAAACAGATAAGAGAAGGAGGGAGTGGAGGCAGGGGCACCGAAACACAGGCCGAGGGCAGCCGGCGGGGCTGTGGCGGGAGGGCCGGGCCCCCTGGGCTCAGCCGACTGACAAGAAACGCAACACAACGGGGAGAACACATGGAGGCAGGAGCCCTCCTGGACACGGCGCTGACCCACGAGAACGAGGCAGCCAGGGTCCCAGTGCAGTGGCATCTTGGGAAGCCTGCTGCATTTAGCTTGTGAATATTAAAAAAAAAAAAAAAAAAAAAAAACACCCATAACCCTGGCAAAAAAGGAAGAGAATCTGTTTCGTGATGGTACGTGGGCTCCAAGGCAGTGTCACCGCATCAGCTGGCAGGATTAGGTGAGCAGTGTCAGCTGATCTGAAACACAAGGCATGTTGGAGACGGCAGGCAGGATTACCCGGCATTCTGGACTTTTCTCAAAGTCCTGTGAGTTCAAAGCAAAGATAAAGCGACAAGTTATAGGCTATGTAATGTAAACAGCACCTCCGGTCGCGCGTTCCCAGGACTGGCTTGGAAGTTTTCTCCATCACGTCACTGAGCTGCAGCCAGAACGCGTTCCCCAAGTCACGCTCTGCCCAGACCACCAGGCCTGTCCCGGCCCCAGCAGGCGAGCTCCAGCCCGGGCACTCTCATAAATGAGGACAGAGGCCATGATCCTGGGACTCCACGCCACCAAGCCACCATGGCGCTGTCCGTTTCATTGGTAATCTAGACACAGCCTTTGAGTCAATGTGAGAGACGGCATTTCAAACCCTAGAGAGGAGAGGCTAAAATAATGGATGGATTAAGGAAGGCTCCGCCCTGCAGTGTAGCAGCCAGGGCGTCCACAGGGCTCCGCAGAGCAGGTGCAAATGCCCGGAGGCCCTTGGCACCGGAGGGGACACGGAATGCTGGCACCTTCTCCCTGAGGCCTTGGGACAGCTGGGAAAGAAATGTGTTCCCACACTAAGACCTGTTCAGGGGAAGAACTACTTCAACACATCCACCCATCGCCTGCATTAACATCAAGAAGATAGCTATAGAAAGCATCAGCAATAGAAGGCTCCGGTGCACGCAGCCACCAAACGGGGGGGCAGTTACTTTTCAGAGCTAGGAAAATGCCACTCAAAATAAAATAAACCACCCTGCACGCAGCAGGCAAAAAGAAAGAAAAATCAAGCTGTGCACCCGCGGCGACCCAACGTTGAGTCGGAGAGAAGGGGGAAAGACGCACCACGCCACTCGATGCTTTCTGTTCCATGGGGCGGGGTATTTTTAGAACTTAATTATTATTGGCAGCATCTCGTTGAGACCAGCAAAGATAAGATTTTATAATTCTCCTTTTAATCGTGGAACGCGCCGAGGACCCGAGCCAGAGGAACTGCTTTCTCCCACTTTCTCACTGAGTCAGCACCGGGCCAGAAATAGAAGTGAGCTCAGCCTGCAGCCGGCCCGCTGTCTCTGGGTCACTGGAGCAAGGAGGTTCCCAGCAGAATGTAGAGAATTCCCCGCAGTGATGTCAGCCCAGGCACCGGCCCTTTTATGTCCATTTCACGGATGGGGAAGTCAAGACGCTGGTGGCTCGCTGGCGGCCCTTGGGAACGGCAGGCAGACACCCGAATTCCCAGTGCTTGCTTCCACTGCAAAAACACATTCTTTCCCAAACGTCTCCACAGCACTTAAGCAATCCGCACGGCCCGGGCGTTCAGAGCTGAAGGGCTACCAAGGAAGTGACCCCTTCACTGACACGGCTCTGGCCATCCCCCACATATTTTAAATTTCCCTCATCTTTTGTCCAGACAAAAGTGCCTATGAGTAATCTAACAGCCCACGGCCTGGCCAAGGCTGTTATGGGAACCGGAGCAGAGCAGGTAGACAGGCAAGCATTCAGAGAGCCACACAGCCAGCAAGCAAAGAATAAGTGTCGCACGGAGGCCAAACGATGCCTCCACGCTTCCAGCAAATGTCCACTGGGGCCGCGGGAAAAGCCAAGCGCTGGACACGTTGTCCAGCGGCTACTGTTGCCAGCAGTCTCGGAGCCAGACTCTGCAGCTGCAGCTGGCAGGGCCCTGCTGGTGACCACCCTTCTGTGGGAGCTCAGGGACCCCTGAGGGTTCCCAGGAGGAGCCGGGAGGACATGGTGTCCACATGAGTCACGCCAGGCAAAGCTGGAAGGCACAGCCGCTGCCGGCCACGGCCACGCCAGCATGGAAGGCAGCAACGCGAGGCGAACGCTACAAAACATACACGAAGAGTCTTGGTGCCAACGCCTCTGGAGCTTCCTTCTTGAGCATCAGAGTGATGCGCTGCGGATAAAAACGAGACTCCGCACCGGCAGTGAAAGTGACTGCTGCTGGGACCTCCATGATGAAGTCCCGAACGTGGGAGGAAGGACAAAATGTTGCTGTTCATTTATATGAGAGCACACGGCACGGAGAATAATGGTGGCGTCCAAGTCGGCCGTTCCAAATGGGGCAGGAAATAGAATTGCATGCATGGAGCAGCTGCGAGTTTTTGCTTATTGTCTGAATCAAGCATATAGCGTTCATAAAGATCCATAAAGTAGGGGAAGAAAGGGCTCTTTTATAGGACCCAGTTGTTTCTTTCCCTCTTATAACATCTGTGCCCACAAGCCCATGCTGCAGGAAGTCCAATGTCACATGTCCAAGTCAAAAATCAAACACAGACAAAGCTCCCATCCCTGCGGGATAACACAACGACCACCAACAAAAACGGGGCTGACCCCAGAACCCACACAGAGCCAGCGGCCGTCACAGACCCTCGGACCAGCCGTCACGCTGGGCCCATTTCAACGGTCAGCAAGGTAGCCTCCACCCTGAACCGTGTTTCCCAGGATCACGGATCTAGGATGGCTGAAGCACACATGGAGACACTGCTAGAGACTGGGGTTGTCCTCCAGGCCCCACCCAGACTGGCCAGGTGGGGACAGCACGTGGCCCACAGCCACGGCAGGAGGCAACTCTCATGAGCTCTATGCTAACTGCTTGCCAAAGGCACTGTGCTGTCCACTCACAGGCCTGGGCACATGGCTCAGCTGATGGGCTGCCCAACAGCACGGCCGGCAGGCCACAGACGTGTCCTGAAAACCAAGAGACCTGGCAGGTGGGACCCAGGCACCCCTCCCAGTGCAAACAAGCAGGAAACAGGAGAAGCTGCCTCCAGGGACAGGACACAGCGTTAGCAGTATCTTCCAGGCCCCGAGTGCCGACTTCAGGCAAAGCCGCAGAGAAGCGGGGGGCAGGGGGGTGGGGAGGGAGGGCCGTCTGAAAGCCCTCACATTGGGAGCCAGTGCTCGCTAAGCACATGGTGACGAGGAAGTGACTTCGGCGCAGGGGTCACAGTCAGTGGGTGACTGCAAAACCGGGCCAAAAATTCCACAAATCCAATTCCTGGATCCCGGCCACCATCGGACATCTGCAGGGCCACCTCCTGCATGCCGGAGCTGCTGGGAAAGGGGTGGGCAGCTGCGGCCCGGGTCAGGGGTCACGGAAGAGCTCCATGGCGGGCGGGGGCGGTGGGGGGCGGCGCTGGGAGCTGCCTGCAGCCCAGATCTGCCATCACAGCAGAGAGGCTGCAGGGGCGGGGGAGGGGCGCTGCTGGGCCCCCCTCCTAGGAGGAGAGCAGGGCTACAAACCCTACAGGACGGAACCCTTAGGAGAGCATGGACGTGTTCACAAATACGCCCACTCCTCCCAGCGCGGCGACGACGCACGCTGCAGGCGGGCTCACGGTTGCTGCCTGCCAGGGAGGCAGGAAGGAGTGCAGCTGGGGGGCTTCGGGCCCCAGACTCGCACTTTCCCAGGCCCCGGTGCAGCTGCAGGCAGCAGGGTCAGGAGCCCTGGGTGCTGGCCGGAACGCCTGGAGCTCCATAGCGGAGGTCGCCCTGGCCAGGAGCCCCTGCAGGGGCCGCATCTGGCGAGGGGACAGAGGAAAGGGAGGCTCGGCTCCCCAGAGGAGCACATTCCCACCTTCTCAAAGCCAAAGGACCTGAAGAATGCGAAGATGTTAGAAATAATAAGCAAATAAAAGTCCCCCCTGGGGGGCCTCAGAGCCTGGAAGCTGGGCTCCGTCTCTAGGCGCCTGGCCAGAGCAGCAGACCCCACCCCACCCCCACTTTACAGACCTTGGGGTTTTCCCCTGGACACGGCTGGGCTGGCTGTGACCCACTCCCTCGGCTGCCGAAGCTGACAGGGTCCGTGTGTAGAGTGGGGGACACGGTGCTGGGGGCCCCCGGCACACTCCACAGCTGGGCTAGCTGTGACCCACTCCCTCAGGTGTACAAGCTGATGGGGTCCATGTGCAGAGTGGGGGACACGGTGCTGGGGGCCCCCAGCACACTCCACAGCTGGGCTGGCTGTGACCCACTCCCTCGGCTGCCGAAGCTGACAGGGTCTGTGTGCAGAGTGGGGGACACGGTGCTGGGGGTCCCTGGCACACTCCACAGCTGGGCTAGCTGTGACCCACTCCCTCAGGTGTACAAGCTGATGGGGTCCATGTGCAGAGTGGGGGACACGGTGCTGGGGGCCCCCAGCACACTCCACAGCTGGGCTGGCTGTGACCCACTCCCTCGGCTGCCGAAGCTGACAGGGTCTGTGTGCAGAGTGGGGGACACGGTGCTGGGGGTCCCTGGCACACTCCACAGCTGGGCTGGCTGCAGACGAAGTGACGTGGACAGGCCCCTGCGTCCATGGCCTCGCCTGGCCAGCCGCGTTCACACTGGCCTACCTGCCTTAGGATGCTGGGGGTGGAGAATCCCGACCCCAGCGGCACCGGCTCTGGGAACCAGCGTTCTGGCACAAGCTGCTGCTGGGAACCCCCCGCCGGGAGACAGGGCGGTGTCAGGATCCCGCCCCTCCAGTGTCCCCTTCACCTGCTCGCTCTTCAGCCATTCTCCCACCCAACCACAGCAAGAGCAGCTGCTCCCGGCTCGCCCAGCCACAGGCTTGAACTTAGGGGGCAGGTCCAGGAGCCCCCCACCCCCACAGCCCCGAGCCCACCTCCTTTTTCTTCCTGTTTCTGCCTCCACCTGTGGGACCCCTACCCAGGCATCTCAGCTCAGTTGGAAACGGGGGTCTCCCCTGAAACACAGACACCCACAGCCCGTCGGGCCCTTGTACCTCGCACACCCCCAGAGAATCTCCACTAGCCGTGTCTACCTTGGAGAGGACGTGAAGGAAACCTCCCAGCCCTAACAGGCACTGCCCGAGGTTCCAGCTAGGGGCAGGACCCACTGAACAGAGCCCCCTGTGGAAGAGACCCTGCACGCACTCTCACCTCTCACCACCAGAGGGAGCCCTGGGCCCATACACTGGGCTTTCTTTTTTCCATTTTAACTAAAATGCCCCAGCACAGCAGGAGGCATAAAGCCCTTTTTCTCAAATATTCCCTGTTAATATATTACTGTTAATGATGGCAAGTGCACACATTCTTGTGGGCACAGATGAGGGAAATCAGTGTTGTCAGGCCCAGAGAGCTCCACGGGGAAGAACTGGCATTAGAATTCAAAACGTGATCAGAAGTACACATTTAAAACTGGCGGCCCGAATCCTGAGGCCGTAAGTCAGGAGCAAATGCTGGGATTCTAGAAACAGTGTGAACTGTGCATGGTTTCTGGGTTGCTTTTTGCATCATCTTATGAAATGAGAAGAGAATCTGAATCCAATTGCAGTTCCAAAAACAAAGCCAGCCTGGTTTTCTGAATGACTGCAGGGAGCCCCCCACACACGCCTAAAGCAAGACAAGCGGGGCGGCAGGGGTCTCCAGCAAACCACAGCCGAGCCCCTGCCGACGGCTCTGGCCCAGGTCTGCTCTGGCTCCCCTACCGCTGAGAGTTTATAGCAAACTCAGGCCCGTTCTCCTGACTTCGCCCACTCGCGAAGGGGAACAAATCCAACCAGCCGTTAATGGCCTCCAAGAAGCCACGATGGCTAACAACGGAGTCGCATGAGAATCAGAATCGCGAACACTGCTGCTGCACCTGCTACTGACCGTCTGCTTCTCGGCCGTAGGCTGAAAAATCATCTTTCACCGCAGAAAAGCGGTGCAGACACGAAAGGTGCCACACAGCAGACTGAGAGCCCTGCTCGCCACGGGCCCACTGCCAGTGTGGCCTGGGCGGGGGGGGCCTTTCCTAGTAGGCGCTGAGCTGAATGAAACAGGCAGGGTCCACGCTTAGCTTGTTCTCCTTCCGCACAGCGTGCAGGAGCCGGAGCCATCGATAAGCTGCTCGGCCACACAACCCCTTGGGGACCTGCAGGGTGACAGGACACCTCAGAGACTCAGCAGCCACGCACCGGGGAGGGAGCCTGGAGGGGCAGCGCCACCCTGCCTGGCTGGGGCCCTGGCTGGACCCCGCGGCTGACTTCCGGCTTCCCATTTCACGTCCTCCATGAGACCACCCTCAAAGAGCTGGAAACCAACAGCAGGTGCGCACCTGGCTCAGGCGTGAGCTCCAGGCATGGCAGGGATGACCCCGCTTGGGACTGGCAGAGTCTGCACACACAGCCCCACCCTGCAGCAGCACGTCCACGCAGGGACTTCCACAACAATGCATCGGGATTCTGTGCCGAGAGTGTGGCCACCTAGCAACTGAGAAGACATCCACAGGAGATGACTTCCCTGCTAGTCTGGATTAAAAAAAAAAATCTTTCTCATACATTCTGTTTCATTTTCACGACCAGCAAACCAATAACCTTGTGATTCAGGAAATGTATTCCACGTTATCAGAGGATGTGAAAAATACCAGTCAGTGCATAACTAAACAGTCTTTGGAGGATTTTCATGTTACCATGGCTAAGGATGTTATTAACTTGAACTTGAAAATGCATGTGGGTGTGACGGCTCTTGGAACAAAACTAGGACACATAAAAGTCAGGAAATGCCAGAAACTGGGTCACGTACTGTTTTTTTACTGGTCTGTGATAACAGTAAACATGACAAAATGCCAAAGAAATATTTCTGACAACAAAAATTATAATTAATAATACAAAAGCATGCAAGATATTCTTCAGGTTTAACCTTAAAATTTGGATCTCGATTTTCTTTCCCTTAAAAATACACTAAGGGCAGTTAGCTGTCAGCCATGGGCATGATGGGTGCAGACCCCAGCCCTGCAGCCCTCGAGGGTGGTCCCGCGGCCATGGCTGGTCCCCACCAGGCGCCCTGCAGGATGTGGGAGCCGCCGTCATAGCCCTGAGCCTGCTGTCTTCCTCTTTGCCCAGCTCGGGGCACAGCCTGCACACAGTAGGTGCTCCATAAACACGTTCATGTTAAAGATCCCATGCCAGGTGCCTCCCGAGAGGGGACGGAGCCCCGCTCCGGCCTGACTGCCCGCGGTCTCTCAACACCCATGCTCTCACTTCAATAACAGCGTCCACTGGTGAGAACCTGAACCCACAACTGGAAGGCGTGGCCCAGGCTCCGGTGCCAACCACACAGGCTGCCTGCGAGGAGGCCCTGAGGCCCGCCTGGCCGATCTCAACACCCAACTTCCAGGATCAAGTCTAACCAAGTGTTCCAGAATCACAGGGAACACTCAAGGAAGGAGTGGGGCTACCGGCCGTGCCCTGGTTCCATCTGCACACGCGTCTCCTGCACTTGTCTTGGCTTCCACACCTCCAGGGCCAGCCGCCTGCTCCACGCCGCCTCCCAGGGTTTCCAAAGCAGGTGACCATGCAGCCCCCGTGCCTGCTTCCCTCCACTCAGGGCCCAGGAAGTCACCTCTTACATTGCAGTCAGTTGAATAAGAAACGAGAACGTCCGGGGTTCTAAGAAATCTTCCCCCTTTTCCTCACGCACAGGGGTTTGTGGAGTCCGCTCCTTCGCGGAGACTTCTGAAATGAATTCCTTCCACACCTGGAACATTCTGTCTTCTCTCTCTGGGTCTCTGCACCGTCAGCTTGTCCAGTGCCGAGCCCACGAGTGCCTGCAAACCCCTCGCCCTGGGGAGCCCCGAGACACCGCCTCTCCCTCCCACCCAGTAACGCTGGAACCCACCCAAGGCGCTGTCACCATCCAGTGCCCCGCTGGTCACGCTCCGAATGGACAGGCAGCACAGGCTCAAGGTCAGACCAGCACAGGGCGATTTTGCCCACGTCACGGGATGTCATCTCCCAGCAGCCCGAGGCGTCACAAAAGCCACGGTTCGTGAAACCTCAGGAACGCGAGAAAGCAGCCATCCGTGGGCTGAAGCAGCTAGGAACTGCGGGGCGGGCTTTGCACCTGGGGAGCCCACGCCTGCATCCCAGCGCCTGGCTTAGATGCCTGCTCTGGCTCCTGACTTCAGCTCTCCACCAGCACAGGCGCTGTGAGGCAGCAGGGGGGGTCCAGTGGTTGGACCCCCCCACCCCACTCCCCGCCCATGTGGGAACCTCCGCTTGAGGGCCAGGTCCCAGAGCCAGCTGGGCCAGCCCCAGTCCTTGAAGCCACCTGGAGAGTGTACCCGCAGATGAGATCTCGATCTCTCTCTCTCTCTCTCTCTCTCTCTCTCTCCTCCCTCCTCTCCCCCTCGCCCCCTCTCTCCCTCCTTCCTCCCCCCAATATCAAAAAAGAAACAAATAATTAACTTGGCTGTAACTTAACTTCAGCAAAATGCTTTAAAATACACAGCCACTCAAGAGAAGACGCTATGCAAGGTGCTAAAATTTTGTTTTTGTTTCTTTGGTCAAAAATCTTAGTTTTAAAACTGAATGGGCAAGAAACAGAGAGATAGGGAGAGACCCGGATGAAGCTCCTGCCTCCTGGCTTTGGCCTGGCCCCACCCTGGTTTTTGTAGCTATTTGGAGAGTGAACCACTAGATGGAAGATCTCTCTCTCTCTCTCTCTCTCTCTCTCTCTCTCTCTCTCTCTCTCTCTCAATCATGTAAGGAAAGAAGGGAAAGAGGGAGGGAGGGAGAAGGAAAAGACAAGACAGGACTCAGAGCAGTTTGCCATGCCGGCATCCAGCGCAGGTAGCAGGTGAGACACCACAGGAACACCCACATCCACATCCGAGAGCCTGGGTTCGAGTCCCAGCTCCGCTCCCAATTCCAGCTTCCTGATAATGCAAACCCCGGGGGGTGGCAGTGATGGCCCAAGTACCTATGTTCCTGCCCCTGCCATGGGAGACCCGGATGGAGGTCCTAGCACATGGGGTCAGCCTTGTGCAGCCCTGGATGTAGCCAGTATTTGGGGCGAGAACCAGCAGATGCAGGAATCTCCGCTTCTATCTCTCTGTGTCTCACTCACAAACACATCCTAGAAACAATAAAACTAGGGCCCGACATTGTGGTGCAACTGGTTCAGCCACTGTCTGTGATGCCGGCATCCTATGTGGGCACCAGTTCAAGTCCCGGCTGCTCCACATCCAATCCGGTTCCCTTCCAATGTACTTGGGAAAGCAACAGATGATGGCCTAAGTGCTTGGGCCCCTGCCACCCACACGGGAGACCCAGATAAAGCTCCAGGCTCCTGGCTTTGGCCTGGCCTAGCCCTAGCCATGATGGCCATCTGGGGAGTGAACCAGTGGGTGGAAGACCACTCTCTGTCTCTCCCTCTCTCTCTCCCTGTATGTCCCCACCATCTGGATTCAGAGCAGGACCCCACACCTCTCAGGTTCCCATCAGGAGAAAACTGAAGCGAGCACCCAGGCCAGCCCCTGGGGATGATTCCAGAAATGCTCATAAAACGCCATGAGCCGAGAGCGGTGCGGCGTTCCCAGTCCCACCTGAGTCGGCGATGGTACCCCTTGGCCACATGGGCAGGCGACGGGAACCCACTGCTCAGCTGGGCACGGGGACCTGGCAGGAGGGCTGCAGGAGGGGGCCCTGTTGTCGGACACTCGGGGAAACGTGTCCTTCCACACTCTGGCTCCCCTAGTGGATGAGCAGAAAGGGGCGAGAGGCAGCGTCCATGCCACTGCCCCAATCTATCGAAATGGCCGCCCAAACCGGGGCCCTGGTCTGCCTTCCCGAGCCCTGCTCTGAACCACAAGAGCCCTGCGGGAACTCAGCTGGCGTCCCCTCGGTCTGGGGCCTGGGGTCACTGGCAGGGCTTCCTCTGTCACCACGCTGTAGGGCAGGGACCAGGCCACTCTGTGGGCCTTCCAGGAGCAGTCAAGGAGCCCAAACAGGGGAGGGAAGAGGGGGGAGAGTGGACATGGCCGCTCTGTCTCGGGCAGCTACTGGATCCACTGTAGCCAGGATTCATTCTCTACCAAGCCTCGCAGGACAACCGTTCCAGGCTCAAGCAGGGAGCCAGATGACAAGGACCTCAGAATTTACATCCACAGGACGACTGTGGGCTTCTTACCCGTGACCAGTGCACAGACCCCTACAGCTAATGCAACGACACACCAAAGAATGCAAACAGTTACACTGCCGGCTTCCCTGGGACACGGGACACTGGTTCCCATGCTCTGACAAGACCTGGGAGAAAGTCCCATCCCTCAATCATTACCCAGGGCGGACATTACCCAGGGTGCCCTTCACCGTCTGCGGATTCTCACGCCCAGACTGACAGAAGTGGGACCTGCGTGGGGCACCTAAGCCAGGAGTGCTTTGGGTGCAGGTTCTGGAAAATCTCCAAAAACCAACACTGGTCTGTCCTGGGAAGACGTCGCGAGTCAGGCCAACCTGGGCTCTCACGGGCCCGGCAGCGGGCTCTCGGCATAGAGCTCGCCAGCTCCCCTCCCCGCCACACTCTCTCGGGTCCGCCATAGGGGGCTCCGTGCCCACAGGATCTGCCCTCCCCTGGCGCCGTCTGGTTTGCTCACCAGCCCTGACTCACTGTCCCTCCGTTTGTGGGGCACTGTGCCCCCTGCTTCGTGAGCAGGGCCACTCTGCAGTCGCCCGGCACGGCTCCGTGCTCTAGAAACATCTGCGAATGTGCATGGTTTCCTAGCAACGATCCGGAGCAAAATCCAGTGGCTCAGTTGTCATTTGTCAGGGTTTATCTTATACGTCTTTGATCTTGAATTAAAACAGAGTCTCATTTTGCTCCTTTTACAAGAAAGCTATTTTCCTGCCAGCCAATGCTGGGTCAGAATCATATTTATAAAAAGTAATGTTTTCCATAAACAGTCAGAATGAGGGCTGCCAGTGCATCCTCCTATAAAGTGTCTGGACTCAAAGTCACAGGACCCGCCTCTGCAGCTGAGATACCGGCGGGCCCAGGACGCCTCCGAACATGGAAACAAAATAACTATTTTCAAAGCTGCCCTGGATGAAGCGAGTTCCAAATACAGTTGCAAATGGAAAGCTCTCAAGTGTTACCAGTCGACTCCAAGGCCAGTCTGGCAGGTCTCCCAGGCACGTGGCTACGGGGCAGCGGCGTGGGCGGAATGGAACTGGCAGACGCATCGGGCCTGGGGACAGTGCACAATCCCACTTCCTCTATACCCGCAAGGCAGGGCGCATGGGCTGTGTGCACACATTTAGCAAGGGTCCGTGGTGGCTTCCCAATGGCAGAATGTGGCTGTGTCACTTTTAGACCAAACCATGTTTTTAAAACAACAAAACTCCTTTGTTTTCAAAAAACTGTCAAAAAAGACAAAAGTAGGTGAATGTGGGAACCCACACGCGTTCTCACGGTCGTCGGGCCAGATGCTGACTCATGTACAAGATGTGGAAATAGGAAACGGGGGACATCTGGAAAAAATCTAGGCCTTGAAAGACAGCAGACAAAACATGGAAAAGGGAAAGAATAGGCATTCCCCCGGGTACCCCTGGAAGGCGAGGCACGGAAGACCCCACCACTTCCTGCAGGCCTCACCAGCGGGCACGAGGGCAGCAGCCACAAACTCGGAGCTGTCGGGACGGCAGCGGAACTACAGGTATTTCCCACTGGGTCCCACCATGTGGTATTGGCACTGCGAAGGCTTGCTGGGAGGTTGGACTGGGAACACCTGTGCACATCAGCGCCTCGGGAGAGGCAGGAGCAACAGGAGCACGTGGCCGCGTCAGCGACGTGAGGGCGGGACAACAGGCAGGTCAGCTTCCCCTGCGCTTGGAGGGGTGAGGGCGCCCGGAGGCCGGTGAGACGATCAGTGGCTCCAGACAGACCTCCCAAGTGAACCCCTCGTTTTTCCTGCATGGAAACATCCCAAAGCCACACATGCACCCCCTAAGGACACCGCTGTGGTTCTCAGAACAGCCCGGCATCTCTCCAACGCCGGCTCTAGGAGCTCTGCTCCAGGGAGAGGCTGGCCCGTTTCTCGGTCTCCCGGTCTCCACAGGGGACTGAGGGGCGCTGGATGGTCCAGGCCTCCATGTCTAGGGATCTCCTCTGCACGCCCTGTCCACCCTCTTACCACCACCTGGGGCACATGGCCGCCACACCCACGCCACGTACACGGAGATGGATCCTGACCAATCCTTTCGGCAATACAGGGCATCTGCAGGCCCCAGGACAACCCGGTCGGAATGACCTGGTCAGACAGGCCCAGCTGGAAAAGGGGGTGAAGTAAGGGGGCGGGGTGCTGTCCATGAGGTCCACCACCCTGGGAAGCCGAGCTGCTACACGAGCCAGCTGCAGTGCTGGGCTGAGTGTGCCCACAGCCAGCAAAGTGTCTCACTTCCCCCATTCCCGTCCCAGGGAAAACATCTGATACGGTGCCGAAGGTGGCCAAGGAGCCATGTGCTGGGAGAGGCTGATGAGCATCCTCGCCAGCCCCACAGCCTCGGTCACCTCCATCGCACTCGGCGCGCCAACCGCACAAAGCTCGTGTTCACTGAAAAGCCACTTAAGAATTTCACTAAGTTGCACTGTCTGGTGCATTTCTATACCTTGAAAGTGAGGGAGTGGAATTCCTTTTTAAATATCCTAGACTTTGAAATTCTCATTGATAACGAATCTGGCCCAGGGCCTCTCACATAGTAATTGCTAAACAAATTAGTAGTAATTCATTGTTACTAGGCTAACCTAGTGAACTTATGCAACATTTCAAAGAGTCTACATAAAAAGATTTGCTTTTATTTGCTTGAGAAAAGAATTTAGTATCTAGGAAGAAATAGGACAACTTTAACATCTCAGACAATGGTTCATAAAATTTAATCCATGAGAAAGAAAGAAGCTTTAATATGTTGTGTTTTTTTTTTTTTTTTTTTTTGGACAGGCAGAGAGGACAGTGAGAGAGAGAGAGAGAGAGAGAGAGAGAGAGAGGTCTTCTTTTTGCCGTTGGTTCACCCTCCAATGGCCACCGTGGCCGGTGTGCTGTAGCCGGCGCACCGCGCTGATTCGAAGGTAGGAGCCAGGTGCTTACCCTGGTCTCCCATGGGGTGCAGGGCCCAAGCACTTGGGCCATCCTCCACTGCACTCCCTGGCCACAGCAGAGAGCTGGCCTGGAAGAGGGGCAACCGGGACAGAATCCGGCACCCGACTGGGACTAGAACCCAGTGTGCCGGCGCCACAAGGTGGAGTATTAGCCTAGTGAGCCACGGCACCGGCCTAATATGTTGTTAAAAATAATAAAAAGATCACCTTTTTTAATAGTCTTTGATGATCAAAACCTGTCTACCAAAATACTTAGAATAAGGAATGAAGAGAGGATAAAAGTCTATACATAAAGTGTAACATAAAAAGCACTTTATTCTTATACTTTCATTTCATAATGAAGCCATGGCTAGAATTATTTCAATTATTAGCCATGTGTAAAGTTTTAAAAGGGTCAATGAAATAAACAGCATCTAAAAATAAAGACTATTGAAATCTCTAAAATATCAGTAGAATAGAGTGTCTCAAAAGAGAGTCTCACCTAAGATGTACGGACAGCTAAGAAAAGATCCTGGTGTTAGGACAAAGCAAAACCCTGCAGAGCAATCGTAGACTCCAAGTGACGCCTTTTTGGCATAACGGCAACATGGCACAGCCGCGCCCGGGGACGGCAATCTAACACGGAGCCAGGAGACACCGCAGCGCGTCTGCCCGGGACAGCGCACGGCAGGCCCCGGTGGAAGGGAGCACTCGGAATCCCCTCTGATCGAAGACTGAGCCCCTCCCTTCTCTCCATCCGATTTAGAGCAATCCTGGCAGAGGGGACGTTTCTGTCTTCCGCACATTCTGGGATGTGCTCCCGCGGGATCCAACACAGCGCCCAGCAGAGCAACACTGGGAAACCCATGCTGCTCACTTACCACAGCGCTAAAGGCAGACCCCGCAGACGGATAAACCTCCTCTCCCGGGCAGGGAAACGCTGAGGGACGGGTTGATGACCACTGGATGTCCTTGACTTACGTCCAGAAAGCCCAAGCGCTACAGCCACAGTCACTTCCAGACGTGCGCAGGCAGCAGTGAGAACCACCCACTGTTAACCATAGCGGCGGACTCCCTGTAGGATGGGGCAGAGGCTGGGAGCCCCGGGGGGAGGGGCAGAGGGCCCCAAAGCTCCCCAGGCAGGGGTTTCTACACCGCTTGGCTCAGGCCCGGCATCCTAACTCTGAATCTCCCTCCCCAGGAGGATTTTATCCTTAAGGCTCATGAGACAGGCATTCCCTAAGGTGAGGGGCCGTCTGCTAGCTTGGGCTGGGGCCCCTGCAACCCATCTCAACTGGGAATAGGGGCTCCGAACCCATCTGACCTGCTCCATGCCACACGCAAGGGGCTGCCTGTGGCTTGGTGGTTCCACTGCTCGGGAGCCAGGCTGAGCCTCCTGGGTTCCAGGCGCTGGGAGGTCTGCCCACAGCCCTAGAGGCAACCTTTTCCCTCTGCAGGCACTTGGAGATGGGCTTTGGAGGGTTTGCTTCCCGTAGCAGGTGGATGTGCCCACCGGATGTCCACGGACTCACTCTCAGAGAGACCGGAGCTGGCTCGAGACGCCAGGCCATTCTGAGCCTTGCCTTCAGCTGGCTCAATGCTCTCAGAGTAAGGTGGGATGGGTGCCCTGCCTGGGACTTGAATGCTGTCATTGGCCTGCCAACAGCGCTAAGAAGTGGGGCCAGTTCTGTGGTTGTCAGTGCAGGGCAAGCCTGTCCCCTCCCCCAGCCAGCGACATGCTAACTGATCACAATCGGGGTGTGGGTCACTGGGGTGCTACTGGCATCCAGTGTGTGGGAGGTAACAGCCTACAATGCACAGGCTACCCCTTCACCCCCAAAATCATCCCCCTCAGATTGTGAATCGCGCCACAGCTAAGAAACCCTGAGCGAGCTGGTTTCTTCCATGGCCAAGTGGGGATTTAATAATAGGCATTAAAAATATTCAGTACCACGCCGGCCCCAGAGTAGACACACAAGAATGCAAACTGGCTTCTTTCTCGCTCTGACGTTGTAAGCCGGGACTTTTCCATCCTGACAGGAACCTAATGTGTGCAAGCGAGGGCGGGGACCCAATGCAAGAGGCCTGACGGGGACAGCCGCTGGCTGTGCAGCTGGGACCACGACGTCGTAATGAGGGCGAGCAGGATCCTGCACACACTCAGCCCACAATGCCACATTCAATCCTCCCCAGACTGCCAAGGCCAGAAACTGAATGACTTCCAGATTGGCCACAGCCCCAACCCTTTCAGATCAGATAAGGCACACATTTTAGATGAAAGGGAGCAGCAGCCCAGCCAAGGGCTCCAGGCCGGGGAGTGGGAGGCAAGGGAGCTCTCCCTGGTGACTGTATCACTGCACAGACCCCCGGCTGGGGAGGGGCTGGGGTGCACTGACAGCTGGGGCGGGGTGGGGGGATAGCAGGGCCATGCTATTGTCCTCCATCTCTGTGAGCATCTGGCCATCAGGGGGCTCCAGTGTTGCCACTGCTCACTATCAATCCCGCGATCCCGCTCGTTCATCACACTGGAAACCAGCAGACTCTCCTGTGACGGCCACTGAGGGGCTGTCCACAAGAGCCAGTGGGCAAAATGCCCACGGACGCAGCCTCTTCTACCCGAGACAGGTCGGGCGAGTGAGCAGACGCGTGGCAGCCTCAAGGCCGCTTCTTCCAGGAAGTCTTCCATCTCCTCTACTGCTTCTCCTGGACTATATTCCATGGGCACCTTGGACCACTCCAGCTGAAGTGCCTGGGCACAAGGTCGCAGGACATAGGGATAGCTTTAGGAACACGTGGGCTCTCGTGGTTAAGTTACTTCCAAGATTTCTTGTGTAGTCTTTCAGTAAAATGCAAATGGTTAATTTCCATGCAGACAGCGCGAGGCCTGGGAACGCACAGCCTCTCCTACAAGTTCAAGTGCTTGAGAAAATCGAGTTGTCCAGGAAAATAGCTGCACTCGGCTACTTCTGGGGTCAGCATTCCAAGCCCTAATCAGTTTAAGCAGATAGCATTCCCACACTCGGTAGTCTCCGGAGGAACACCAACCATCTCTGCCAATGCCGAGTTAATTACCTGGGAGAAAACATCTCAGGGGCTGCCTGGCCATTCAGGCAAACTGGAAAGTAAACAGTTCAACAGAGACTCCGAGATCCAGGGAGAGCAAGAGGAGTTAGCGCTGAACTCAGGATAAACGACCTGGTATTGTGTCGACTGCTTGATAGCGATGAAATTATTAGAGCAGCGACGATCTGTTGTGTTCAATTGTATTTGGCGTATCTGGAGACTATGAGACGTTCCGTCCATAACCACATCTCTATAGAAAACAAACTTAGCTATGAGACTTGGCAATTTATACGGGAGGCATGCCAGCCTCCGTGAGGGTATCGGTGAGGGGTAAGCAGTATCTCACGGTACCCCTCAACGCAAGCGGGGAAACCTGTCTCAGGACCGAGGACCTCCGGGTTTCTAAGGTGCAACACCGCCCAGTTAGTGACTCGAACTCTCCTACCGTTGATGCTATTTTACTCAAATGTCATTTAATTCATAGACATTTGAGACGATCACAAGTAACTCCTCTAGGAAACACCATCAGCTCAAAGACTCTGCATTCGCACTGGCCTGCACTTGACAATTGCCTAGGGCTCCCAGGACCCGGATGCCCTGACAGCAGGCCGCGGGCAGGGGCTGTGCAGGCGCCCAGTTCCTGTCCCTGCCGTGCCAGCCCAGATGGCTTCCTTTGTTAGCTGACTTTGGATGACAGAAACGGAACCAGGTCTGAAATCCCAGCTCAGTTAAGCCCCAGGCCTTTGGCTTCCTTAAGTTGATTGCTTTACCAGGACTCCGGAGACAATAAGGGGAAGTTTCCCATTTCCTCCCTGGGTAGGAGGAAGGGTCTTTGGCCCTCTTGGGGCTGTGTGAACCACAAGAGCAGACACAGCTCAGATTGCAAAGCCAGTGGCTCTGCTGTCAGCATACGGGCTGCCGGGTGCCAGCTGCCGCCTCTGGCTCCGCTCGGCACGTTCAGAATGGTGTGGCCTGAGGCCTGCCAGCGTTCTGTCAGCATTCTTAAGGCAATAACAAAACGAAAACTGCAAGCCGGGCCAGGCAAAAGCGCAGGTGCCGAGGCAGGGCGGAGTCCAGGCACATGGTGGAGGTGCTGGGCTCCCAGGGAACCTTCCGGAGGCCCAGCGAGGGCCAGGGCTGGACTCCACACCTCCCAGCCCAGTCCCATCGGGGCTCCGGGGTCTGCCCACTTCAAGGGTCATAGCAGGAGCTGGCACGAAGCCTGCTCAGGAGACAGCAGCCCAGCCCAGGGATGCGCCTTGTCCCCGTGCACCGCCCCCACCCCCCGAGGCAGGGGACACTATCACCCCTGGCCCTGATCCACACAGCCCCAGCCTCGGCTGAGTGAGTGGCCCACGTGAAGACCCCTTCCCCCGGATCTTCCTCAGAGGGCATTTGACCAACTTGGACAGGAGAAGGCTCCACTCTGACCAACAGCATCAAGATACGAAGCAGCCGGGGAAGAACATCGGGGGCTGCACCTCCACCAGTCTACCTTGTTTTATTCAGATGAGTGTTTTTGACTGAAAATGAGGCTCAGTGGGGCTAAAAAGGCATGCATAAGTTTACAAGTGTGAACACAACTGCGAAGTCAGAGTCCCCGGCCAGGCCAGGGAGGGGTCCTGTTCTCTCTTCCTGCAGGAGAGTCGGGCAAGACAGGACGGGCCCTGGTCTCCCTCAGATCGCAAAACGCCGACGCCCGGGCCCTCGCAGACCCTGGCCCACCAAACGTTGCAGAGGGAGCAGCGCCAGTGACGGGGCCCCATTCCCTGATGGTTGCCGCCCCCCAGGTCTATTTTATAGCTTGAGGAATTCCTGTATTGGTTCATTGTACTCACATGAATAAGTCATATTAGATTTTGTTAAAAGTCTTTGTGGTATGAAAAATACTTTCTTAGCGCTGGCACTGTGTCACAGCGAGTAAAGCTGCTGCAGTGCCAGCGTCCCATATGGGCGCTGGTTCAAGTCCCGGCTGCTCCATTCCCAATCCAGCTCCCTGCTGTGGTCTGGGAAAGCAGTAGAAGATGGCACAAGTCCTTGGGCCCCTGCACCCGCGTGAGAGACCCAGAAGAAGCTCCTGGCTCCCAGCTTCGGATCAGCTCAGCTCTGGCCACTGTGGCCATCTGGGGAGTGAACCAGAGGATGAAGATTTCTCTCTCTCTCTCTCTCTCTCTCTCTCTCTGCCTCTGCCTCTCTGTAACTCTGCCTTTCAAAAAAAATAAATAAATCTTAAAAAAAGAAAACAGAAAAGAGAATGCACAGAGCACGAGACGGATCGCAGCCGACATGGAGGGATCCGAACCCGTTCTCCCAGACGCCACCACTCCGAAGCCAACCAGGGAACTGTGCAGCCAGCCACTGCTGGCACTTAACAGCTGGAAAGAAATCCCCGGATTTTCCATTCAGGAGAATTTGCAGGATCTCAGAAGTGTGAGTCCATGACTCCATGGATCCTTTGACAGGCAGCGCCTGGGTTCAACTCCTGACCCCGCCTCCTGCCAATGAGATCCTGGGGGCAGCACGATGACTCCAGTACCTGCGCCCCTGCCGCTCACAGAGACCTGCTCTGCACTCCTGGCTCCTGGGTTAGGTCCTGGCCCAGCCCCTGGCCAAGTTCCCACTCACTGTGGGCATTAGTAGATTTAGAAGATCTCTCTCCCTCCACCCTACCACACCCCAAATAAATAAATATTTTTAAAAAAAGGTTCCTAAGCTAGCCTGAAAGATGCTGAAAGATGCCTCCAGCTCGCTGAGAATGGGGCATGGTACAGAGAGTACAGCCACGAGAACAGGGCCCCTGCCCGCGTGCGCACCTGTGCTGGAGGCCAGGGCTTCCGGGAGGGACAAGGCACACCGGGTCTCCAAGCTGCTGTGGGGGATGCAACCCCATCCTGTGGGTGGAAACCAGACACGGCCCTCCCTCTCGCAAGCCAACAGCAAGGCACAGACACGAGGGCTGTCCTGTCCCTGGAGAGAAGCCTGCCTTTACCTAGACCCACCCCACGGATCCTCGAAGAGACGGAGGAGCATCCAGGCTTAGAAAAAATACGTGATCTTACATCTGGGGAAAAAGAAATGCTACTTGTATAAATAAATCCAGTCCAGGATATGTGTATAAAAATTGTCTTAAAAATACTCATTTCAGAGGCCAGCCTTGTGGTGCAGCAGGTCAAGCCACTGCCTACAACGCCTGCATCCATGTAAGCATCAGTTCGATTCCCAGCTGCTGTACTTCCAATCCAGCTCCCAGCTAATGCACCTGGGAAAGGAGCAGAAGAACCCAAGTGCTTGGGTCCCTGCACCCATGCAAGCATCCTGGCTTTGGCCTGGCCCAGCTCTGGCCATTGCAACCATGTGAGGAGGGAACGAGTGCAGGAACAGCTGTCTCTCAGTAGCTCTGCCTTTCCAATAAACAAGTTTTTCTCAAAAAGAAAATTTCTAATTTCAATAGAAGGCCTCCACTTGAATAGAAAGCTCCAACTCTAGCTTTTCTACATTGATTCCAGAAAGCACAGTTGACTCCACAGATCTCCTGCCAATACATGTGCTCCTAGAGTCAGAGCAAAACTAACCAAATCCCTTTGTTTATATTTACTGCCATGAAGAACACAGACGGTAGGGGACGGCTGGCAGAGCCACAGTGTTTGGACATGACGTTAGAGTGGCTGCTTCCTTTCCCATCGCTCTGGGGCCATTATGAAAACGGTAATGGGGCTTTCGCACGAATCCTCGCTTATCCGGTGAACTGTTGCGTGTTGGGTCTGAACGCCTCGGTGGAGGTGGCGATGCCTGAGGAAGCCGTGGGGCTCGGAGTTCGGCTACTCACCTTCTGTCCCTTCACTCCATGGCAGTCACACTTCCCGCAGCCGGAGCCAGCGCAGCCACCCTGCAATAAAGAGAACACCTTTCAGTAGGGGAACGCACTCACACCGAGGTCAGTGTTTGAGCGAGTACGACACTGCCGTCTCGCCTACTCAAGAGAAAATGCCCTCCTGCCCGTGTCGAGCAAGATCTCGAACTGCTGCACATCTGGCTGGGTTGCCAGGGGGCTGCTGTACACCGGTCCTCATGTACGGTATCGCTATTTCGACTCCCTTCTCCAAACCAACGATGGAATGTACCTCGGAGAATCAACCACAGACCACGCGTTCCAAAAACGTGAAGGGAACCAGCCACGCTTCTCGTCCATTTCCATTTGTGTTTTCAGTGGGCTCATCCAGGACACCAGCCATGCATGCAAGGCTATGGGACCGGCACGTCTCCTGTGGGGGCTGAGGGCTCTGAGTGTGGGGCCAGGCTGTGCCCCCCACTTCCCCAGGGATGCACAAGCACACGAGTGGCACCTGCGCAGACAGTAACTGAATGAGCGGATGTTTAAGTCCAAATCTTAAAGAACAGACTTTTGAACTCAAAGAGCAAGTGTTCCATCAAAGAAAATTCAACAACAAATGTTCTTTTAGTTCATCTCTAACCTAGGCATCAAGGCTTAAAATGCCAAGAGAAGAATCCCAGGGTACGACCCAACACGTGTTCAAACGCACATCGGGTGCCACCGACAGCCATCGTCTCATCTACCGATCCTAAGAACATTCTGGACGTAGGTGCTGGACCCCCACTGTACCGTCGTGGAAACAGAAACTGGGCTGACGTTGAAACAAGAGCCCAGTGTGAACTTTCGCGAGAAACACTCCCACCCCTCTGAAAGACAGACATCTGACACCGCGTGCACACATCTACAATTTCCCCAGAGGAACCCAAATTCTAAATCAGGACCCACAGAGTCAGCATGGACGGGCCACCAGGGGGACGGAGCAAACACCCGAGTGCAGAGGCACCGGCTCGGCCTCAAGTCTGACGAGGAAGGGCTGCGGTGCGGTGCTCAGGCGGTAACGGCTCCCCGAAACCCCGGTCGTGCCGCTCGACGTCGAGTTTCCCACAACATGCTCAAGTCTCGGCCCCATTGCCATGGAGATCTTCAGCCTAAAACAATTGCATCTGGAGACACTTATTTTATAAGGTTAAATCTGAACAATGCCTCCAAGACAGTAAGCTGTTCTTAATTTTCTACTTTGGAAATGGGGACGTTGGCGACCAGCCCAGCAAGCTCCAGAGCGTACAGACCCGCTCTTCCGCAGGCTCATGCCTATGGCAGTCTTCGGCCCACGCTCTCCGAACCCCTAACGGTTCCCATCTGTGCACACGGCTTTGGGGGAACCACTGGAGCCATCCGAAGAGATAAGGCCCAAATCTTTAGCACGTGCTCCAGAAAACTCATCCAAGCTGTGCAGACACCACCGAGACACCTCCCAGACTGCCTACCACAGCTCCTGCTGCCCCCTGCTAGCCTCCGGGTGAGGAGCACCTGCTCCCTACCTGGGCTCCCATGCTGCCAAAGGTGCCTCTTCTGAGAGACTACTGCACCTTGAGCTCCTCGGGGCACTCCACAGCCTGATTCAGGCCGTGTTTTTAATGGAAGCCTACATGGATTGCAAAGCCCACAGGAAGAAATAACGATCCCACTCAAGTGAAGCTATTCAAATATTCAGCATCAATTGCTAGATCTAGCCTAATCACCGAGTTGTCCAAACACTCAAACAGGCGTTCTAAATCAGTGAGACAGAGCGGCAGGGACACAGTCACCATTGTCGTATCAGGCAGTACTGCTAGTGTCCGTTTAATCTACCTTAAAAAAAAATAAATAAATAAAAACACTTGTCAGGGCCAGCATTGTGGTGTAGCGGGTTAAGCTTCTGTGTGTAACGGTGGCTTCACACATGGGCACCAGCTCAAGTCCAGCTGCTCCATTTCTGATCCAGCTCCCTGCTAATGGCCTGGGACAGCAGTAGAAGGTGGCACAAGTCCTTGGGCCCCTGTACCCACGCGGGAGACCCGGAAGAAGCTCCTGGCTTCTGGCTTTGGTCTGGCCCAACTCTGGGCCCTTACAGCCATTTCGGGAGTGAACAAGTGGATGGAAGATCTGTCTCTCGCTCTCTAACTCTGACTTTCAGATAAATATTTTTTTTAAAAAGCAGTTGTGTGTGGATGCCAGCCCAGCAACGTGGTCCACCTCAAATCACAGGACACGAGGTCCTCACGGCCCTCCAGGAAAATACTCCAGAAAGGGCCCTCAATGATGACATTGGTCATCTGGTCACCAGGTCGCTGTGGAAGGGCCTGGGCCCTCAGGGAATGAGTGGCTCCTGGAGCTCCCAGGGGTCCATAGCCAGGTTGGCCCCCAGGCCAGAAAACCCAGAAGGTGAGGTAGCTCCAGGGCAACCTGTGGGTCAGAGGAGGCTTCTGGGCAGGTCCACAGAGTCGGCTCTGACTTTGACCCCTTGGGAACCTCACTCCATCCCTGCAGGTGGCAGCAGGAAATGCCGACCTGCCGAGGCCAGCTGGCGTGCAGGGGGCCGGCCAGGTGCCCAGGCGCAGCTGCTGGGGAGTCAGCGCCAGCCCAAAGGAGGATGGACGTCTGCTAACAGGTGAGCAGCCGGAGCTGAGGCTGGTAGCCGAGGCTGGCCCCGGCTGTGTGGGGATGCTGGGCTGGGGTGCTCTCTTCTGCAATGTTGATAAAGTCTCGGGAGCTTATCTTTACTCAGTGTGAGGGAGGTTGTAAAAGATGCATTCCCTGGCACTGTTCCCTGAAGCTGTCTGGGGAAGCCTTCATCACCGGGGCCACTGATAAGAGGTTGGGGCGGGGGGAGTGACCAGGGCCCTGGACACCAGGTCTGGTCCAGACACACATCAATGAGACTCAAAGAACAGAGGGCGAGAACCACTCAGACCACCCCCCAACCCTCCCCTGCCCAGTTATCCCTCATGGTAAGCAAACATCTTAAAACTCCCAGACCAAAGGTTTGTGGCGGGTTTATTCACATGGGAAATCCGATCTGCTGAATTTCCTGTAGGAAAAATGTTCCTCGCAATTCGGGTTCTCAGAGGCGACTCAAGAATTGATGGTTCCTAAGCATTTTTAAATTGCGGTCAGCTTCTCAGGCCAGAAGACTTGTGTTTGTGCTTCAAATTCTGGTGGCCGCGCATCTTAGTTAAAAACAACTACTACTGGGGCCGGCGCTGTGGTGTAGCGGGTAAAGCTGCCGCCTGTAGTGCCGGCGTCCCATGTGGGCGCCAGTTCGAGTCCCAGCTGCTCCACTTCTGATCCAGCTCCTTGCTAATGGCCTGGGAAAGCAGCAGCAGATGGCCCAAGTGCTTTCTTCCTGCCCGTCCCTGCTCGGGGACCCAACCCGGCCTCCACAGTGGTGGGGCAGTCGGGCCTGAAGGCGCCTCCCAGGGTAAGCCAGGGACAGGACAGGGAGATGGCAAAGCACAAGCAGGCTGTGGCCTCGGCTGCTACAGAAATGGACCACGGTCAACAGTCAGCAGGAGCCAGGGGACGGGGAACCCTCATCACATGCACACCGAAAACCCAAGGCAAACAGATCCACAGGGGAAGCCTCTCGCCTCCACGGGAGCGCACAAGGAGCTGTCTCCGACAGAGAGGCCAAACAGCGTCCACTGGGTTTGCAGGAGAAAGTGAGAGAATCATGGGCGCTCAGAGCAAGCTCCGTCAGGCACACAGGCGCACACAAAACCCCGACGGCCAGGATCAACTTTAACAAAAACAGAAAATACAATATGAAAGGAATGCAAAGGGTTCTACCAAGTAATCCCTAAACCAAACATCCTTTACATTCTCCAAGATGCTCTTCCAACTCTTCAGGCTGGGTTAAACCAATTCATACACATCCGTCTACATGTCTCCTTCGGGCTTCCATTAAGCGTCCGGAGAGTTGAACCGCCAGCCCCCAGTGTCTCAGAGGACGCTACTTTCTAAAAATACTGGATGATTTTACAGCACACAGCGCTAGCGCCAAAGAAGGAAAGGGAGGGATGCGGGTCAACGGCTTGGGTATAAATTAAGGACGATTTCCGGCCTTTCTCCCATCTGGAGACCAACAGGGAGCTCCCCTCGGCCTTGCAGGGCGCCCCCCAGGGAGGCTGTCGGGGAGAACGGCTCCTGTTGTTCCGAGATGGCCTCTTGGCTTGACCACAGCACGCCAGCGGCCGTCCTGTGTGTGTGAGTGCCAGCAGAGGGGAGGGGGTGGCAGGGGAGCCCTCTGGTGGGGTCCCTTGCATTTGTCAGCAGTGGCACATCTACTGCATGAGGGCACACTTGCAGAGCGACAAACAGGACACAGCCCCTGTTTTATGACTTTGCCCGGCTTTACCATCTCCGCTCGAACAACTTTTATGCATTTCACATCCCACCAAATAGGGACACGTGGAGATCTGCCAAGTGCAAACAGCTTATCTTTCAAATTCCTTTACACATTCCCCGCGCTGTGCAAAACGTCCGAACGGCTTCGTGGTGGAGCCGCCGGCCCCGCGCTCCTCCTGCTGGTAGCGCTTCCTCGGCCGGCTCTGAGTCACCAACTACCCAATGAAAGAAAGCAGTGCAGACAAAAGAACGCGTCTCCAGGCTACCAGGGGGAAAACAGGACGGTGTGCAGGAGCCAAGGACGTGGGGGGCAGTGCAGCCTCCATGCCGGGGGCTGCTGGGATTGCCCAGTGCACAGCACCGTGGAAACACATGGGCAGCACCTGCTGTAGCCGAGGACTTGCACGGGCTCCTTCCAGCAATTCCGCTCCTAGGTGTGAGCCCAGCTGTGCATGCTCGGGCACCCACGGCAGCCTCTGCACAGAGCCACATGGATCCGACCACAGAGCGAGCTGGCGTGGCAGATTTAAGATGGCCACACATATACACATCTACCAAGCGCTCACTTTGCTTTTGGGTGTTAGAGTATCTGGTTTGCAGTTGTAAGCAGCATATGCTGCTTTGGTAATGCTTATCTACGGCCACAAGGTCCTGCCAAATGGCTCTCCATGTACCCCATACCACCAAGGATCGCCTTGAACAAGAATCTCCGTCAACCACAGAGGAGTCCACTCGGTAGGAACAGTGTCCCAGGGCAGATGCGCTGTCTACGAAGGCAGAACAAGGACGTGCGGGGAGGCTGAAGGGAGGCAGGAGGGCAGTTTCTGGGGTACTGAAAACACTGTCGACCGGAAGCAGGCGGTGGGTCCCTGAGTGTGCACACCTGTGAGGCCGGTGGCGATTGCCCGGGTGTACAGAGCTGTGAACGTTCAAAGAGCAGTGCACCTGTGGTTTTCACACTTCCCCAAATTTCAGTAAAATCAGGAGGAAAAAGATCTGCTCAGGGGTTCACAGCAGCAGAGCCAGCAGGAGACAGAAGGCACGCGCCAGCGACGGTCCGGGCTCACAGCTCGAAGCGCTGTCCCCACAGGGGAAGCCAGCTACGCCTTGGAACCATCTCACACAGGAAGCCAGGCACAGAAGACGGCAGCCGGGGGTCCCCTGTATATCTGCCTCAAAACTACACAGAGCTGGAGGGCGGGAGGTGGTGGCTGCTGGGAGCCCTCGAGGACCGGAAGGAGGCCCCCGGGGAGGCTCGGCTTCTGCCGGGGCTCTGATTCTCGACCTGGCTTTGCGGGCACGCTGGCTTCGTGGGGTTGGCACTCAACTGTGCCCCTAGCGTCTGATATGTTCCTGTGCGTATCCTGAGCTTCTGCAAAGCTTATTCCCCCAAAAAACTACTCAGAGATTTAAAAATAGGGAGTAAAATATGGGCCGAATTCTGCAGTGCAAAGCAACTGCTTAAAAGCTCACACTTGCAAAACTCGGATGCTATGGAGGACGTGCGGGGCACCCACCACGCCCCACGTCCCCAAAGATGTGGAAAGAATTCTCCAACAGTAAGTCAAAGGAAAGGACACAATGTTATTTCTCTTCCACTCAACAACGGAAGACACAGATGCAGAACAACTCACTGTTTCTGTAGATTACTAAATAATTCTGCTCTTTCTGAAGACAACTCCAAGTGCTGATACGTTCTTGGCAAAAAAAAAATTAGCATGAAAAATTTGAGAGGAAAGTGAACTTCGCATACGTAGCCCAACGCCTCTCCGCCCCCTCGCAGCAGGACAGCTTCTCGTCGGAAGGGAGAGTCCCGCACCGAGGGGGAACGGGGGCGTCTGCTCAGCCTTGCCCGCTGTCAACGCGTGACTGCGGTTCCGGTCTCGGCCATCCCCGTCATCCAATTTTGTTGACTCATGTTCCCTCCTTTCCTCCCCTTTCCCCCCACTCGGCGGGGGCGGACACTCGATGCTCCCACCGAGGGAACAGCGTGGCCCGGAGGGGACGCTGAGGAAGTCCAGTCGCACCCCTGGGTCACGGAGCTTGTCCAGCTGCACACAGATGTGGCTGTACTTGGCTGCCATGTGACCCTGCCTCCTTGGGTGGCTGCGCGGCCCTGAGTGGTGGCTTAGTGGTGTCCATGGGGACCCAGGGGTGGGAACACAGGGCCGGGGGCGCGCCTTCCCGTGGTTGTGAGTCACCAGCCTGATGCACAAACCAGACGAGTGAGTTCGGCCAGGACCTGCTCCCAGATGTCTCCAGGGAGGCCAGGGAAGCAGTGTGGACTCTTGGGTCTGTCCGCCCCCGCGGTGCTAAGTCCTTAACGTCAGAGCACAGCTCCGCATCCACACCCGTCTCCCTCCGTGCCACTCTCGAGTCTCCCCGAGTCCCTCCCCCACCAGCCAGGCTGCCACCCCCCACCCCACCTCCACATCCGCCCCCCCCTTCAAGGCTTGGCAGCCGGGCATGAGAAGCCACAGCTGGGCCCCTTCTCCCAGCTCGGAGGACGCGTGTAGCTCCCCCACTGCACTGGAGTGCACAGAGCTGCTGACCTACTTACGATTCCCATCTCTTCTGTCTCCGGGGGCCCAAACCACAAAGCCCCTTCCTTGCTTGGGCTCTGGCCTCCCCGCCCCTGGCAGGCACCATGCTGCGCCTGGGTAGATCAGCAGGGTGGGGCTGTTGGGGCCTGTGTCCTCCACGCACCCCCGTGTGGTCTCAGCGCTGTGCCCCACTCTCCCTCACGTCACAGACGGAGGCTTCCCTTCCCATCCTCGGTGCGCCTGGCATTGCCACACAGGGCGAGCACACAGAGCGAGCCTGGTACGGAGGATAGGCGAGCCACGAGAGAGAGGCGATGGCAGGTGCCGTGCACACGGGAGGAGGGAGCCCTCTGCTCGGCACAGGGGCCCAGCTTCTCCAAATTCAGGGAGGAAACAGGATGTGAAAGAGGCAGCGAGGGAATGGCTGCAGGGCTGGCAGGGTGCTGGGTGTTCCCAGCAGCAGGGAGGGAGCTTGGCCTTGAGGTCTGGGCCTCGCAGCCAGAACAGACGGCCTCCCCCACGCATGGCTCCCAGCAGAGGCAGGGGCCGCTCCTCCGACTCCGCCCGTAACAACAGCACGGGGACGGAGAAATGGACCCGCCATGGCCATCTCAAAGGCACACGCAGGAAGCTGGAAGGAGACGCGACCACTAGGGTGAGAGGTCCTTCCTCATCCGTCCCTGGTCAGAGAGAAATCGAGGCGTCTCCAAGCAATAGAGTTACGGCTGGAAAGGGCTGGGAAAGAAACAAAGAGGGGGCCGGAGAGAAAGGAGGGGCAGAGTGGGAGGACGGAGGGGTCAAGGCCGGGCCCCCATCAGCACTGCGTGGGCGCCTTGGTTCACACCTGTGTCAGTCTGAGCCAGCGCTGCCTGCCCTGGGTCCACACTTGGGCAGCTCCCCTCCCCCACGCCCGGCCTCAGAGGATTCCTGCCGGGCGCCCACCCTCGGGTCCCAGCCCACCATCACCCGCGCGTCACACCTTCAGAGAACTCCTGGCTGGGTCTGAGAGCTGAACTCAAAGGCCCAGCAGTGAACTTCTGCCGCGACCCAGGATGCGTGTTCCCGCGCCGGCCCCAGACCCCGAGCCCCAGCCTGGCAGGGCCCAGGGGCAGCCAGCCAGAGGGACCTGCGCCACCTGCGGGGCCATCGCTGCCAACACGTCCCAGAGGATCCTGCGGCGCTGGGGAAGGGGCACAAGGCGGCGGGGGACCCACTTCGTGCCGAGCACGGGCAGCAGAGGCAATTTTGTGTTTATCCCACTGCGTTCCACCGGCTGATCCTTTAAGGACCCTACAGTTTGTAAGACACTCAAAAAGGAAACACGAAAAGCCCAAGTGACTAGCGAAATATTTCAAGAATGACTGACACGCAGCTCAGAATTAGGTTTTTTTTTTCCAAAAAGATTTATTTATTTATTTGAAAGGGGAGAGAGAGAAAGTGACAAAGAGAAAAGAGAGAGAGAGAGGGAGAGAGATTTTCCACCTGCTGGTTCAGTCCCCAGACGTCCACACCTGACCCAGGAACACCATCCCAGTCTCCACACGGATGGCAGGGGCCCATGTACTAGGGCTGGATGGGAACAGAGCAGCTAGGACTCCAGCTGCCAGGGCCCCGAGCAGCTGCATAACCCTCTGCACCAGCCACAGGGTGTGCTCCAAGGTCCCCACCCACCCCTCCCCACCCACTGGCTCTCTCCTCCCCAGTGCAGGTGTGGGGTGTGGGTGTGCTCCAAGATCCATCACCCGCCCCTCCCACCCCACTGGCTCTCTCCTCCCCAGTGCCAGTGTAGGGTGTGGGTGTGCTCCAAGGTCCATCACCTGACCCTCCCCACCCACTGGCTCTCTCCTCCCCAGTGCCAGTGTAGGGTGTGGGTGTGCTCCAAGGTCCCCACCCGCCCCTCCCCACCCACTGGCTCTCTCCCTCCCCAGTGCCAGTGTAGGGTGTGGGTGTGCTCCAAGGTCCCCACCCGCCCCTCCCCACCCACTGGCTCTCTCCCTCCCCAGTGCAGGTGTAGGGTGTGGGTGTGCTCCAAGGTCCCCACCCACCCCTCCCCACCCACTGGCTCTCTCCTCCCCAGTGCCGGTGTGGGGTGTGGGTGTGCTCCAAGGTCCCCACCCACCCCTCCCCACCCACTGGTTCTCTCCTCCCCAGTGCAGGTGTGGGGTGTGGGTGTGCTCCAAGGTCCATCACCCGCCCCTCCCACCCCACTGGCTCTCTCCTCCCCAGTGCCAGTGTAGGGTGCGGGTGTGCTCCAAGGTCCATCACCTGACCCTCCCCACCCACTGGCTCTCTCCTCCCCAGTGCCAGTGTAGGGTGTGGGTGTGCTCCAAGGTCCCCACCCGCCCCTCCCCACCCACTGGCTCTCTCCCTCCCCAGTGCCAGTGTAGGGTGTGGGTGTGCTCCAAGGTCCCCACCCACCCCTCCCCACCCACTGGCTCTCTCCCTCCCCAGTGCAGGTGTAGGGTGTGGGTGTGCTCCAAGGTCCCCACCCACCCCTCCCCACCCACTGGCTCTCTCCTCCCCAGTGCCGGTGTGGGGTGTGGGTGTGCTCCATGGTCCCCACCCGCCCCTCCCCACCCACTGGCTCTCTCCTCCCCAGTGCCGGTGTGGGGTGTGGGTGTGCTCCAAGGTCCCCACCCGCCCCTCCCCACCCACTGGCTCTCTCCTCCCCAGTGCCGGTGTGGGGTGTGGGTGTGCTCCAAGGTCCCCACCCACCCCTCCCCACCCACTGGCTCTCTCTCCCTCCCCAGTGCCGGTGTGGGGTGTGGGTGTGCTCCAAGGTCCCCACCCACCCCTCCCCACCCACTGGCTCTCTCCTCCCCAGTGCAGGTGTGGGGTGTGGGTGTGCTCCAAGGTCCCCACCCGCCCCTCCCCACCCACTGGCTCTCTCCTCCCCAGTGCCGGTGTGGGATGTGGGTGTGCTCCAAGGTCCCCACCCGCCCCTCCCCACCCACTGGCTCTCTGCTCCCCAGTGCCAGTGTAGGGTGTGGGTGTGCTCCAAGGTCCCCACCCGACCCTCCCCACCCACTGGCTCTCTCCTCCCCAGTGCCGGTGTAGGGTGTGGGTGTGCTCCAAGGTCCATCACCCGCCCCTCCCACCCCACTGGCTCTCTCCTCCCCAGTGCCGGTGTGGGGTGTGGGTGTGCTCCAAGGTCCCCACCCGCCCCTCCCCACCCACTGGCTCTCTCCTCCCCAGTGCCGGTGTGGGGTGTGGGTGTGCTCCAAGGTCCCCACCCGCCCCTCCCCACCCACTGGCTCTCTCCTCCCCAGTGCCGGTGTGGGGTGTGGGTGTGCTCCAAGGTCCCCACCCGCCCCTCCCCACCCACTGGCTCTCTCCTCCCCAGTGCAGGTGTGGGGTGTGGGTGTGCTCCAAGGTCCCCACCCACCCCTCCCCACCCACTGGCTCTCTCCTCCCCAGTGCCGGTGTGGGGTGTGGGTGTGCTCCAAGGTCCCCACCCGCCCCTCCCCACCCACTGGCTCTCTCCTCCCCAGTGCAGGTGTGGGGTGTGGATGTGCTCCAAGGTCCATCACCCGCCCCTCCCCACCCCACTGGCTCTCTCCTCCCCAGTGCAGGTGTGGGGTGTGGGTGTGCTCCAAGGTCCATCACCCGCACCTCCCCACCCACTGGCTCTCTCCTCCCCAGTGCCGGTGTGGGGTGTGGGTGTGCTCCAAGGTCCCCACCCACCCCTCCCCACCCACTGGCTCTCTCCTCCCCAGTGCAGGTGTGGGGTGTGGGTGTGCTCCATGGTCCCCACCCGCACCTCCCCACCCACTGGCTCTCTCCTCCCCAGTGCAGGTGTGGGGTGTGGATGTGCTCCAAGGTCCATCACCCGCCCCTCCCCACCCCACTGGCTCTCTCCTCCCCAGTGCAGGTGTGGGGTGTGGGTGTGCTCCAAGGTCCATCACCCGCACCTCCCCACCCACTGGCTCTCTCCTCCCCAGTGCCGGTGTGGGGTGTGGGTGTGCTCCATGGTCCCCACCCGCACCTCCCCACCCACTGGCTCTCTCCTCCCCAGTGCAGGTGTGGGGTGTGGGTGTGCTCCAAGGTCCATCACCCGCCCCTCCCCACCCCAGTGGCTCTCTGCTCCCTTCCCAACAGGATAAATCCCTGCTCCAAAGGCAGGCGGCCGGGCAGTCTTTTCTGTGGAGTCGCAGAGCAGGTGGCTGACCGGGCCTGTAACTCACGCCCACCCTAAGGATCTCATTGGCGCCTACAAGGCTGGGGTAGTTGGTGGAGAGCTGGATGGGGTCCCTGCTCCCGGATGTGGGTATCTGGGAGGTGAACCAGCAGAGGGGATCTCGCTCTCCCCCACCCTGTCCTCATTAAGAAGCAGCTAGGACAGGCTTTGCCCTGCTCTCAGGACACCTGCCAGGACACGGCAGGGGCGGGCCGTCCGGCCAGGCCAGCAGGGCCCCGCTCTCCCCGGATAAGTCCGGGAGGGGACAGCCCAGGCTTGGGGCTCGGCCTCCCACACGGTGGCCCCAAGCAGGGCCCGGCAGCGGGAGAGCAAAGCCGGCAGCCTCCAGCCCACAGCATGCAGGGCCCGGAGGCTCAGCCGAGGGAGCCCAGCGCCTTCCACCCGGTCTCAGCTCCTCCCGAGAGAAAGACGCAACGCTGGACACCCTGCGTGACGGGCAGCAGCAGGGTCCCCAAGCCCCGAGGAGCCCCTCCTAGCAACGCTGCCCCCGGAGGACGACACGATCAGATTTGCTCTGGGGACAGACGTGGCCGGCAATGCACCCTGCAGAGCGACACGCACCAGGGAAGACAGCAGGGTGACCGTGCCAGTGGGCACCTCCGGCGAGCACAGGGCCAGCGAGGGCGGCTGGACCACAACGCCTCACCCGCCGCGAGCCACACTCGGCACTTTCCCAGGGCCCACCCCCCAACAGGAGTGCAACACTTAGGGTTGGAAAAGGGAAAATGAGGTGAACCACAGAGGAAAGTCAAACTTTCTCTGGTCAAAACTGTGGTTTCCCAATGACAGGCTCTGGTATGTACACTGTGGCCGGGGGGGGGGGGGGGGGGCAGGAGCACTCTCTTGAGGTTCCTAGGAGCGGCTGTGGTCAACTCCACAGGCGTGGCCCGTCCAGGCCCAGGGCCAAACCACACTTCCCCCACACCTCCTTAAAGACGTGAAGAGGCAGCGCTGAGGGAGACACGCTGCCTGCTCCACCGACAGCCACAAGCCCAGGTCACGGCACACGGCTGTGCCCTTCCTCCCTGGCCACACCCGGCAAACACTGATGCCCATTACCTACAGCTCGCAGAACTACAGAGCTTTGGGAGATCTGTGCACACAAAACATGGCGTCTAATGCACAGCACTTACAGAGCACGTATATTAGCATCTAGAAAATCTATAGACACCTGCTGCTGCCACCCATCCTGAAGGGAAAAATGCAAATCACGTTGAGCCACAGTGAATGAACAGTAACCACGAAGATACAATTTCAACAGCCATGTACACTTCAAGTTCTGAAAGTGGTTTCAGGAGAGAGACTGGCATGTGATGTAACCAGCTAAGCTTCTGCCTGTGGCACTGACAACCCATAGGAGTGCCGATTCGTGTCCCGGCTGCTCCACCACCAAGCCAGCTCACTGCTAATGGCCCAGGAAAGCAGCAGAAGATGGCCCAAGTACCTAGGTCCCTGCGCCCACACCAGAGACCAGGATAAAGTTCTAGGCTCCTGGATTTGGCTTGGCAGAGCCCAGGTGGTTGGGGCCATTTGGGGAGTGAACCAGATGGAAAATCTCTCTCTCTGTAATTCTGCCTTTCAAATAAATAAAATTTTTAAAGTTATTTCAGTCACTTATATCAACCATATGCTTTGCCTTTGTTTTTAAATTTTGGATTCACAAGTCATACTTGCACCTTTTCATAGCACGCCGTGCAGTGTCTCAGCATAAACCTCTCACTCCCAGCAGGCAGCCAGTCTTCCATTTCCTTATCTGTGTTTAGAGTCCACCAGCTCCTGTCTCCAGTTCTTCACACCACACCCAATACATCACCACGCACTACGGTCATCCGGCTGTTCTATGGGAAACCAAGCCGGGCTGCCTTCACCCAACAGTGCTTTTGCACCCATTACCCAGCCTCCCTCAAATCAACATGTGTGCACACGCGTGCGCGCACACACATTATATTATAATATATATATATTATATATTATATATTATATATATTATATATTATATATATTATATATATATTACACATATTATATATAAAATAACCTTTGCATAGGAGAGAAAACATGCAGTGCTTGTCTTTCTGTGCCTGGCTTATTTCACTTAACATAGTGGTCTATAGTTCCATTCATTTTGCTACAAATACCAAGATCTGGGGCCAGCACTGTGGCATAGCAGGTAAAGCCACCACCTGCAGTGCTGGCATCCCTTATAGCCACCAGCTCCAGTCCCAGCAGCTCCACTTCTGATCCAGCTCTCCGCTATGGTCTGGGAAAGCAGTGGAAGATGGGCCAAGTCTTTGGGCCCCTGCACCCATGTGGGAGACCTGGAAGAAGCTCCTGGCTCCTGGCTTCTGATCTGCTGAGCTCTGGCATTGTGGCCATCTGGGGAGTGAACCAGCGGATGGAAGACCTCTCTCCCTCTCTCTGCCTCTCCTTCTCTCTCTGTGTAACTGACTTTCAAATAAATCTTTAAAAAAAATACAAGGTCTTATTTTTTATATTCCGTCGTGTATACACATTTTCTTTATCCATTGTTGGATACCTACATTGACTCAATATCTCGACTGTTGTGAATCCCTTTATCAGAAACACAAGCTAGAATGACTGGCTGATGTTAATGATAAGTCAACAAATAAGTTATAAATCATACCAGTTTTTGGTCATTACTTCAGCTATAGATTTTGATAGTCTTATACAAAGAAAAGTGAGGCACCGTGGCTACCAAAATACACATTTTTAAATCATTAAATATCTTTGAAAAAAGATTATTTTCTGTATAGTTTTAGTGTTAGATGCATTTAGTTGCATTTCAGATCAGTAAGAATGGAAAATACACATACATGAGTACTTTCAAAAGCTCATGAAAATGGAATTAAATGTTTACTTTGGTGCAAAACATTTTGAAATCCATGCGTACAAGAGGTCTCTGTTCGTGGAAAATTTGTATTATGAACAAACCATGCACGGATTCCTCATATCTCTCGCACCAAAATAAACACATCTCTTAATTCCATTTTCTAAGAACTTTCTGAAGAACCCTCGCCTGAGATAGGCATCCTTGATCTATCGCCCAAAGTAAGTTTTTAACCTGAGGACCTCAGATCTGAACTACCCACAGCGCCCCTGGAAGCTGTCAACATCCCCAGATGACACAGGGGCTGCAGCCTGTTCCACGTGCTTGTCGCTTCCCGCCTGATCCCCGGGGGAGGCCCTGGCAGCCTCCCCGGCCCATCCCTGATGGTGGACACGACTCATCTTTGAGAGCCACACACGATGGATTTTCCTTTCATTAATCTGCAGACTTTGCCTTCTGAAGACAGGCACCTCCAGACGTTGTTTTGCTTTCAATAAACCATCATTTTCTGCTCTCATCCACCCAGCCTTCGTTGTTGTCTGTGTGTGTGTGCACGTGTGTATATGTGTGTACACACACACGTACACTGGCCCTATCTCTAATTTGACGGGACACATTCAGTATCAACTGTGCAAGTCTAAAACAAATTTTTTCATCAACAATATCAGCGATCATGGTTTCTTTTTTTTAAGGCTTGTCTAGAAAAATCTGGGTGGAGCAAACCCATGATGGGGAATCTTATCTTAGCCCAGGGAGCTGAAGGGATTGGGAGTGTCCATCTTTCTTCTTTTGTTCCCCACTGACTAGACAGGAAACTGGCCCAACACACAGTCTGCCCTCTGGACACGGGGGCTGGCTCTCCTGAGGCCCCTCACTGCACGGAGTTCAGTGTCCCAGCCTCTGTGAGCAGCCCTCTTACTTTCTGCTTTACAAAATTAGTGAAACTAGAGTACTGTTCAGATTGCGCTTGGGCCCCTGCACCTACGTGGGAGACCAGATGAAGCTCCGGGCGCCTGGCTTTGGTCTGGTCCAGCCCCGGCCACTACAGCCATGTGGGGAATAAAGCAGCAGATGGAATATTCTCTCTCTGCCTTTCAAATAAATAAAGTCAGCCTGGAAAAAACAGAGAGCCAAGTGCCTACCTTGGGTTCTAGGCTCCACACATGCTCTCGTATGTGCCCTGGCCCCTTAGATGGACAGCTGTCACAGGCGGGCCCGCAGCCAAGGTGCCAGCTCCCCAGGGAGCTCTCCCCACCCCCCAGGCGTGAGATACATGGCTGCAGCCCACGTCCCACGAAGCCACAGCTCTCGTCAGGTCACCACACAACTCACTCGTGCCCTACTCAGGTCAGCAGCCACCCCTCCAGCTCCTGCCCCACCGTGGGCCACCACCTTGGTGACCTCTCCCCAAAGGCCAAGCCCAGAGCTGATGGAGCCATCGGATGCTTGGCGGTAAGATTCAACTCGAACCACCCATCACGGCACATCCAGGCTAACGTCCATTTTCCCAAGCCTCCATGAGATAACAGTAGCATGCGTGCCTCTCATTCTGGCAGGAGCGAGACCACCCTACTGAGCGGGTGCCAAGTCTCAGCTCTACAAGATGACAACTTCTGAAGATGGACAGCGGTGGTGGACACACAAGAGCGTGAGCATCCTTACGGACAAGGAACTCCACACCTGTGGTCACTGAAGGGGCGGCCATTTGGGGACGCCCATGTCCTGTATCAGAGGGCCTGGGTGGCACAGTCCAGGCCCTACTCTCCATTCCAGCTTCCGGCTACTGCACACCCTGGAGGTCTCTGCCACCCCCCCACCCCCACCCCAGGAGACTGGGACTGGCTTCAACCCTGGCCCAGGTCTGGCTGTCGTGACCACTGGGGGAGCAAACCAACAGACCGGTTATCTGTGTACCCTATCCCGCCCTTTCATAGGAACACCATTTAAACAATGGTTACTATGGTAATGGTATGTTATGTCCATTTTCCCACACTGCACTAGGCCTTGTGCTTACTCCAGAGGCCACCCACACCACCTGGCTCCCTGGACACGGGAGACAAGGCCACATCGGTGCCCTGGCTCATCCCCTCGGCCCATCTCCCTGAACGGCACGGTTTAGCCGGTTGGCTCTCCGGATTCTCTGGAATGCAATTCTAGATGTTTGCTGCCTTCCCACAAACCGGACCGGAGGGCTCCCGCCTGTCTGGTTTTGGGCACACTCTCCTAAGTGCTGCTATTTCTTACGGTTTGGAGAAGGAAGCTCCAACACTTCTCCACGGGCCTCCAGCACCCAAGAGCTCCCAGCCTTTCAGTCCAGGGTCTGTCCTCAAGGCCACCGCTGGCCTGAGACTCACACACAGATGTCAGTCATTACGGTCGCCAGGGGAATCGGCCAAGAGGGTCCTGCTTAAGTGGCTCACACCCAGGTCAGGGATGTGCCTTGGAACGGAGCCTCCGAGCACCTGCGGCAGGTCCCTCACTCCGTGAGCTGCCCGAGCTCCCCACGTGGAGGTGGCAGGAGGGCAAGCAAGGCAGAGGTACCCAGCCCTGGGCCAGACACTGTCCCCTAACCACACCCATGGCTTCTGCCCATCTTCATCCCCCGTCCCGAGCCCAGCTGCTGTTGGAGCAAAACCTCTGGGCCGTCCGCAGGGGGAGGCCAGGGCCACACCAGGACACGCGGCAGTGAAATGACCCCTCTCGGGACGGGACAGACGGGCCCCCAGGTCCCAGCTGTCAGGAAGCACAGAACCGCGTGTGAAGGCGGCTCCGAGCCGCACATGCAGACCCGAGCCCCCCCCCCCCGCCAAGGCGCACAGGTGCAGCATGGTTTCTCCCAGACCATTCCACACCAAGGGCCAGGAGGGAGAGGGGAGGGCGAGCCTCCTACCCTCCCCTTTCCTCTGTAAGGAAAGCCATTTGTGACCGCTAAGCTTTGCAGCAGACAACACCAGGCAGGCTGCTCTTGCTCCAACACCCGCCGGGTGCACCAAGCCTGCAAACAGAGGCAGCTCCCATGCACACGGCTAAGCGCGGGCTCCTCACCCTCAGCTCGCCTCTCCGTCTGCTCCTGGCCTTCATTTGGACAAAAGCGCATGGGCTTCAGGGCCTCAGGAGCGCCCTGCCTCCCTCCTCACTACTGGACAGCAGAGGAAGCCTGGTGGGGCACGGAGCCCCCGGGGCTGGGCGCACACAATGGGAAGGAAGGCACCAACAATGCGCCCTCGAGAGACGCGCTTCCCGCAGTCTGCGGCACTCATTAATCCCCATTTCCAGGTCAAGGCCTGCGCTTCCCGAGGCCCTGATCCGCTGCCGGCCCCCAAGTCCCCCGGGCGTGCACCGGTGCCACAGGACATCCTCCTGCCGTAAAATCAGCCTCTCATCTCAAGGGCGGAAAACGTTCACCAGCGCTTCAACCCAGGGGCAAGGACCTCGTGGGGCTGCAAGTCGGCCAGGGTCAGAGCCTCGTGGTTAAACCTAACCGCGGGCACCTGAGCCAGGTGGCGTCCCAGCAGGTGCCTCTCCTTGGCTAGACCCAATACGCTCGCCAAGATTCTGGAAATCTCCCTGACGGCAGAGAGCTCTGCACGAGTATGGAGGCGAGGGACACAGCAGAGCGTTCACCGCCCCACAGCCGAGGAAGGCAAAGGTCTTTGGGGAATCCAGGCGGCCCCCACCCTCGGGAGCGACGCTCACACCCCTACCGATGCTCAGAATCAAGAACAGAGCTTCAGATGAGGAAACCGGGTTCCGGGGAAAACCACGCCCACGGCTCCCCGGACCCAGCACGGGGCATGTCATCAAGGCGACTGAGCCGCACTGCCCCGCACAACCTAACAACCTCGTAGCAGGAAGACAGAAGTGTTGTAGCTTCTCAGATGAAAAAACGCATTTTATCTCCTGTGCGGGAGAACGGCTTCACAGATTCCGTGTTTCACGAAAATGTAAATCTAAGGGTTGAAATGCTCTATTATTTTCCACATCATCTGTTGTAAGCACTTACCAGGGTTATTTTATAAAACTGTAAACTAACTTTAGGCTACCTGTTTATGACCAAATAAAAATAAACCCCTAATTATGAATATAGGAAAACTGAAATTAAACAGTTAAAAGGTTACTACTTTTTTTTTTTTCAAGTCGGCCAGCATTTTTTTTTTTTTTTTTTTTTTTGAGCCAGCACATCTACAAAAATTGTATCACAAGGAAAAGTTCAGAACAGGCTCATCACGCTGCTGGCGGCGGCCAGAGCAGCAGCTGTCTTCCCAGCTCGGTCTCCAAAGGAGAGGCTTCCCCCGGGACGCAGGATCGGGCCCCATTCCCCTCCAGCCGGCAAGAGCAGGGGCCCGGGGCTGGCCTCAGCGCTACCCTCCCACGAGTGCAGGCTCATTAGCTTCTGAGGTCAGAGCCACACGGACTCTGCTCCTTACTGCTAGGAGGTACAGACACAGGGCCTTGCAGACTCCTCTCCTCGGCCCCCAGGAGCACGCTGGCCACCCCCTGCAGAATCATCAGTTCTACTCCCGAGTCGGCCAAGTCCACTAACCTGGCCGCACAGGCCTCTGGCCAAAACCGAGAACTCAGCAACTTCCTCAGAACCCCACCTGCCCCTGAGTTCAAACACAAGCCCCCAGCGACCCCTGGGGAGGGCTTGGGGGGAGGGGAAGCCGGGGGAGGGATGGTGCGAGGGATCGAGGGAGGAAGAGAAGAAAGGCGCACACTCACGCCCCGCCTTTCCCAATACAGCAAAAAATGGCCACTCTCGCGCCATGCAGGGATTCTTTAAGCCCAAAAAGTCGTCACTGTTTTTTGTTTTTGTTTCTTTTTTTGACAGGCAGAGTGGACAGTGAGAGAGAGAGACAGAGAGAAAGGTCTTCCTTTACTGTTGGTTCACCCTCCAATGGCCACTGGCGGCCAGCACATTGCGCTGATCTGAAGCCAGCAGCCAGGTGCTTCTCCTGGTCTCCCATGCGGGTGCAGGGCCCAAGCACTTGGGCCATCCTCCACTGCCTTCCCAGGCCACAGCAGAGAGCTGGACTGGAAGAGGAGCAACCGGGACAGAATCTGGCACCCCAACTGGGACTAGAACCCGGGGAGCCAGCACCACAGGCGGAGGATTAGCCTAGTGAGCCGTGGCGCCAGCCCATCGTTGTTTTTTTTTTTTTAAAGGAAACTATTTTTACAAATTGCTTTATGGACCAAAGGTGGTAACGTCATTCATTCTCTCTCTCTCTCTGCTTCCCTCCCCGCCCCTTCACTGTCCCTCTCATTTCACTCAGGAATTGGCAAAGGACCCAATACCCTCTAGGGTGACTCCTACACAGGGCCGCTGGCCCCTGCGCCCCACGAGCCCAGGTAGGGACACCTGCCGAGGCCTGGAGTGAATTCTGAGTCATGAAGAGTACTAAAGGAGCTAAGACAAAGAGGCCAGTCACAGCGCCACCCGACGTGAGACACACGGCACCCTTCACTAAAGGCGTCTGGGGTGTGCACTGTCCAACTCAGGCTGTCTGAAAAACAGTCAATGTTTGCCCCGCTGCACCAGGCACCAGAGCCACCCACAATCAAACAATCAAAAAAAGTGCGTGCTGTGGCTTGGCACAGTGGGTTACGCTGCCAACTGGGACACCCACATCCCATACCAGGGCTCCTGCTCCAGCTTCTGGCTGATGCACACCCCAGGAGGCGGCAGGTAATGTCTCAAGTCCATGGGTCCCTGTCACCCACGTGGGAGACCTGGATGGAGTTCCTGGCTGCAGGCTTTGGGCCTGGCCCAGCGCTGGCTGTGCAGGCATGTGGAGAGCAAACCACCGGATGGAAGACCTGTCTGCCTGCCTCTCCCTCTCTTTCCAGGAATATAAGGAAGTGTGCGCCCGCAAAGGACAGTGGGGCCTGCTTGCATTACAAAGGCAGGGTCAGCCCCAGGTCCCAAAGCAGGTGACAGCTGTCCCACATGGCACAGCTCCCCTGAGGCCTGGGGTCGGGCTGGGGGGTCCCCTGCTCCCTGCAAGTCTGCACTCTGACGAGGTGCATGGGCAAAGCTGATGCATTAGCTGAACGTCTGTGCACTCTGACACTTGTGACGTGCAAGCTTGGGTTTGGGGTGGGGCGGGGGGGTACCCATAAAAGCAAGGGAACAGCTGGAGACTCTAACTCCCGGGCAGCGGACGAACTCAAGAGCTGCTGCAGGCTTCCCCGGCCCGGCCCGACAGCAGCTCGCTTGCGAGGAGGATGCCCGACTGTGAAATGGCTTCCGGCCCCACCCTCTGCTGGGTTGCCGCCCTAGGTCCCAGGCTGCGCCCCACGAGGACACTGCTGCCATCGGGGTGGGATGGAGGCGGCAGCCAGCGGCGCGGGAATGAAGTCATGCCCCGGCCCGCGCGGGAAACGCCACACGCAGCAAAGATCGGCTGCGCGATAAGCCCTGAAAGCCATTCCCCAGCTCAGCTGTTTCGGGGCAGCCCCGGAATGAGCTGACCGGCGCCCAGCTGCGGCCACGCCACGGCCGGCCAGCCAGCGGCCTCTGTGCTGTGCCCCGAGCAGGGCGCCTCTGGGCCGGGCCCTGCCCTTCCTCCTCGCTCACCATGAGCCAGGCCCCCAGCCCGAGCTGGCTGTGGATACACACACAGCAGAAGGCAGACCACGTGGGACAGAGCGACAGACAGGAGCAGTGGGGCTCGCGGACAGCAAGACCGCGCTGGAGGACAGCCCCGCTCTGCGGCTGAGGTCTCCGGAGAGAGACCCCAGGGTCACTCACAGGTGCTGATGAGCCCCAGGGCAAGTGGGCAGTGGTCAGTTCTCATAGCCCTGTTTTTCACTTTAGAGGTGCTGTGCAACATGGATGGAAGAACCCCAAAACACAGGGACGGGTGTCAGGCTGCAGAGGGCACCGGGGCCGGGCGCACGGCTACCGCGCCCGTGTGACCAGATGAGGATTAGCCACAAAGAACCCTCTGGGTGCTGACCGGAGCACAAACCACACAATGCGCCCACCAGGGAGGGGATTTCCGGTCCCCCAGCGGGCCCTGCGCCTCTGCCCTCCGCGCTGGCCACAGGGACGTCCAGGGAGCCCTGCGGGCTGGGGGATGGGAAAGGAGCTCCACCTGCTTTGAGCACCCCCACCAGGGGCGGGGATAGAGGGAGGGCATGGAAAGACAGGTGCAGAGCCGCCAGGAGTCCCACGGAAGACGCCTGGCCGTGGATTCTCCCTCTCAAGGTGGCCTGCGTCACTCGGCCATGACCTGGGTGCCCCGCCTGCTGCACGCGACAAGGACAAGAGCCTGAGGAGCCTCCCACAGCACAGCTGAGTGCCCTCTGCCGCCCATGGCTTTCCCTTGAGCTGTCCCTGTCCATCACCAGCTCCCCACGCAGCCGAGGGAGGGAGGGGCCGGGCTCCGTGTTCTCCAGGCTTCCTGCGACCCACAGTGAAGATGTTCTGAGACAAGACACCAGCCCCACAGCCGGGAGTGTCCCAGCAGCCAGGACAAAGCAGGGGACCCGTCAGGAGCCTCGGGTCTCAGAGGCTCCCCAGGTCGCAGCCCTGGAATTGGTTCAGAACAAGACTCATCCAGGGTTCTTCAAAAATTCCCTGGGAAAACGGAATTGAAAATTATGGGTGATTCGGCACCAGCAAACGTCGCAACTCACACGTAGATTTCATGGCGGGCTTTATTCCCCCCCACCAGGAACATTATCAAGACCGCTTGTGTGTGTGGAGCTCAGAAAAATTGGGGAAACCAAAATAAACTTTAATTCCATTTTCCATGAGCTTTCTGAACCGCACAGCCCCGGGTTAGACTTAACACCATCAGCCCCTGGGGCGCCACTGCCAACAAACACGGGTGGGGGGGATTCCCTGGAATTCACACCCCTGACCCCGGAGAAAGGCTCAGCGATTCTGAAGCACTCACAACCCACAAGACAGAGTCACCAGCCTCAACACAGCTCAGGCAGGGCAGGCCACCAGGGCACAGGTGCGGCCGCAGCCCGGCGAGGACAGCGATGGAGGCCACAAGGGCTTCTCCAGGGCATGCCCTCCTGTGCCAGGCGCGGCAGCTTGGACTTGGCCCGTGACACAGAGGTGGCTGTGCTTCCCCAGGTGACGAGATGGCCATGGCGGGGACTGGAGGAGGCGTCCTCACCAGGCCAAGTGGGCACTTAACACAGCTATGCTGAGTACAGAATGACCCGCGGAGCAAACTCTGCCAGGGGTGGGGCCGTCTGATTCCCCAGGTGCTCTCAGGGCGTGTGGCCATTCCACAGACCTCCGTGCCACGGGCCACGCACGCTCGGCCATCACCTCCAAGCCACTTAAGCTCGCTCCACTCGTGCACCTTGTCCGTGGAGCTGGAGGCAATGGGGATGAGGGAACAGGAGCGTGAGGCGAGAGCACGCCTAGCACAAGGGCAGCGCCGCCCTCGCTGATCTTCCAGGGGACGGCAGGTGGGAGGCAAGGAGGGGGAACATGTGGGAAGCGCTGAGAAACTTCCGGAAGGTTTAAGGACACGCACAGCGTGCTCCATGGAGCCCACTTCAGTCAAGAAAGTACGACCCAAAACTACACGCCGACGACGAATCATCATTCGTCTATTATTAGTATATAACTTTCAGGAAGGTTCCAGAAAATCCCTCTCATCCAGAAAAAAACAGTATTCCTGATGCCAGTAAAATAAGGTTTTTCTATTCTATGTCCCATAAAATAAGTGTGTATTTTAAACACTTACTTATAATTAAACAATACAGGAAAATATAGAAAAAAAAAAAACTAGGGCCAGCGCTGTGGCTCACATGGCTAATCCTTCGCCTGCAGCACTGGTACCCCAGGTTCTAGTCCCGGTCGGGGTGCCGGATTCTGTCCCAGTTGCTCCTCTTCCAGGCCAGCTCTCTGCTGTGGCCTGGGAAGGCAGTGGAGGATGGCCCAAGTCCTTGGGCCCTGCACCCCATGGGAGACCAGGAGAAGCACCTGGCTCCTGGCTTTGGATCGGTGCAGCGCCGGCTGTAGCGGCCATTTGGGGGGTGAACCAACGGAAGGAAGACCTTTCTCTCTCTCTCTCTCTCTCTCTCTCACTGTCTAACTCTTCCTGTCAAAAAAAAAGAGAGAAGAGAAGAGAAAAAAAAAGAAAAGAAAAGAAAAAAGAAAAGCTAGCAATCTCAGGAGTCCACGTGTTTTCCTGCAGTTGTCCCAAGTGCGTTATGCAGACAGACTGGGCCCGTCCCTCTCAGGAAAGTAAAAAGCTACAGATTCGAGACCAGGAGCCGCCTCTGAAACTGAACACAGCAAGGTTCTCTCACACGAATCCTGTGCATTCATGACAGCTGGCACTGCAGAAGCCACGCCAGCTCCGGGAACGCCGGACACGCTCTGCCCATCGGAGCTGCGGCAGCGTCAGCCCCACGCACACGCCCATCACAGCCGACAGGTGTGCGGCGCTCCGTGGGCCCAGCCTGCCGGCCACGGTCCGCTCCGCCAGATGACCTCACCTTGCGGGCCTCTGTGGGAGGTCTTGAAGGGACCCCATCATGAAGACCACAGTCAGGGACCCAGACCCTTAAGGAAAAGAAAGACCACCACACATCTCAAAATCCCAGTGGGGGACTGGCACGCGGGCCACAACACAGCAAACGCCACCGTGGCCAGGATGGGCCCTGCCAGAGGAAGGGAGCCTCCCAGCCCAACCTCTGCAGCTGCCCGCTGGCCAGGCCGTGGATGGCGCATGGCCCAGACTGCCCAGTTGCTGCTGTCCGCCTGGCTGACGGACACACACAGGGCATGTGCACCTGCCGCTCTTCTTCAGGGACGGCCGCACACAGGAGGATTACAAGGAAGGTCGGTGTGAAAACAATCACACAATGATTTAAGCGATAACCAGCCAAAGGATCCCAAAGCTTGGGGCAGGAGCACCGCGTTGCCAGGAACCCCCCAGGACGATCGTGGCTCCCGGCAAGCAGTCAGTTTCAGGCCCCACCCCCCAGCCCCCATGGTCCTGGGCAGGTGCCCAATGGCTCCACAACACACAGGGTGGGGTCAGGCGGTGGCCCCACTTTATACAGCAAAAGACTGAGGCTCGGGGTGGGACGACGTGACCCCGGGTCTCCTTCACGCCCCAGCCTGGCTGTTCCCATCACTCCACACGGCCTCCACACCTGGGACACGGCAGGTGACCCCAGCGGGGTGTAGCCCCGAAACGTCCATTTCTCAAACAGGATCAGCACTCGCATTGCTGGGAAATCAAATCTATGCCCACGGCTGCCAGCAGCGAACCCACCAGCTGCTATGGGCACGCCCGGCCCTGGTGGCCTGGTTTCCAGACTGTTCTGCAAGAGTGGCCAATTTCAGAGTCAGGGCAGAAGAGGGACCGGACACCCCGGGACTCGTTCTGGGGCAGGAAGATAAGCAAGCAGTGGCAAAACCACGGACACGACCAGGAGGCAGGCGAACTCCCAACCGCCAATCCTGGGCCAACTTGCCAAACTGATCAATGATGGAAACGAATTAAAAGGCTCTGGCTAAAGTAAGAATCCACAAGCCCACGCCAACGTTAGCCCCTCAATAAACAAGAAACGAGAGAGCTCTTCCCATCACGCACAGCGGCAAGCGAGGGGCGAGGAGATGGAGGGAGGTTACCGAGGGCAGCCGCTGGCCACGGACCCAGGGCCCGGCGGGAATCCCCGGGGACAGCAACGCCCTCCCGGAGCGGGAGAGCCTCAGGGGTCTTTCCACAAGTTCCGCACTGGTCACAGAAGGACAGCAGCGGCTCCACGACGGAGACACGGGCCACGGTCTTCACCCAGACGCCAACACGCGTCACCCGAAGCACAAGTCTCACGTGTGCCTCCCCAGAAAGGGCCAGCCCGTTCTGCGGGGTCTCTGCCACACATCCACGTGGGACCTTGCACACTCTGAGCACAGAGGTGGGTGTGGTTGGTGGCCTGTGTTTGCACCACCCTAAATTCTCATCCCCTGCAACCTGCTTTGTAAGCCCCCCTCAGAAAGATGAACAGGGACCAGCAGGTGTAGCTGCTGCTTGCAAGGCCAGCATCCATGTTGCAGTGGCCACTTTTTAGAAAAATGTTTATTTGAAAGGCAGAGTTACAGAGGGAGAGGCAGAGGGAGGGAGGGAGAGAGAGAGAAAGAGAGAGAGAGAGATCTTCCATCTGCTGGTTCACTCCCCAAATGGCCAAAACAGCCAAGGCTAGACCAAGCTGAAGCCAGGAGCCAGGAGCCTCATCTGGGTCTCCCACGTGCATGCAGGGGCCCAGGCACTGGGCCCATCCTCTGCTGCTTTCCCAGGTACATTAGCAGGGAGCTGGATGGGAAGTGGAGCAGCCGGGACTTGAGCCGGTGCCTGTATGGGATGCCAGCACTGCAGGCGGCTGTTTAACCTGCCATGCCACAATGCCCAGCCCTGAAATGGCAATTTGAGTGGCAGTTTGAGTCCTGACTGCGCCACCTCCAATCCAGCATTCCTGCTAATGCACCTTGGAAGGCAGGGGAGGGTGATCCAAACACTCGGACCCCTGCCACCTGCGTGGAGACTGGGATGGAGCCCCTGGCTCCTGGCTTCAGCCTGGCCAGATCTACAGTGGCAGCTATCTGGGGAGTGAGCCACAGGATGGAAGACAGCCTTTCTCTCTCTCTCTCTCTCTCTCTCTCTCTCTCTCTCTTTCCCCCTCTCCCCCTCTTCCCCTCTCTCCCTCTCCTCCTCTCTCCCTCCCTCTTCCCTTCCTTCCCTTTAATTTGAAAGAGCATACTTTTTCAAATTAATTAATTTTTAAAAATCAGTACTGCTCAGCACCGCAAACACCCATGGGCAACAGTGGTGAGACTTGGCTGCCGCTCAGCAGAGACAAGCCAGTAGTGAGGCCGGCACCCGGCACGGGCCGTCACTCGCCGAGGCCCTGCCCACGCCAGCCAAAAGGCAAAATGAACCGAGACAGAGCGGAAGCTGGGCTCCGCAGCCACGGGGAACCATGGGAACCACGCGCTCCTGTGTCCTGTGGGCTGCACAGGGGACGCACTAACATCCAGCCCTTTGGTCCCCGCTCCCGCCAGCAGCACGGCCCTGACAGCTGACCAGGAGCAGCGACCAAAACCATCGCTCTCTGCAAAAGGCGACCGAAAGCAACGGGAACCTCTTTTTCCTTCTTCCTCGGAGCAGAGAAAAAGTGCTGGGGAGGGGGCATAGGGTTTGGTTTTTTTCCCTTTATTTCTTAAAAGATTGTTGTTTTTTATTTATTTGAAAGGCAGAGTTAAAGAGAGAGGGAGAGATAGGGAATCTTCCATCTGCTGGTTCACTCCCCAAGTGGCTACAACAGCCAGGGCTGGGCTGAGCCGAAGCCAGGAGCCTGGAACTCCATCCAGGTCTCCCACGTGGGTGGCACCTGGGCCATCTTCCATTGCTTTCCTAGATGCATCAGCAGGGAGCTAGGGTGGAAGGGGAGCAGCTGGCACTTGAACTGGTGCCCGTATGTGACGTTGAAATCTCAGGCAAAGGCTTCACCCTGCTGTGCCACAGCGCCGGCCCCAGCGGGGGCAGAGCCCAATATTAACCAGCACAGTGACGCTCCCAGAGAAAGACAACGCCCACCCGGCTTGTCCCAGAGAGGGGGCCATTCTGAGACCCAGGCCACCTTGCCAGAGTCTGGGGCAGGACTGGCCCACCAGCCACTCACTCCTCCGTGAGTTCAGCCAGTCCCTGGAAAGACAGTCCACAAGGATCACGCCACACAGCTTTGTAGCCCAATGATCCCGGTATTCCTGAACCAATCAATCGGTGAGGCCTCTCCTTCCGCCCACACCCCCGAGTCTGGCAGGCGCTGGCTTCCTCCTCCTCACCGACACCTCCCCAGGCCCCGGGGAAGGACCGGCGCTCAGGACATCCTTGCTGGGCGAGTCACAGAACCGGCAATCACGCAGTTCCTCAGCCTTGGCCACGGACTCAGAGCCTGGAGGGAGAAGGTTCTGGAAGAAGCCTACAAAGCAAACCGAGCACAGACGCCACGCGAGCAACACGTGTTCTCCTGTGGGACATGAGGCTCGAGTTCAAATCATGGAAACCAGCCACTGGGCTGCAGAGGCCGTCTCGGGGTGCGGGCACTGGTGCTCCCCGTGAGAAACCTTGGTCGCCAGCAGGACCAGCGGAGAGCAGGTGGCCTTGAGGGAGGGGGAGGCCGGCTGGGTCCGGCTGTGCTGCTCCCCTGTGCCGCGGCTCTGAGCGAATCATGTCGCCCACCCCGCTGAGCTGACGCGCAATGGCCATCTCCAGCGTCACCACTGCCACTAGCGAATGAAACGTGCAGGAGGAATCAAGCGGTGGCACAGATGGATCGCTGATCAGGGCATTTGCTCATTGGCCAGCACCATCTCAGAAGCAGCTAAGATCTCAGGAATCCACGGGGGTGGCCTCCCTGTCACCCAGCACCACCAGCCGAAGTCTGCCCAGCGGCGACGGTGCCAAGGCCAAGAGCAGAGAGAAGGGGCCACCCCCGCAGACCACGGCAGCGACCGGACAGTGCCCACTTCTCTTTCAACACCTCCACTCCCCCAGAGCAAGGGCGAAACACTCACTCTGTGCCAGGAACGCTCACCCGCGCCACCACCCCTGCTCATTCTCCAGGAAAGACGACGGAGGCGGTGGAGAGGGAATGGCCAAGCCGCACGGAGACCCTCAGGCCCACGGGGCTGCCGTCCTTCCCGACTCCCGCCACCTCCACGCTTTCCTCCCCTCCCCGCTGGGCTCCACCCAGAAAACACACAGGTCCCAGAGCAAACCCTTGACACATGACGGGGACAGGAGCGTGGCCACCCTGGCCCAGACCGGCCCGCAGGAGGAAGCACAACCAATGGCCGCTGTCTTGTCCCAGCCCGGGGGCCCCGGCCAGTAACCGGACCTCTCATGACCTCATAGGATGTTGGTGTGGCAACTTCTGACATCTTAGAAAAACACACTGGGAAACCAGGAGACACCAAGCACTTCGGAGCAGAAACAGGTGTGTGTATGCCCACACGGCTACGTAAATGCACACGCTCCTACACATATGTGCGCACAGGATCTAAAGAGCACAAGCAACCTGTGTATTGAGCGAAAGGGCCACCCTGGAATTTGATTCTGTTCCTAGCCCTCGTCCACACTCCTGCAGAAATGGGGTTTTTCTACTTCTTCCTGGAGGAACTCTTCAGGTACAAGGTTGGTCTGAGATTATCAAGCAAACTGCAAGTTTGTTATCCCAAAGATTTAGAAGGAAAAAGACAGGAAGGAGGGAGGGAGGGACGGACACGTATCTATGGAACACATGAAATCTAGTCTCTTTATATCGATAAATAAGAGCCACAGAAAAGAAATATTGCACTGTACCCCACAGCATGTGCAAGTATGGCACATTAATAAAAACATTTTCAAATAAAATATCTGGGGCCAGTACTGTGGTATAATCAGTACCTGCTGCCTGCGACACTGGCATACCATATGGGCGCGAGTTCGTGTCCCGGCTACTCCACTTCCCATCCAGCTCCCTGCCGACGGCAGGGAGACGGGACATGGTCAAGCCGTGAGGCCTTCCACACTTGATCTACTGGTTCCCTGTCAGAATCTGGGGGGTTTCTCACTGAAGCTAAAGTTCGTATGGAGAGAGAAGACCCAGCATGACCAATACAACACCAAAACAGAAGAACAAAGCAAATACAACCTGACTCCATGCTTAGGCTACAGCATTCAAGACAGCTCGGAACTGAAGAAAGGGGCCGGTGATCACTGGAATGGAACAGAAGCTCAGAGCAGACCCAGGTAAATGCGACCACGCGTGCGTGACAAAGTGGCAACACAGGGAGGGCGACGGGGCTGAGACAGCTGGGCACCCACAGCAGCAGAGCGGGAGCCTTCACACACATGAACTCAACATGGGCCCCGGACCCACACATAGAGGCAGAGCTAGGAAACTCGAGACAGCCAAGGGGAAACCTAGATGGCCTTGGGCTTGGCTGTCATCTATGAAGGAGGGAACCGATCAGCGAACGCACTGAAGCTAAACGTTCTACTCTGCACGACGCCGTCGGGAGAGTGGAAAGGCAAGCCCCAGACAGGGAGAAAATATGTGCAGAAGACATATTTGCTAAAAGACTGTCATCCAAAATACACAAAGATATCTTAACCTCAACAAATCGAAAATAGCCTAATTAAAAACGGGCTCAAGATCTTGACAGACACTTCACAAACAGGAACATACAGATGGCAAATGAGCACATGACAAGTTGTTCTGTGTCACATGCTGTCGGGAAAATGCAAAATAAAACAATGAGATGCAACACACCTATGGAAACAGCCAAAAGCCAGCATACGGCTGCTCAGCCGGTTCTCGGTCCTGCTGGGGGCATGGGAAGATGGCACAGCCACGCTGGGAGACAGCCTGGCAGGTTCTTCTTACAAAACCGAACACGCCGTTATCCTAGGATCCAGCGCGGAACACCTACACGCGCTGTTCACAGCAGCTCTATCCACAACTCTCCAAACTCGGGGGCAACCAAGATACCCTTGGCTAAATAAACCGTGGCATGGCCAGCACAATAGAGTATTACTCAGGGCTGCAAAGGAATGAGCTATCCAGCCAGGAAGCACACACAACGTCCACTCCTAAGCCAAAGAAGCCAACCTGAACACGCTACCGACTGCATGGCTCCCGCGGGAGATGGTCTGGGGCAGGCAAGGCAGAGGGCTGTGGGGGAGAGAGCGGAGGTTGGGGGAAGAGGTAGAGCCCGGGGTCAAACTGGGCTGACAGGAACACATCATCGTCCATGTGTCCCACCCAGACAAGGCTGCAGACCTCTGTACCCACGGGGAGACCCAGATGACGCTGCTGGTTCCTGGCTCCAGCCATTGTGGCCGTCTGGGGAGAGAACCAGTGGGCGCTGGGTGTGTCGATGTGACCGCACCACGCTGACAACCGTAACAAGCGTCCCCACTGCTGGGGTGTCAAGCACGGGCAGCAGCGGGGTGTGGGAATTCCTGTACCTCCCGCCTCATTCTGGTCCCAGAACTGCTCCCAAAATGACTTTTTTAAAAGCACACTGCATGTCTGCAACCCCAAATTGTGAAAGGCTAACAGAGCTGGGGAAAACATCTGTGTGATTGTTTTACTGTTGACAAACACTGTGCCATTTCCCTTCCAGCGCCCTGGCTCCAGGAGTGGCTGCAGATGGCGACCAGCCTCGTGCGAGGCCTTGGCGGACCACATCCAAGGGCCTCCCTCCCGGGCCGAGCCCCAGCACACCCAGAGTGTTTCCTGCGTGGGTTGTAGGGGATGTGTCAGGGTTTGGGGTATGAGACTCAGAGCAAAACCACCCCACGACTGCAGGCAATCTTATTTTCTCCGTATCAGTCACCAGGCGTCCTATTAAATAGGAAAATGTTCTCAAAATGCCTACCCACCCATGTGGTAAACACCACCAGCCATGAAACACCAGCTCCCCTGCTGTATGCGCTACTTCCGGATAAAGTGGACACGCACAACACTGCACAGCCCTGCAACAGCCATTCAGGCCCCGCCTAGCTGAGAGCACATCCCCGCTCCGTGAATCCATCCGTCACTGCACCGTCGTCTGTGTCCATACGCTGACTGTAGGTGGCTCTAGCGAAATGAGACGCGCCCCGTGCTGTCAGCTTGGAACCAAGATGGTGAGCAGGGGCATGCCTTCTTTGACCTGCATGGCATCCTAGCATTTGTGTGTGTGTTTTTTTTTTTTTTAATACTTTAAAATTGAAACTCAAGGAGCTGGCATTGTGGCACAGTGGGTTAAGCCACCACCTGTGATATCTGTATACCATATGGGCACTGGTTCAAGTCCCAGCTGCTCCACTTCTGATCCAACTCCCTGCTAATGCGCCTGGGAAAGCAGCAGAAGATGGCCCAGATTCTTGGGCCCCTGCACCCATGAGGGAGAACTGGGTGGAGTTCCACGCTCTTGCCTTCACCCTGGCCCTGGAACAACTATTGTGGGCATTTGGGGACCGACCCAGTAGATGGACAACCTCTCCACACCCCCTTTCTGTGTAACTCTTTCAAAAATGTTTTAATAGAATTTTTTTTTATTTGAGACTCAAGACTCAAGGTCTTGCACTCCTTTGCGGGCTCCCAGAAGCCGGGCCACAGCGGGCTTCCGGGGTGGCTTCCCTCACTCACACACGCAGTGCTGGGACTCCCGTGTAGATAACAATGCCCGGTGCAATCACGGACCATAAGCAAGTGAAACGTGCATTCTTATAATAAAAGCAAACACGGGTTCCCAGGGCCGCCCCCCGGGAGCCACGTCGCACGGCAGGAAGGTGGCTCAAAGGCGTCCGTGTATGGATCTTTCTCTCTCGTCCGTGCCTACACATGAAAGGCAGCACACAAGGAGAATTTTCAAACCGGCCTCTGCTCAATTTCCTCTGTGCGGCAGCAGTCCTGGTTCTCCCACCTGCCACTCCCCGGGATCCCTGGGGGGATGACTCACCTTTTCTGAACATCTTTTCAGCACGGTTTTCAGATTAATCCACGCAGCAGCCCAAGCCCGCGCCGCCCACCTCCCGTGACCCCACGTTCCCTTTCAGCTGCAGCTGACTAAGGCCATCCGTCCATGCCTGGCCCTGGGACCCGTTCCTCCTCTCCTCCCTCGTGCCTTCCCTGACCCGAGACCCACATGTTGAGTAAGTCAGAGTTCATTTTCATTTCCATCTCACAGTCTTATTTTCTTGAGATTTCTCAATATCCACTTGGCTTTATTTTCCCTTAATTCCCATGACATCGCTTACAACTATTAGGTAACCCATCCTAGCATCACTGCCCTGGGTGGAATGTTTTAATTCCTTTAAACCTACCTCTCCTTCTTCCTCCCCTTTTATAACCACCACGAGGTGGGCGTTTGGCACAGCGGTGAGCGTCCCCCCGGGACATGTGCATTCCATACCCGTGTGCACGCTTTGCAGCCCTGGCTCTAGTTCCAGAGTCCAGCTCCCGCTGATGCACACTCTGGAGGCAGCAGGTGATGGCAAAAGTCCTTGGGTCCCTGCCACCCACGTGGGAGACCTAGATGGAGTCCCTGGCTCCTGGCTGAAGCCTGGCCCAGCCCCAACTGCTGTGGGTGCTTGGGAGTGAACCACTGGAAAAGCGCTCCATCTCAATCACTCTCTCTCTTTCTCTCCAATTCAATTAAATAAAAGAAAAAAAAAATGTTTAGAAAACACAAAACTCTACTTTTCTCATTTCCAGCCTCATTCACTGAGTATACATGCTAAATAACCTCAAATTATATTTTCTTGCAGTAATTCAGAAGATCTTTTTTTTTTTTTTTTGACAGGCAGAGAGTTAGACAGTGAGAGAGAGAGAGAGAAAGGTCTTCCTTTTCTGTTGGTTCACCCCCCAAGTGGCCGCTACGGCCGGTACGCTGTGCCAATCCAAAGCAGAAACCAGGTGCTTCTCCTGGTCTCCCATGGAGTGCCATCCTCCACTGCCCTCCCAGGCCACAGCAGAGAGCCGCACTGGAAGAGGAGCAACCGGGACAGAATCCGGCGCCCCAACCGGGACTAGAACCCGGGGTGCCGGCACCGCAGGCAGAGGATTAGCCCCTGCGCCGGCCAATTCAGAAAATCTTGAAAGAACACGTTTCACCAGAGCCACTCACGTGGCCGATGGACATGAACGGCAGTGCAGTGACGAGAGATGCACAGGGTGGGGACGGCCTTTCAGCCAGGCAGAGGCTTCGTGGGGGTGGGGACCGGGGGGCTCCACGTTCCCCTCTCCTCCTGCCCAGTTCTATTTTCCTCTTCACTTTGTCCAAGGCTTGTCCCCAGGATCTGCAGTGCCCACCTGAGATTTTACCCCCTTTGCCTCTCCTATTCGTCCACCCAGCCTGTTCCTATCATTTTGCTTTTACCTGCGTGATGTGGATTTTAGAATTTCCTCTAAGTTTGTCCACAACCTGTCCACACTGCTGAGCGCTGACAACACGCTCCCCAAATCCCTCCTTGGACCCGCCCCGCCCCCCCCCCCCAATCACTCCCCGTCCCAGAAGCCCTCCAAGCCTCTCCCATAAACTTTCCTGCCCAGGTAACGCCCACGTGATGACCACTTCCTCCTGGCCCAGCCCTCGCTCCTGGCGCGGTCTCCATCCAGGTCCCTGTCCCAATCCGCCTCGTTCTGTGTCACCAGCTCAGAGACAGCCCGGTTTCATTTCTCATTTTTTCAAACTAAAGCTCCTACCCTGTAAAACGTCGTCCTTTGCCCGTGACAGGAAAGACGCCGTGCCCACGTGTCCTCCCAGGGCTTCGAGCACACACGGCACCTACTCCTGTGACTCCGTGCAACCGCATTCTCGCAGACATCTCACGGTCTGGCTCCAATGACGCTAACATCACAATAAAAGTTGCTTCCAAGTCTTAAAACCATAAAGGATCCAATAAACCCAAACAGCCAGCCCTTTCTGTACCAGGACGGGAAATTTCTCTTTTGCCCAAATGCAGATTGTGCCGCTGAGACGGTCACTTTGGTTGCTCAGTGCCACTTCGCTCCTCCCCCTTTGTGGGATCAGGAATTACTCCACCTTTTCCCCTCCCTTAGTCCCTTGACCTTCACCCGACCTTGACCTGCACCGGGCTGTGAGGGAGCTCCCTCACAGCAGTGCTGGCCCATCACGCCACACCCCTCCCTCGGAGCTACGGGCCAATGAGCTATGGGCCAATGACGGCTGCACTGATTTCTGTCATCACCGCCCGTGGAGCTGCACCTTGTACTCTTCCGCTTTTCCCAGCACCGCCTCCCATTTCTCATTCTCTCCATCTTCGACTTCAAACGAGGCCAATGGTGCCGTCCTCGGATGGCACTGTCCACAGACCTGCCACTCTGAACGTCCCCTTTGTGTGCTCTGCTGTGGCGGAAGTGGTGTGAGCGCCCCACACCCTGGGCTGATGAGCTGGAAGCGTGGCCCACGGCGGGGTGAGGTGCGTCAGGATGCAGGGCCTCATGGACGGTCTTGAGGTCACTCTCGTAGGATGTGGTGCCAAGGAGGCCCCAGCCCAACCCTTGAACCACCAGGGCTGTGCCAGAACAAAGCTGTCTACTGTCCACCAGGAGGCCTTAAGCGGAGCCAGGCTGACGCCAGCGCCTGCTCATCCTCGGCTGTGAGCTAACCACACCTGCTTTCTTTTTTTTTTTTTTTTTTTTTTTTTTTTTTTTTTTTTTTTGACAGGCAGAGTGGATAGTGAGAGAGAGAGACAGAGAGAAAGGTCTTCCTTTTTGCTGTTGGTTCACCCTCCAATGGCCGCTGTGGCCAGCGCATCGTGCTGATCCGAAGCCAGGAGCCAGGTGCTTCTCCTGGTCTCCCATGGGGGTGCAGGGCCCAAGGACTTGGGCCATCCTCCACTGCCTTCCTGGGCCATAGCAGAGAGCTGGCCTGGAAGAGGGGCAACCAGGATAGAATCCAGCACCCCAACCGGGACTAGAACCCGGTGTGCCGGCACCACAAGGCGGAGGATTAGCCTGTTAAGCCACGGCGCCGGCCATACCTGCTTTCTTTATAAAGTGCCCAGTCCTGGTGTTTGGTTTAGGGGTAGAACACAGACAAATACATGGTTTTTGGGCTCTCCCTCCCCAACCCTTCATCACATCCAGTGCCGTCCTCTTTCCTTGCAAAACTCGGTCTCCCTGGGGACCTGGCCTCTTTCTACCTCTCAGGCATACAGATGCCACACCCATGGCTCCCACGGCCCTGATGCCGAGTGTAATTCCCCACTTCACACCTCCTCCACGATGGAGAGGTTCTCACCAGGCTCCCCACCACAGGGTCTCATTCTCTGAACTCGCACCATCGTCCAAGTCATCCAGTTTCCAAGTGGGTTCTGAGCCCCTTGGGTGGGCGAGGTCCCCAGGTCCTGCACCTGCTGCCTCCTTCTCCCAGGACCACACAAGCCTGTAAGAGGAAACCGGCACCGGCCAGGCTCCTACCAGCTGGTCTTTCCTCTCCGAGAAAAGCGTTCGAGCGCCAAGGAGCGGCCACACAGCAGTGGTTACCCTGCTTTCCTTCAAAGTTGCTCCCCAAGACTTTCTTTAAGATTTATTTATTGTATTTGAAAGTCATAGTTATGGAAAGAGAGAGAGAGGGAGAGACAGAAAGAGAGAGAGAGAGGTCTTCCATCTGCTGGTTCACTCTCCATATGGCTGCATTGGCTGGAGCTCAGCTGATCTGAAGCCAGGAGCTTTTTCCAGGTCTCCCACATGAGTGCAGGGGACCCAAGCACTTGGGCCATTTTCCGCTTTCCCAGGCCATAAGCAGAGAGCTGGATCATAAGAGGAGCAGCTGGGACATGAACTGGCACCCATATGGGACGCCCACACTGCAGGCGGCAGCTTTACTTACTATGCTACAGCGCTGGCCCCAAGACTTCCTATTCTTAATCCTGCTATTGCTGTCCAACCTTCTTTTTTTTTTCGGGCTCAAACCCAGGCATTCTTTTTTTTTTTTTTTTTTTTAATTTACTTGACAGATGGAGTTAGTGAGAGAGAGACAGAGAGAAAGGTCTTCCTTCCATTGGCCCCTACGGCTGGAGCTGTGCTGCTTCCTCCTGGTCTCCCATGCAGGTGCAGGGCCCAAGGACTTGGGCCATCCTCCACTGCCCTCCCAGGCCACAGCAGAGAGCTGGACTGGAAGAGGAGCCACCGGGACTAGAACCCGGTGCCCATATGGGATGCCGGCGCCACAGGCAGAGGATTAACCAAGTGAGCCCCGGTGCCGGCCCCACTATCCAACTTTCTAACCACTGTCCACTTCATCCCATACTCTCATTCTCAACACCAGCTCTGCGCTATCCAAGCATAAATGCAACCTCTGCCCGCCTCCCTCGGGCTGTCGTCAGGAAGGCGGACAACCCCCCTCCCCCCCGCCTGCCACCGTCTTTCCCAAAGCCAGCAGCTGCCCATGACCTCCCAAGCGCTTCTCCATGCCACCAGCTCTCACATCTGCAAATTCTCGCCTTTGCACAGCACCTAATTCTTCTCGATCTTCTCCTCCTCTTGTCTTTCCTTGTCTTTCTCTGCTTTCTTAATATCTTCTGTTTCTATCGGCAATTTTCCCTTTTAATTTGGAGCCCATTCTTATTCCTAAATCCGTTACTAAATGGTCAAATCTGCCAGGTACAAAGAGGTCCGTGTTGGCCGGCGCCGCGGCTCACTAGGCTAATCCTCCGCCTTGCGGCACCGGCACACCGGGTTCTAGTCCCGGTCTGGGCGCCGGATTCTGTCCTGGTTGCCTCTCTTCCAGGCCAGCTCTCTGCTGTGGCCCGGGAATGCAGTGGAGGATGGCCCAAGTGCTTGGGCCCTGCACCCCATGGGAGACCAGGAGAAGCACCTGGCTCCTGCCATGGGATCAGCGCGGTGCGCCAGCTGCCATTGGGTGCGGGATGACAGGGCCAGCTCTTCAGACACAACCAAACGCACACTCGGTGCCCGTTACACACAGCGGTCATCTGCAGATTTCACATAAAGGTCAAAAGTGAAATGCCTTCAGGAGTGCCCTCCAAATCTTAAAATAAAAGTCACATTCCAGACTTCCTCGTTCTCATGAATACCTCACAAAGTCGCCATTATGCTGTGGAGAATGAGAACAATCGCAGGCTTGTGCTACCAGGGACAGAATTCCAAAAATGAACGACACAGAAGCTTCAAGTTCTTGCTCCCAACATGAGTTTGCATTGGCCCTGTTGTATTCACGGCCTGGCCCCTGCACATCACACCTCGGCAGGCCGAGACCAAGCCCACTCCCACACGTGCAAAACCAGCGCAGGAGTGAGGCTGGGGGAGGGTGCCTCCCAGTGGCTCTGAGGAGCCTCCCTCAGCCCTGCAGGACCCACAGTCACGCTGATGGCGCACGGGTGCGAATTCTGTCGTTTTAAAGACCCATATCTTTATAGTCTGCTGTAACGCGAGTGAATTCCCTCTATAATTATCTCCAACTCCCTGCTACGGTTTCTTTCTCTCGTTCTCCGTGTGCCTGTGTTCCGTGTGCCTGTGTTCGATGTATTATCTGTTTAGATCGTCACATTAAACTTTGCCTCGGGACCCGTCCGACTCTATTGAGTCAGTAAAAAAAAAAAGGAGTTTGTTTCCTCCACCCCCACCATGTGTCCCAATTCTGTAGCCACTTGGACATAACAACGCTGCGGCTGTAAACACTTTCAGTAAACAGAACATCGCTGGCCAGTGGCCTGGGCGGCCTCTCCGACACCACGAGCTGGCTGCGCAGCCATGGAACGCGCTGGCTCCTCTCGCCACGCTCTCCTCGTGGGACAGCAGCTGGAGGAACGACATTGCTGGGCGGTGACCTCAGCCAGGACGCCCTGTATCTCCTGCAGCTGGGACCACGCTTCCAAACAAAACGCGAGCAACAGAAGGACCGCGCGGTCCCTGGCATTCCAGGCGTGCCACGGGAGCACGCTTTGTGACATGATTTCCAAGTATTAGGCTAACATCTGCTAATCCTCTGGCCCTGTGAGAATGATCACAGGAAAACCCAGATCTGTTGTGGACCAGAGACCCCTAGAACACTCAGGAAACACAGGGACACAGACCGAGAAGGGGAGTGACTTCCTCTCATGGCACGAACATGGCCGCTTCCAGAAAAAGACGGGCAAGCCGAGATTCCTACCACGTGGGCTCCCAGAGACTCAGTGTGATCAGAAATCGGAATTCAGCTAAACGCCCTCCCCCCTCCCACCTTCCTGTGCACAGCGGATGCTTCTTCGAAAGGCATCTGGCATTGCCCATCCCTTCCCGTTGGCCACCACCTAGCCTGGCCACATCCCTGTCCACCTGCAATGGAGACCCAGGAGCCCTGGCCCGGTTGTCCGCCTGGCCTGGCAGCCTGGGTATCACTGACCAGCTGGCCCCGGTCACAAGCCACCCAGGACACACACACACACACACACTGACAAAGGGCCCGCCTCCTCCTGCCTTCACTTGAGCAGTGGCAGGACAGGAGGGAAGGCGTCACAGTCCCAGACAGACGGACCACAGCTGGATTCTAGCTAGCAAATCCTCCCACTTTCCTGTCTTTCCTCGGTGGGGTGGGAATGGCAATGACCCCGTGCCCTCCACCATCACCACCTAGACTGTTGGCAACAGGTGCAGGCGGTCCCGGTGTGAGCATCCTGAGCCGTCACCTGTCTCTCCTGGGCCCTCACCTGCCTTCCTGGACCCTCCCTCCCTCCCAGGGCAAGTCCTTTAAGTATCTCATTGTCATCTCACGGTCAATTCCCACCAGTCAGACGGCTGCCGGGCACGAGCACGTTGGCCCGGGGCCAGCAAAGCCCCTCCCAGTACAGGGTCTCGCCACACACTGGCCAGCGAGCTGCGACAGGTGGCTTGGGCCATCTCCCCCTGCTTTCCCAGGTGCATAACAGGAACTAGATGGGAAGTGGAGCAGCCAGGAAGCAAACCAGCACCCATATGGGATGCCGGCACCCCAGGCTCTCCCTGCAGCCCAGGGAACATCCCCGCCCCGTGACAGTGATGGCTAGGCACCAACAGCTCTCAGCAGGGCCCTGGCTTCCTCCGGGTGGGGCTGTAGCAGAGGACAGACCAGTGCCTGGGGAGCCATCGCCCACTATCAGCCCGCAGTCCTGGAAGGAACAGAGGACCTCGCTCTACCCTCCAAGGACACAGAATTGGAAACGCACCTGCCTCATCAGTTTCTGTGGGAAACACACAGGAGGGGGCACATGGCTCAGGAAAGCAGATTTGCTAACACACACAGCCTGGTGCTGGCTGTGCTCCGACCCAGCGAGCAGGGACCAAACGAACGGAAAACGCCCTCTCCACCTGCCTACCCTCTGGGCCCAAGAGTCCAGCCGTGTCTTCCCCATGACGGAGCCTCGATAGTGCCGCCACTCAAACAGGGCAGCCAGGCCAATGCCGACAAACACAGCCATGCCCTGGACACCAGACCGGAACGTCCGGACCCTTGCTTTAGCTAAGAAGTTCCATGTCTTCCTCTGGGACCTGAGCAGCAAATACTGCTGTCAGCCACGGAGCCATGGCCAGGAAGATAAACCCACCAGGATGCAAACGGTGGGGGCAGCACCATGCATTCCAGGACGAAGCCCACGGCATGGCTGCCAGGGACAGGACACTTCTGAGTGGTGCTGGACCCCCTTGGGTTAACAATGCCAGAACGACCAGGTCGATTCTCGCACCAGAGCCGTTTTCAAAATTAAAGACGAGAGCACGAAGCACAACGACTTTGCTTACGATGCTGAAGCTAAGAGGCACCGGTTTGGAAATGTAGCGGAGGAGGAACCGGCTGGCCGTGAGTGCCCGGGGAGCCCACGGGTTCGTACTGCCGTCCCCTGAGCAGACTTCTGGCCGTCCCACCTCCCAGGTTAGAGGCACAGAGGCACCTGCCGCGGGCTTGGCTTTGCTGGGGGAAGGCCACTTCTGATGCTACTTCAGAGTGGATGTGACCGAAGCTACTAGGACTGCTCACATTAGGAGTCTACTCACCTGGGCCACACAGCGCCCAGGTATTTGGTTCCTTGCAGCTGCTGGATGGGGCCGGCATTCACGGCAGCACCTGGGGGAAGCAGCCCCGCCTTCCGGGCACAGGGGGACAGAGGCATTCACACCACACCCAAGGAAGGCAGACGGCGGGGGGGGGGGGGGGGGGGGGGGCTCTCAGCCGAGCCCACACCTGCCCACGCCAGCATCTCAGGATGGATCCGGATGCACACAAGCCCACATCTCCCTGGAGAGTGCTCCTTGCGGGAGCTTTCTCCGGGAACCCTAACAGAGCTGTCACTCAATGGTCTCATTCTCCGTCCCTAGTCATGGGTGGAGGACCTAGAGCTCTACTTAGAAAAATCGACAGTGACAGAACAGAGCGTGCCTGAGTGACACCCGGCTCCAAGGCCGCCGACCACGGGAGGAGGACCCGGGTTCCCCAGGGCCGGGAGCAGGCAGGTAACCACCTGGGTATTGCAGGAAGGCGTGGCGGGAGGCAGAGCAGGAGCAGCGGCCAGGCAAGCAGGGGGAGCGGCGCAGAGCCTTCCAGGCAGAGCGAGGGTGGGAGACACAGCAAGTTCGGGGCGGAGGCAGAGGAGGGTCGCTCCAGGAAGAGAGGATCAGTCCCCAGGGAAGCGAGGCTGTGGCAGTCAGAAGGAAAAGCATATTGGGATACGGAGGCCCCACGGGGACACACAGGCAGCCCAGCGACCACAGTGGGACAGGGAGGCTGGCTGGACACACAGCCACCTGCCGGCCCCTCCCTGCTGCAGGGGACAAAGGCTGCAGGTGGGACAAAGAAGGCAGCAGGCAGGGCCGTGCGGGCACAGCAGGGAGCCTGGACGCGGCCAGCATCTCAGGGTGCACCATCCCAGGCCCCTGATGGGAGGAGGGAGTGCATGTATCCCACTGAGCCTGTGGCTCCCCGGCGGAGCTCAACAGAGGCGTTTCTGGGGAGGATTCCACCTTGCATGCTGCAACGTCAGTTCAAAGGTCTCCTTCGAAACAGGTTTGGAAACCACACAAAACTCCAGAGAATGCAGGAGTGGCATTGGAAAAATGAAGGCTAAGGGCGGGGGCGAGCAGGGTGCCTGCGCCTCCTGTCTTTCTCCGCTCGGGGCCACCCAGCAGGGAGAGGCGGGCAGGGCGTGGGGCTGCCCTGGCACAAACCCAAGGCCCACTCCACGTCCAGAGACAAACACCCCTTCGCCGCTTCCATCCGGCCACTCCACAAAGCCAGACTCTTCTTCTCGCCACATCTCAGCCTCCAGCCAGATGCGCGGGTCCCACCCGGAGCCCCAGGCCGGCCAGGACAGACAGCTCCCGCTCAACCCACAGCGGCAAATCTCAACCGGCCAGAGCTTGCAGCCCAACGAACACCTCATCTTTAAGAGGCTCCAGGTTTCCTCCCCCCGAGAGGCCAGTCTCCACTGGGGGTCAGAGGGCCGGACGCGGCCCCCGTGCACAAGGCTCGCCCTGCTGAGACACCCAGGACGAAGCCCAGGTGGCCCCGAGAGCTGGGCACCAGGGTGGCCTTGCATAGAACAGCTGCTGGGCTCAAGGACTGGAGTCGAGAACGTAGCACTTCCCACTCAGGGAGTCTCCGAGCTGTCTGCCAGCTGGAAGCACATATGGAACCCGGTCCAGGTGCTTCCGAGGGACAAGCTTCCTTTAAGGGACAATGTAGGACGTGCAAACCGCGGCCAGACTCAAGAGAGCTGCTGAGGACCCCAGGGGCTGGCTGAGGGCCTTGCCTTGCCACAAGGCTCAAAGCTCACATCCGACGAAGCTGGGGAAGCAGCAGCCACTTCCTGTCGCCACTGATGGGAAAACGCATGGTTCGACAACTCAGCAAAGTCCTGTCTCCTGCACACAAAATCTAAGGATGCTCCAACCTCACTCACACTCACTCCCACCTTCTCCACCGGCTTTTAGGGGGCACCATGAGTGTATTTCCTTGCACAGACAAAACTTTAAAATCACAAAGAAGTGAATCCACGAGAATCCGTTAGCTCTGCCGATTAGCAGAGGAACCGGATGGTTTTCCATCCGCATCTCCAGGTGCAGAACTTTCCTGAAGTGCCCTGAGCTGTGGAACCTTCTGTGAATGGTGAGCACGGTGGGCTTCTACCCGTGGTGCAGACGTGTGGGGTGGACACAGCAGGTCCTGGAGGGCAATGGCTTTCACGGCAGAGGCCCCCGGGGCCGGACGACAAAGTCAGACCACTCTGAATTGGCTGACCCCAAAGGCCCCCATCTGAGCCCAGCTGTGAGTCAGGCAGACCAGAACCAATGCTGTCTGCAGTCCCCCACCCGTTCCCAACAGCCACTGCACACAAGGTCAGGGGCTGCAGAACCCACCCATGCTTCCACAAGGCTCTCGCAGGTCCCGGGTTCACCAACATCACCGGTGTTTCTCTCCAAAGGTAGACAATGAGCGTTCCCAGGCACAGGTCCGCTGGCCACCACCCACAGACACGTGTGAGGTGGTGTTCCCTAGCAAAGGCCAAACCTGCTCAGGGAACCCACCCACAGCCATGTGCAAGGCCGTCTCGGGCTCCGTGCACCTGCACACTGCAGAGCTGTCCAGGAGCCTGGGCCACGCCCGCCCACGTCCACTCAGCAGTGCCCGTCACAGCTGCCTCCACTGCCGATGGCGAGAGCACAGAGCCAGGGCGGGGACGAGGCACAAGCCTCATTCCACCACCTCACGGGCAATGAGCAGATCGGCGTGAAGGCTTCTGGGAATTAACAAAAGAGGGACAGGCTGGACAGAAGCCAGAGCCGGCAGCAAACGCCACCGCAGGGAGTTGGCTGCCCTCACGGGCAATCTGGCTTCCCCTATATGGAAGAGTTCTGTTTCCCAGGTTGCTGGTTTCGCGTGCTACTGTGCAAACTTAACAGCCTTTGGGGTTTTTGATGGGCCACCCGCTCTGTGAATACGTGGACCCACGCGTGCCTGTGTGGGGGCATAGCAAGCCATGAAGCTCACACGGAGCCGGGTCCAGAATTGGAGCAAAGACCATCTTCTTAGCACCCAGGGCCTTATTCTTCAATGATTTAACCTCCTAATCAGCCCATCTAATGACCAACCCTGCTTCCCTTACACCGGAGTTTCCCTTACAAGGCTACACTGCCGATGCATTCCTGGCACGGCTCCCCATCTAGCTCCCCCACCCCCAACCACTCCAGCTGGCTGCCTCCCACACCCCCAGGGCGTCACCCAGCCCACCCCTCCCCACTGCCTTCTCTCCACCATGACCTTGGGCATTGCTACTCTCCCTGGCTAGGGGGATCGGGGCATAGGGAGGGGGTCACCGTGTGGGTGAAGCTAATGGTGTGTCCCCAGGAGCAGACGGCTGCACCTGGTCAAGAACAGAGCAGGGAGACGGTGGGAAGCTGACTTGGCGCGGACGTGGATCGTCCCAGGACATGAGCCAACTCCCATCTCACCCGTCCAGGAAGACGAGGGGCATCTGCCCCCCAGCCCCACACTGAGCACGGGCCCCCATCCTCATGCTTCCCCTCAGAGGAGCATCTCCGGCACCAGAGGGCTCTGCGAGGCAAAAACCCGCTTGTACCTTTGCCCACCTTGATGTCAAACTTCCGACTTTGTTTTCACTCCTTCAGCTTTTCCTCAGCCCCAAAGAACCTGCTCAGTTCTCCCAGGACTGGCGGAGATGGCAGGCAGCCTTACCAGGTCAGCTCCTCGTCCACCCTACTTCTGTCGGCCTCAGGACAATGGCAGGGCGAGAGCGGGAGCGTGCTAGTTAATAATTGCACCACGGTCACAGGCATGGATCACTGGGTCAGTCCTGCCACGGCCACTTTCTCTGACTCAAGTGTCTGTCTCTGCAGCCCGGCAGATCTGGGGATCCCCAACCCGGCAAGTGTGTGCAGAATTGGGGGTCTGAACACACAGGGTGCCACCATCAGAGAGTGTCTGTGGGGGACTCCCGCTCTCTCCGCTCCCACTCGACGGCTCTGCACTGGGTCCTTAAAGTGATCGCCAGGCCCTGCCACCCGCAGGTGATCACAGCACAGACTCCTCTCCAAACCACTGCCGGGCATGGCCTTGGCCGCCACTTGGTCCAGCAGCACACGACCTATAGGATGCTGCCCCCCTTCTGTGCCAGCTGCCGAGGGGCACAGAGGAAGGCCCGGCAGTGGAGCTGAGCCCAGGGAGTTGCACACATGCAAAGGTCATCAGTGTTTCCAGGAAGTGAGAGATGGACGTCAAACCTTGCGTCGGACAATGAGATTGATGCTTGCCAAGACCGTCTTCCTTGACCGGCTTCCCCAGCACCCTCAGAAGTGCCTGCATCCTGCCTGCTTTCGAGCGCCAGTGCTGTGCACGCATTGTCCCGCCAGGCTCGGTTCCTGACCCCTGCCAAGCCCAGGGGCTTCTCTTTCCTGATACATCCTTCTCATCAGATCTTGCTATCAAAACAAGCTCTCCGCAAATCCCTCTGGGGCTGGTTGGATCCCTGGACCGACAACGCAGCAAGGATGAGGAGAAACACGACGTGCCCAGGGGATTGCCGGCACACACAGGTGTCGGAGGGGCACTCCATGTCGCTTAACCCTAAGGATGCCCCAACTACGCTCACAAGCGATTGTGAGAAAATAAAGTAGCTGTCACAAAACTTTCCAATTCCCATCCAGACCCTGTCTCCTAAAAGTCTCCGTGGTACGTCCCTCACCCCAGGGATCAAGGCTCAACTCCCCTGGAGGTCACCTTGCAGGAAGACGTCATCTGTGATCCGGTGCCAATGTACACTTCAGCAGAGTCCCGGAGCTTAAGCAAACGAGACCCCAGGCAGGTAAACCTGCTGCATCTAGACAAATGGTTGGGGTGGGCATTGGACCTGGTAGCCAGGACACTGCTTCAGACACCTGCCTCCCATATGGGGGTGGCCAGGTGTAAGGACCCGTTCCACTCCAGATGTAAACCCTGGGAGGCTAGGCAGGAGACGGCTCGAGCAGGCCGGTCCCTGCCAACCATGTGCGAGACCTGGGTTGAGTTCCTGGCTCCCAGCTGCAGCCTGGCCCAGGCCCAGCCCAGTTGTTATGGGCATTTAGGGAGTGAACCAGCAGATGGGAGGCCTGCCTCTCTCTCTCTCCCTCCCTCCCTCCCTCTCTCTCCCACTCCTTCTCCCTCTCTCTCTCTCTCTCCCCTTCACTCTGTTTCACTGCCTCTCAAAGTAATTTTTAAAATAAAACTAGGCCCTATTTAAGGACAAAAGCCAGGAGCCATGTGCTCTGGACATCCTGAGGTGGCGACAGCTGGCAGTGGTCGCATGGGTCACTGCTCCAACTCCGGGAAGTGGCACCCGCTGTGCTACCCACGTGGCTGACAACAGCTTCAGAAATCGACCCAGTTGCTTGGCTTTGCCGAGCACAGCCCCGAAGTCACGGCTGCAGGCTCCCACACGACCCGGGCACACACCACCTGGGACAAAGACGTGTGGCCTCCGGGTCCCAAGGAGGCTCAGCGACGGCTCAGACCCGGCAGCCGCGTTTTCACACGCGATGCTGCAAATACGGGAGCCACCGGCCAACCTTACCTCTGCTTCACTCCCGATGCCTCGAGAAGACATTTGCCAATGAAGGGATCAAACGGAGGACCCTTTCCTTGATTATTTCTCATCAAAACACGCCACACGCCACCGGGGGCTTTTCCGTTGTATCTTTCCCCTCATTAACAGCTCTCACGGTGCAGGGTAAAATGGCACACGCACTGCCAAATGCCTCGAACATCTGCCAACCCACTCTGCCAGGAACTTTGACCCGAGAATGTTCCCGGCAACAGTCTTCGCGTTAATGCCTCGTTCTCTCCTAACCCCCAAGGCTGCTCTCGCCCAGGAGATCTGTTAAACCTTAGTCCTTGGAACAAGACGCCAATTTTGCCAAAAAGCAAAACTCGGAGAAAAGAGGCTCCCTAGCTCACTGTGACCAGTGTGCACTGTGCTGGGGCACACAGCGCAGACCCCACAGGCCCCCCTTCCCACCCGCCGCCTGCCTCCAGCCTCCTGCTGCCTGGCCGTGGAGCAGCATGGCTGCTCCCCACTCATGCCCACCGCAGGCCCGGTGCCCGGCAATAACACACCTGCTGCAGAAGCTGCTCCTACCCTCGAGTCTGGTACTTCCACGCTGGACGGCCCAGGATGGAGAGGAGAACCCAGCTGACAGCGTCCTCCTCCAGAGCCCTTCAGAATCTACAGAAATGTGTCTGCTCATCCCAGCAGCACCCCAGGCACGCTGACTCCCCCCAGAGGACTTGGGTCTCCCTCACCTGGACAGCTGAGCCCCGCCAGCCAAAACCCAGCACAGACACTGACTCTTATGCAGTTCAGTGGGATACAGGCAGGGCTGTTTGCATTGGTCCATGAGTAACTGGAGAGGCAGAACAGCGCCCGGTGTGTAACACATATGGACTGCATGAACGAATGAACACCACGTATGACACACAGGACACACAGCCAAGGCACACGTTACAGGTGCACGTATGTTCACACACATGAAGTCTCATGTCACAAGGGTTGATCACAGGCATGGTCACTGAACACGCTTGCTATCCAAAAGCCACGACACCCTAGCAGTGGTCATTTCCACGTAAAAACGTGCAGATCCCATCTCTGCCACGAGACTGCCAACGGGCTCGGACCTGTCCCGTCCTTGGAGTTTTAACAGAAACAGCCCAGCGGTCAGTGTCTCCCCCCACACGGCTTCCTGACCTGCACTGAGGCCGAGTTCTAAAGGGGGTCTGGGGAGCCGGCATTGTGGCCCAGTGGGTCAAGCTGCCCCTGGCAATGCTGGCTCCCCTATGAGCGCCAGTTCAAGTCCCGGCTTCTCCACTTCTAATCCAGCTCCCTGCTAATGCCCCTGTGACAGCAGCAGAAGACAGCCCACGTGTTTGAGCACCTGTCACCGACGTGGGAGACCTGGGTGGAGTTCCAGCCTGCTGGCTTCAGCCTGGCCCAGCCCTGGCCACTGCAGCCATTGTGGAAGTGAACCAGCAGATGGAAAATCTCCCTCACTTCTCCCCACCCACCCAATCACTCTGCCTTTCAAATAAAAAAAAAAAAAAAAAACACTTTTTTTTTTTATTTAACTTAAGTAAATGTTGACATAGCTGGGAGTCCCACACCTGGTGTCCCATAGATACTTTCCACGATGGAAATGTTGGATTTGAGGCAGGCAGAGATGCAGCCCCCCGCCCCCAACTCAGGCTCCTGGCAGACGTGGGGAGGGAACTGCGCGATTGAACACCTTCCCTGCCTCTACTCCCACCAGCGCACACCAACCCAGCCTGCTGCTCCTCCTCCTCGGGGCTGTCTGACTAACCAGGCACCCGCTGCAGGCTACCAGGACAGGGAGGGTCTCGAAGTGACCCCCACGGTGCCTATGTGCTGTAAGACCAGGATCCTGTCCCCTAACCGCTCACAAGGAGAAATCCTAGAAGCCGCTCCCTGTGGGAGTGACTGTAAAGTGTCAGAAGGTACAACCAGAGCACTGTGCTTCATCAGTCTGCCTGTTTCTTGCTTCAAAGCCCCATCTTCCACGCTGGGATACTTCAGGGCTAGCCCTGTGCCCCCAAACACCATGCCTCTAATGAAGTGTGCGAATGTCACCATGATGCCAGCAATTTGTAACTCTCCAAGAAGTTTACGTTGTTTTAAGGAAGGAAGTAGCGGTAAAAGACACTTTTCAGTCTCCATGGTTTCGTTTACATGTGCATCTCAATAATGAAATCAACAGTAAGTGCTAAAAGCCATTGCATCAGTCCACTCAGGCCTGGAAGGGAACTATCCGAAACTCAAACCCCTCTCCTCTGGCTGCAGAACAGTCTGCAACTAAGCCAAACCCTCCCTGGAGATGCAAAACCAAGAGACAGGCCCAGGGGACAAAAGGGAGGGGCGCAGGTGCTGCTTTCTCCGGGTCACACAGCATCTATCAAAGCATCACCAAATGGCTCTGCCTGCCACCTGGGCACCCAGCAGAACCGGAGTCAAAGAGCAGCTCTAACCACCTGTACCTTTTCCAGGCCACAGTCAGTGTTCACAGGCACGTTCTGGACAGAGCTTACAGGCCAGAAGCAAGAACCTGAGTTGTTACCTCCTACTTTGTAGTTTGTGTTTATGTGAATTCTTAGCCTTACTTGTTTTATTTTCAAAAACTGGGCCTTTGGGTACAAATCTGGCTTCTAAAACGGTGCTCAAAATGATGCAAGTTTGAGATGAAAGATCTAGCCCAGAATATAAATGCACATCTCATAATATATTCATGACTGATAACCTCCAAGAAAAAAGAGAAAATATCCAAGGCCAACAAGAAATCATCAAAATCATGTTTTTAAAAATAATTTTTTTAAAAAGTTTCAACAGCCGGAATTCCAGAATAAAGAAACCCAATCTCACTATTTTCAAGTACTTGGGAAAACAAAATCTAATTACGACCCAGGCGCCCAACAGCTGTCTGGTCAGACTCGCTTTAAGGAATTGATAAAAAGCACCTGGAATTTGCATACTGTTTACAGGAGAAAATGTTTGTCAGAGATAAGCTCTGGGGAGGGATCAATCCCCACGTATCAGCAAATGCCACTGCCTCTGGCTGCCTTTGTGTTTTTATGAAATAAATCAGAACCGGAGGCTCAGCTGGCCATACTCTGGATGGCACTGTCCCCGCCCATGACCCATTTTCCTGCTTTGGCAAATTTATCTTTATTTTATAGACCATTTCCTGACCAACATTTACAAGTTATTTTAAACCACTAACCCCAAATGGTCTTAATTTCCAGGAAATGGTCATAATGAGATACAAAACAGAAACTCCTCATCAGGAGCCAAGGGGCCCAGCCAAGGCGGGCGCGGGTGGGTGCCAGCTCCCCCTGGGCAGCAGGTGCGTGGGCTTCAGATCTGGCCTCTGAAGGTGGCCGAACTCTGGCTGAACGGGCAGTCGGGTTAAACCACGCATCCCTTCCCCAGGGGAGGAGGGGGGTCTCGGAGGAAAGGACCCCTCTGGTTTTGCTTGACGGAAACGTGTTCATGAGCAGCAGCCGCATGCGTGCTGCCCAGACCGTCCCCCCTCCCCCCCCCCCACCACATCCACCATCCTAACCGCACCTCGTGGCTGGAGCTGGGACTGCCGGCAGCGAGGGCACCAACAGGATGAGCGAACCAGCCGGGAGGGTCACTTCAAGCACAATGGCTCTCCCCTCAGCCTCACCCAGCCTGCCTGCTCACCCCCGGCACTGCCGGCCACTGCCTCCATGCAGAAACAAGAACGGAGTGCAGCTACAGTCTCCGGACCAGCGACCCGGGCCCCTGCCGGAAATGCAGGCCGTCCACTCCTCCTGAACCAGGGGCCCCAGGGGTTCCACAGGGCCCTGGGGTGATGCTGCCGGCGGGCGTGGCCGAAATGGCCTCCACGTGGCCTCCTCCAGCCCCCAGCCTCGATGAAGTCACGCTAGGCTATGTCTTTGGAATTTGCCCGGCACGAAGCCGGCAGGACGCGCAGGCTTCGCAGGTGAGCTCATCCGCGCGTCCCGAATGCTCCCTCTTGGAATCATCCCATGTTGCAGATAAGCAGGGCCGGCGCCCACGTGGCCTCCTCCAGCCCCCAGCCTCGATGAAGTCACGCTCGGCTATCTCTGGAATCTGCCCGGCATGAAGCAGGCATGATTCGCGGGCTTCGCAGGTGAACTCATCCGCTCCTCCCGAACGTTCTCCTTGGGAATCACTCCACGTTACAGATAAGCAAGGCCAGCGCCCAGGGACCACTCGCTACACAGACAAGTGTGTGTGTGCAGCATCCTTTAATGCAAGCTTCTCAACACACACTCTTCCCCTTTGTGTGGCTAAGAACCCAAAGATGCAGGGGATGAAGGCAGACCCTCTGACAAACGCAGATTTCTACTTGGGATCCAAAGTTAGATAAAATAGCTTCCAGATGGACGCTGCCACAGGCTAGGTAGGCCCTGTGGCCTGCTGACCTAGTACAGCTCTGCCCACTGTACTGCTAACAACAGCATCACCTCGACTCAGGCTGTGAGGCAGGACTGCCCAGAGCCAGTAAAGGCATGGCACACAGCTCCCCAGTCCTTCGGGACTTGAAGACTGGATCCCTTAAGGAACTCTAAAATACACGGAGAAACTGAAGCTAAGAGGGAAAACACTTTGAAACTGATGCTCCTGGATGTGGGAACAAATGCTCCTGTGCTCAAAACGTCATGGGCAGCATAAAGGGGAATTATAAATTTTACAGCACAATAGATAACGTTTACTTTACGAAAATACTGTTAGAGACGGGGTAGCCAAATCTTCTACCCATTAAATTACACATTATTTCTTTAATAAAAATGAAGGGAAAAATACCAAAAGAGCTGTTGTTGGGTTTATCTGTGCCAAAAACAGAATGTAAAAAAAAAAAAAAACAAAAAACAAAAAAACTGGCCTCATACCTTCACAAGCCCCCATATGCTAAATGATGAGACTTGGGTAAGACTTACACTTCCTCTGCAGTGAGGGTAACTGTAACTCTCAGCCAGGACATCTTACTGTGGAGGAAGACACATTGTATCTGTCCACGAGGACTTGGGTTGCTTCATTAGCCATGAAGGTTGTAGGGCCGTTGCTGTGGCATAGCGGGTAAAGCCACTGCCTGAGTGCCAGCATCTCATATGGGTGCCGGTTCGAGTCCCGGCTGCTCCACTTCCGATCCAGCTCTCTGCTATGGCCTGGGAAAGCAGTAGAAGATGGCCCAAGTCCCCGGGGCCCTGCACCCACATGGGAGACAGAAAGGAAGCACCTGGCTCCTAGCTTCAGATCAGCACAGCTCCAGCCATGTGGCCATCTGGGGAATGAACCAGCAGAATGGAAGATTCTCTCTGCCTCTGCCTGTCTTAATTCTGCCTTTCAAGTAAAATGATTTTTTAAGAAAAGATACAGGTTGTAACTGCCCCTGAAGAAGACGACATCCTGCACTTGGCTTCCAGGAAGGTGTACATGGTTACTATCTGCGGGGCCATCATGGCTACCAGCCCCTGAGTCATCAGTATCTTCACATCAACAGGAGTGGATGCAGGACAGTCTGTGGAAATAGCTTCTGAAACTTTTTTTTTTTTTTTTTTTGACAGGCAGAGTTAGACAGTGAGAGAGAGAGAGAGATAGAAAGGTCTTCCCTCCATTGCTTCACCCCCCAAATGGCCACCATGGCCGGCGCGCTGAGCCGATCCGAAGCCAGGAGCCAGGTGGGTTTTGCTCTTCATAAGGGGAATATATTTTCTAAAGCAGAAACTCTACAAATAAAACAATGTCAATCATCAGATGCAGGAATTCTGCCTCCAGAGAAGCTGCTGCGTTGGATAAGGTTTATTTCAGTCAGCTGGACCCCAAGGGACTGCACAAAGGCACCCCCATTATCCGAGGATCCGGGGACGCGGTCCACACAGCGGCTATCGGGAGCTAACACAGCTTCAGCTCACAGCCAGCACCCCTCGCTGGGACCTGGATGAGAAGCGGCCCCCAGACACAAGATCTGTATTTGGTGATCGGCAATGGAGACTCCCAAACTCTACAGCAAGCGCTGAGCCTGCACCATCGCCCTGCATCAGGTGAGAACCAGTGGCTGCCCAACAGCCCGCGTGCAGGTCAGGTGCTGTGCTGTCACTTTGCGACCACACCTGCACACTCTGCCCTGGTCTTTCCCTAACCACTAATCAGGTGAGCTTTAGAACGCAGATAAGGAAAAAATGCTCTTAGGGTGTTTTCAGACTGAAACGCAAACCTAGAGAAGCTTCCACAGACTATTACTAAGCCACGGATTAAACTATTTACGTAAAGAGTTCGGCACTGTGTATATTCCCAAGTCGTGTTTAGTCTGTGGCAGGATATCTGCTCCAGATTCCAAATTTAGGGGCAGCACCCCCACGGACGGCCTTTTCCGCGTGCACTGGCTCGCACCACAGGGCCCACACTGGAGCAACATCCCCAAGCCCAAGCACTCAAGATGCTGGACCAAGTCCTGCTGTCCCCTCCCAGAATAGCGGGGGCGTTTGGAAAAGAAGACAGGTCCAGGGGCATCAGAACAAACTCCAGGAGCCAACGCCACCCACGCTGCGGAAGCTTGCTCGCCCCCGGAGCGGCCATGTGGCGGGTTCTGGAGACACTGTCCCCCTCCTGCCGTTGGGTACCAGGGACCTGGGGCTCAGAGAGATGCCACTGCTGCTGGGCGGACATTTAGGCTGGAGTTTAAGTCCAGACGCTTCACAGTATCCCACATTGTCACCCTGACGGCGTTGGAAAGTGCAAGCTGGGGACAGCTTTAGGAGACCCCACAGGCAGAAAGCAAGCAAGCGGAGGCAGGGAGGGAGCCGGCGAGGGGGCAGGCGGGGATCACCCAGATCAGTCTTCCCCGCAGTCACCCACGCTGCCTGTCGGGGAGCAGCAAGGAACGGGCCAGAGCAGGTCGATGGGGCCCAGCAGCGAGACGGAACGGGAACCAGCAGCTGGGAGGTCGGCAGCCAGAGCCAGACCCCTGGGCTGAGGAAGCGTGGGGTCAGAAACGACATTCCTGAAGAGACAGGTTTGTGGCCATCCCAGCACAGGTGGAGCAGACCTGGCCCGGGGCAGAGCCGGGGCAGGGCGGAGGCTAGGCCTACCTGGGGAGGGCGTGGCTGCCTGGCTGCCATGGTGACTGGAGAGAGTGGGGAGGGGGCCAGGGAGTGATAACTCACTGCTATCAAAGTGTCACCACGTTAACCCCTAACCACTAAAGCCAGTCCTGTGTCAGGTCCCCTCTCATTGTATGCATAAGAATGGTAGGAGTCTGTCTTTTGTATTGTTCTAGTGGTTATTTAATAATAACAGGAAGAACAATGGGCTAATGATATTATTTTAGGCATTCTATTGTTGCTTTTGCTTACTCTGTCCCAAGAGCTCAAAATACCAAACCTGCCTGAGAGACGTTTTAACGAGGCGAAGGCTTTTTCCAATTTCAGGAACAATTGGTACAGCAAACATTGTGTAATTCAGCCAAACAAGCATTGTGATTTATGTGCTTCTTGTCTACACGGATTTGTCCCCAAGGATCCCTTGCAGGCTCTGGGCAAACTCCTGACCAATTCTTAACTGCATAACTGAGCCAGCTGGGGCCATCCTTACCCAGCCCCAGAAATCCACCAACCACCTTGTTAATGAGTAATGGGGGGGGGGGGGTTTCTGTGAATTCCCTCATGTCCTGGTTGAAGCCAGGGTAGGTTTTCTGGGTCAGTTCCTAAAGGCACGCCCGCCTAGAGTCTGCCACCCGAGCTGCACCCTCCAGGACTCCCCCAGAAACCTGCCACCTGAAGGGAAGGAAAGCCCACCCCTGCGCTGGGAGCCGAGCCCCTGCGTATCACTCTGGAGACCCAGCCCCTCCCTCCATTCCTCTAGACCCCTGTGGGATCAAAGGTCAGGCCACGCAGCTGGTTAGCCACAGGACAATGGCATCCATCGGGGTATCTCCAGGAGGGCATGAGGCCAGCCAAGCTTGAGCAATGATGGGCAGAATCCTCCCCCGTTCTGTGAACAACACACCAGGGAATGCAGGGAAAGGCGCCCCCTGCCTTAGTGTCCCGGCCCTTGGCCCTCCTCATGGCTCAGACAGACAATGACCTCCCCAAGCTGGATTAGCTGTCCCAGGGCCCGTGGTATACCTTGAGTACAGCTCTGGCCAACTGTGACCTTCCCAGGAGCACAGTGGGATCATGCCCCCAGTCCCCCCACCCCGTGTGGTCAGCACCTGGCCAGGAAGGGGCCCCACACCCATGTGTGCAATGCAGGAAGGAGCCCGTGGGCAGAGCCGCAGGGAAGCCGAGGCCCTCCAGGTGGTCTGCTTCGTGAAAGCAGACGTGCACTGTGGGGGCCTCTATCCCTGGAGTGCGCACTTCCTGGGAACCTGGGGACAGCACTGGGGACCCTGGGAGCCCAGTCCCACATGCACAGCGGAAGGACACGGTGTGGCCTCAGAGAGGCTGCCCTCACCCTGGCCGATGCCGCCTCCACTCCCCGCGAGGCCCACAGCTGGGTGGATACGGCTGTTGCTGGGCCTAAGTCAGAAACCGGCCTTCCGCCCTGAACTACACTTCCGGCCGTACTCAGCCCAGCACCCCAGCTCGGGCCAGCCCTGGAGGAAGGACTGACTGCGGGCTGGGAGCGGAGACGCCCGAACCACACTTGGGGAAAGCTCACCCTCTCTCCCGTGCAGCTGCTCTGCTTGCAGGGTGGGGGGAGGGGCGTGAGGGCGTCAGGGGTGGGGTGGGGGTCTCCCCACCCCCATGCCCGCAGCAGCTTTCTGCCTGGGACCTGCACCCTGCTCCTGCCTTCTCGATTAAGAAACAAAGTGGGATGGGGAGGGGCAGCTGCGGCATGAGATAAAGATCAATGGCTTGGAAAATCCACCCACCAGCAAAGGAGCAGTTCAATGACAGCACATGTGGCCGAAGGCAGGAGCCAACAGCCCACCGCACTGGGCGGCCCATGCTGGCACGCGGTAGGTGCTGTCCGCCTGGCTCAGGGCAGGTAGAGTGGCATCCAGGCGACCCAAGAGCCACACCCATTGGCGCCAGAGCTAGGACAGGGCACATCTGCCGCCATACTTGGCTCGGATGGATACTGCTGTTATGGGGATGCTTTGGTGTACCCAACAGCTGGCTTTGGGAGGGGCTCAGCGAACACGCTATGGCTGGCATGAAAAGTGAGACGAATTTTAAAATTAGCCAGATATTTTTAAGTGGATGTTCTTGTACACCTGAAGTCATGTGCGTACGAATCACTGTTCTCTAATTAAGGCAGGGAAGGAGTGTGCCGATAATATCTATCAGAGCAACCTCCACGCCAGGCTTCCTCATGCAGAGTCCCCGGAGGGACCCGGCCGAGCCGGCGGACAAGAACGTGCTTCAGAGAATAATTACAGGGAAGTCTGAAAAATACTCCCAGAGTCCCCTCATCAGGAGCCTGAAGTTTCAGGCAGCTCCCAGCAGTGAGCGGCTCCCGTCGCTTCCAAAGTCCTACACGGCCACCGCCAGCCAGAAAACCTAGCTCCAAAAAGCCGCTGGCCCCACCCACGGGGAGGCTTCTCTCACTGGCCTTGGGTCCCAACCACCTCTTCCTGGAAGCCAGAAGTCTTCTGGCCACTATTTCAAGACCAAAGCCTACTCTTGTGAAAGCTTTTTTTTTTTTTTTTTTTTTTTTTTTTTTTTTTTTGCCATGCTTACTGTTGGCTCTGGAGCTTGGCAAGCTGGGGTCCCAGAGGAGCCATCCCAAGTTCATTGCTGACGGCATCATCACCACCCAGGATGAGACCTGTGTGCACATGGTCGGTGTATTCTGGCCTGTCACAGCCCATACTTTATATGGGGTGCAGCGCAGTTAGGGCGTATCAGCGCGCCCAGAATAGTAAAGCTTAAAAAGTAATAATGATCCTAGCCACCGACGGGCAAGATTGAGAATCAGAGAGGGCGAGCGGTCCTGCGGCACTGAGGATCACGCAGCCGCAGCCTCTGCGGGCAAAGCGCACTCCTTCCAGGCCACACCTTCGGGCCTCGGAGCCGCCTGACAGCCGGCCCCTGGGAGCCATGCAGGCAGGCTCGGCTCGGCCCGGCCCGGCCCGGCCCGGCCTGCGCGCAGATCCGCAGGCTCCCTTCTGGGCGAGCGCAGAGCCAGAGGAAGTGGAAGCTAGGAAAACAGTGCGGGAACAATGAGATGCAGTTTCGCTTTGGCTTCACCCTCCAGCGCAGCTGTGGTTACAACTTTTTTTTTTTTTTTAAGAAAAATAAATTAATCAAAGGCAGAGAGTGCAGGGTGGTAACTTTTCAAAGCCGGCCGTCCGGGAGAGCCCACTCCCGCGTCCGCGCGTGCAAAGCCGTGGGAAAGCGAAGACACAGCCGCTTCCAGCCAAGCGGCCCAGAGCCCTTCAGCCCCAGCCGCCAGTCTCCAAACAACGAGAAACACGCCCAAAGCCGCTCCCCGGCACACGTGTGGGGGGCTCTGAGCGGCGTGCGGCGCGCGCGCGCCCGCTCCTCCGGCCCCGAGCCCCCTCGCGCGCCCCGGGCAGGTGGCGGCGCCCGGCTGCCCGAGCGCCCGCGATGCGGGTTCCAATCCCAAGGGCTCCCGGCCACCCGCGCCCCGCCACCGCGCGCGCTAACCTCGCCCCGGTCCCCCGGCCCGCAGCTGTTCCCTCACTCTCCCGTACCCAGACCCTAACAAAGGGGCCTCCGTCATGGATGCGCGATCCGGCCCCGAGCGCAGGCGGCCGCGCCACGCGGGACCCCCGAGGGCTCTGGGCGCTGACAAAGGGCCCCCGCGGGGCGCGGGGCGGGACCCCGGGGCGCGGAGCCGGCGAGGGACTCACCTTCGCGGCGGCCCGACTGCGCTCCTCGTGCAGCAGGAGGGCGGCGGGCAGCAGCAGCAGCCAGAGGCCGAGCCGGGGCCCCATGGTGGCGCGCCCGGAGCGGCGGGGGACGGCGGCCGGGTGCGCGGGGGCCGCGGCGGAAGGCTCGCTCTCCGAGGGCCGGGGCGCGAGCGCTGCGCACCGTCCCGGGCGCGGCGGCTCCGAGCGGAGACCTGAGTGCGGCCGGCGGAGCTCCCCAATTTGTTGGCGCTGCCCCCTCCCCTTGGCGGCGGTGCGCGGGCGGCGTCTCAAAGGGGTGGACCCTGCGGCGCGGGTAAGAGGCGGCGGGAGCGCGCAGCCCCGGGACTGCGGCCGCCGTGCGCCGGGACGCTGAGACTCTGCGCTCCGCGCTCAGGCGCCCAGACCCCCGCAGCCCCGCGCCCGCCCCTCGGGGCCCAAGGGGCCCGGGGCCCAGCGAGGCCGGCCCCGCCGCTACTGCGCCGCGGGCGGGCGGGCGCTTCTGGACCGGTCAGCGCGCACAGGCTGCAGCCCCTGAAGCCCGGCCGGGAGGTGAGAGCGACCCCCGCGCGGCGCCCAGAGCCAGGCCGCAGGGACGGGGGACTTGGGGCGCCCGGGGCCGCGTGCTCCTCCGGTTCCGAGTGGAGAGATGGGACGACCGCCGGGGAGGATCGCGCTGCCTGGGCCAGGCGGCGCCGGCCGGGCCTAATGCGGAGGCGCCCCTTTCCGCCTGGTCCGGAACCGGCCTCCGGGCACCCCTCCGGGGCAGCCAGGGGCACGCCGCTGTACCGGCGCCTCCCTGACGGAAACCCGCGCGAGGATGCTTCGGCGCCCTCCTCTTGCTAAACCCGCTTTGTCTCTCGCCTCCAGGCAGGGAGCTACCGACACGAGCGAGCGGACCGACGGGGAGCATGGGCCGCGAGCGGCGCGCGGCGTCGGGCTCGGCCATGCGGCGGTAAGTGGCTGCGCGCCCGGTCCCCACGGGTCCCGCTCGCGGGGGGCCCTGCCCGGCTACTTTCAGGAACTGACAAGCCCGGGCCCGCAGGCTCAGGTCGCTCTTTCCCCCCTCCTCCCACCCAGGTGGCTGTTGCTGGGGGCCGTGACCGCGGGGTTCCTGTCCCAGAGCGTCTTGGCGGTAAGTCCTGGCGGAGGCTCCCTGCGCCCCACGGAGGCTGGGCGGCCCGCACGTGTCCGCGCGGGCGTGTGCGGGTGCGCCCGCCCTTGCCAGAACCGATAATTAGAAACGTAGCCCAGGGCGCACAGCTCGGGCCTGAAGAGCCGGGAAGTCTCCCCGGAAGGTTTGCGGGACTCGGTTGCGTCCGGCTAATGTGGGCAGTGCGATTTTTGGTTTCGTGGAGTGGGAGGCCGTGGAGTAATGAGAGGCAGCTTCCTAGTGTTAACCACGGTGCAGACAATGAAACCCCTGAGCTTTCTTCCAAGTCTTGCTGGGCCCTGGATGAGCCACAGGTGGGAGCCGCCAGGGGCCTGGCCCCTGAGACCCTGTGCAGGGCAGAGGCGGCCCTGAGGCCCGTGCTGTCCCTGGGCGTGGTGGTCCCACTGCATTTTGCGTCAGGAGCAGGAGCCACCTTGTAGGAGCTCATGGGAGCCCGGGGTCACACAGGGCAGGTGTGGTGGTCTCTCCCCTGGGGCTGAAAATGGAGGGAGCCCCCAGGGAGCTCTCACCCCCACTGTCCGGGGTCCTGTGGCCCGGGCACTCCCGACCTCACCCCACAGTGTGTGCAGGGCTCCAGGCCACAGCCGTGTGGCCACCGCAACTCTGCCCTGCTGTAAGCCAAGGGGGGTCCTCAGGGGAGCGAGCGAGGAAGGAGCCGCTGCCCCAGAGACTTTGGCCACAGCCGTCCAGGCCGGCGACTCCTCAGGTCACTGAAGCAGCTCGGTGGATGGCCTCGGGGCTCCAAGTGCTCCTTGTGCACACAAGACTTGGCCCAGGCTTCTGAGCCCTGGGCGATCCACACCCACTCTGGGAGGAGACAGGCCCCAGGAAGCACCCAGCTGAAGTGTGGAAGCGTGGGATGTGTGCACAGCAACCCTGCCACGTCTGTGTCTCCCGTGGTCCCCTGGGGCGCCGGTGGTCACAGGCGCGTCCTCATTCCAGAGGATGGGGAGTCCCAGGAGTTGTGAACTGGGACGAGTGTGAGGGCTGCAGAACTCACCCCGGATCTGCCTCGCCGTGCCTGCAGGGCCTCCCGCTGCACGTGGCCAGCCTCCGGGACCCGCTAATCCTGGGGGTTGGGGGCCAGGAGCACTTACAGCCTGGAAGAGCTGTTCGGACTACACTGGGGGCTGGCTTGGGAAGCACTGGGTGTCTGGGTCCTTCCGGGGTGGGGCCCAGCGGTCTGCATTCCCGCCTGCTGCCTGCCAACGTAGGGGAGCCATGGATGGAGCAGGGGTGAGGGCGTGGCCGGCACCTGAGGTCCCGGTGCCAATTAGAGTTCCTGGCCGTTAGAACCTACAGCTACAAAAACCAAAGCAAGCTGTTCTAGGTCATTTTACGAGAGCTGTGAATGTGCTGGGTGGGTTCAGCATCGGGCTGATTGCTGCTGATCAGCCCCGGTGCACCAGCTGTGACTCATGAGCTAATTCCTTGAGCCTTAACTCGATTCATTGAAAGTCGCTCTTACGGTGCCGAGTCCAGCCCCTCCACACTTGGCAGCCGTGATCAAAGCCCCCTCCCGGCCCGCTGTCTCCGGGCTCGGTCCAGCGTGGGGCATTTCCGTGGAAAGTTGCCTCTTGGATCCTGCAGAGCCTTGGGCTGGCCGCAAGTAATTGTTTAATGAGCCCTCCCCCTGTGCCAAGCTGTGCCCATTAACACCGCAAAGCCTCCCTAGAAGACACCTGAGCTCAGGAACTGTTTCCCCGATTTGCAGGTGACGAAAAAGATACAAAGCATCGAACGAAGGCGCCAGTGTCTGGCTGTCTCTGTAATGAACAAGGCTGGGGGGAGGCACTGGCCACTGGCCACTGGCCAGCAGTGAGGGAGCCCCCAAGTTTCAGTCTTGAATCTTCTGGGCGATGGGGCCTGTCTCCTTGGATTGACCTTAGACTGACGGATTCCTGGGAAGTGAATCTCCTGGTTTGACCTTAGACCGAGGGATTCCTGGGAAGTGAGTCTCCTGTCTGCTCTGGTTCAGGATCAGGAGCACAGAGCAGGGAGGCGGTCACAGCATCGAGTGTCCAAGGGGGAAAGGGAGCAGACATCCTCTGTGGGCAGCCCGGTGTGCACCAGCTGCAGTGCCACGGTGTGAGCACAGGTGCCAGGGCCCATCCTGGTAGGACAGGATCCCATCCCAAACTCAGGGTGGCTACTTGGGGCCCGTTCCAGCTGAGCCCAGCCGCAGGGAGCGTCTGTGTCTTAGACTAGGAGGGGCTCAGCCACCGCGTCCACTCTGGGGACGTGGGGAGGTGCATGTGCTGGGCCCCAGGAGGTCCCTGCCATTTCTGGTGCAGTGAAGGTTCCCTCTGCGGGGTGCTCCTGCCCTCAGCAGAGACCAGAAGCATGCGCTGTGTCATTGTGGGCTTCACAACTTATCTCGTGAGCTGGGCGGCGGCCTTGAAGATCTCGGCCCAGTCCTGTGTGTCTGGGAAGGACATTCCAGAGGACAAAGAAAGGCCTGCATGGCACCAGCTGTGCAGCAAACAGGGGAGACGGGCGGCAGCCACGCGGGTGCCTACAGGTGGCTGTGCCTCCCGACACCTGGAACCCCAGGCTGCAGGTGACGGCCTCGGTGCCGGTCTGCACCTGTCCAGTGACTGGCCTTCTGTCCTGGAAAGCCAGCCCTGCCCCTTCAAGAAGAGACAGCCGGGGCGAGGCCCCATGCACAGAGCTGCCCTGCTGTGCAGGACCTAGGGATGGGAGTCAACTTGAATCAGGGAGAGGAGTCGGGTGCTGCCTGCAGCCTCAAGGGGGGGGGAGCAGTGAGCTGCACCTAGCAGGGAGCTCGGATTGTCTCCTTGGTTCCGTCTGGGATAAAGAGCGCTTATCTTTGGTTAAGGATTGCAGAGCGAGCTCTGAGGTCAGCTTGCTCTTATCTGCTGCTATCTGAGGGCTGCTGCTCTCTCTCCACTGGAGGTAGAAGGTGAGGTCTGGAACTCTGGCCTGGGCTGGTCCAGTCTCTCTGCAGGAGGTGGAGGCCACCCAGGGCCCAGGATCCGCAGTGTGCAGGGGGCAGAGAATCTGACCCTGGCCTGGCTGGCTACTCCCCAGCTCCCTGGTCTCGGGGTGAGTCACTTCACAGAGCTGGCACTGCTGTGCTGTGTGTTGTCACGAGCCAAGGCCGCTGCAGGTGACCAGTGCTCCCGGGCAGCTAGAGTCCACACCGAGCTCCCCTGTGCACGCCTGGGAGGCTGAGCTGTGGTCCCAGCTGCAGTGTTGGGCGTGAGAAGCCTTTTCCAGGTGAAGCTGGGGCTGCTGCTGCAGGGTAGAACATTTTTCTCCTAAGGTTTATTTATTTGAAAGGCAGAGTTACAAAGAGAGAGGAGGAGACAGAGGTCTTCCATCTGCTGGTTCGCTCCCCAAGTGGCCACAACAGCCAGAGCTGGCCCAGGCCAAAGCCAGGAGTCCCTCTGGGTCTCCTGCATGCGTGCAGGGGCCCAAGCATTTGGGCCATCCTCTGCTGCTTTCCCAGGTGCATTAGCAGGGAGCTGGGTGGGAAGTGGAGCAGCTGGGACTCACACCAGCACCAGTGTGGGGTGACGGCGTCCCAGGCAGTGGCTTTACCCTACTGAGTTTCCCCGGTGGCCACCGTGGGCGAGAGCTTGTCCTTGATTCCATCGGCCTCATAAATTCTGATTCTTTATGAAAGAGGAAGGTGGTATCTGAGCACAGGGAGACCCTGCGGCCCCTCCGTCCCTGTTGGTGTGGTCAGAGGGGATCACGGGAGGCACAGGTAGCCAGCCCTGAGCCACCCGTAGAGTCTAGGGCCCACGTGGCCTGGATCTGGTGGATCAAGTGGATCTGGGATCCGGCCTCGCTCCTGGCGGATCCCTGCCCGCTCTGGCGCGTTGAGTGCGGCCGCCTTCCAAAACGATGAGCTGTTTCGGGAAGACGCCTCTGAGGATTGTGTAGGACAGGCTGGCGCCCTGGAGAGAACACGCGAGATTCTGCGGAGCCCGTGGTGTGCCGTCCGTGCTGGTGTTCATTCCCGCTCCCACGTGAGCTGCTCCGTTTTGACAAACGTGCCAAGGAGACGTGAGGTCTTAGGGGTGACGGCGATACTGGGGTTTCCTCCACCATCAGTAACAATTTTTTCCCGAGAATTACAATTTCTTGGAAACTTGTAAAAATTCTGTTCCCCGCAAGCTGGAGGCAGCCCCGTGTGGTGTGCTGGAGTTAGATGCCCAAGTGTGAGAGAGGCTGGGCAAGGACTTGCCTTGTGGCGGTGGCCAGCAGGCGTGGCCAGCAGGCGTGGCCAGCGGGTGAAAATATTGCTCCCGTTCTTTCTCTCATGGACCAAGTAAACAGAGGTCCTCGGTGTCTCTGGAAACATGGTGAGTTGGGGGCCCAGGCCTGAGTGACGGGGTGGCCTGGCCCCGGGGGAGTGGCCTGTGTTGCTGTTGTCCTTGAGCCATGTCTAAGGCCAGTGCCCTCCTAGACGCTGGCTGGCAGATGGCAGCCCCCCAGGTAGCTTCGGGCTGGGAGTTAGGTCAGAGGGACAGGACTCCCAGCTGCCCAACCCCATAGATTGAGCTGCTGCCCAGCGACCAATGATATAACCAGCTGTGCCCATGTACCAAAGCCTCCATAAAACCCAAAATGCCGGCTTGGGGCGCCTCCGAGTCGTGGGGCCCCAGGCGGGTTCCCGGAGCTCTGCGCCCCTCCCCATAGGTTGTAAGAGTGGAAGAGGAGCAAGGTTTGCTTTTTTCCCTCAGAGTTTAGAGGGGAGAAGCCTGTCCTCTCACTGGTGTGACAGCACTGCCTCCAGGCTCCAGCCCTGAGGGGTCCCTGGGGCCAATGTCCTCATGTGCCACAGAGAGCAGAGCTCTACCCCACCCTGTCTCCAGCCCCGTAACCCAGTGGGCAGCAAGGATGGGGCGTGGGTCAGGGGCCCATGCATCTGCAGTACTGGCCATCTGCGGGCTTGGGAGCTGGCGTTCTCCCGGTGGCCACGGCCTCTGCATCAGGGAGAGGCTGGGGAGAGGAGCAGAAACAGGGGTGTCTTATGGCCCGTGGCAGTCGCCTCACACGCACTTGTCATCCCCTGGCCTGGTGACAGAACTGCGGTGCAGTGTCTGCACGGCTGGCCTTGACGCCCGAGGTGAAGGGCACCACGTGCCGGGTGTCGGGATGCCTGCATCGCTCCCTGAGCCCAGCAGGAAGTCCTCCTTCAGAATGGAAAGCCATCTAGGAACCTGATTATAGTGCCTTCTCGAATTGATAGGATTTTACATAGTCACGAGAGAGCCGAGACAGCCATTGTCTGAGCCACACCTTGCCCCTTGGTGCTGGCTGCCACCCAGGTCAGTGCAGAGCCCATGGCACCAGCTCTCCAGGGTTGCTCACTGAGCCATGCCCAACTCCAGGGCCTGCGGGAGGAGCGGCCGCGTGAGTGAGTGCGGGTGGGGTTGGTTGAGTCTGTAGACCTTCGGAAGGAGAAGTACAGTCACAGAGCAGTTACACCAGACTGGGTTACCATGCATTGCCTTCTCCGTGTGGTTGTCCCTTTCCACGTTAAAGCTGTCCCCAGTGGATAAAAGTGGACGTGTGTGACGATCTGTCAGTGGGAGATGGGCTGCTTCCCCAGCCATTGCCCGCCCGCGTGCGGGATCTCCCCTGTGGGAACCATGGAAGAATCTGTAGTTTTGAATTCTGTACACTACTGCGGTACCTGGTAGAAATTACGTAACAGTACAAGGCTCTTGCAAAAGCTTTTTGGGAAATGAGATTGAAACATGAGTTTGGGTGCAAAGAAATCTGAAATCCACGCAGAGTTCTGTGTAGCACGCCTCGGCTGTGACCCCTTCAAAGCCCCCAGGTTCTCCTGCGTGCTGAGCGCTGTCAGATCCGTGGCCGTCGGTGGAGGGTCAGGGCCTCTGTGAGAGCAGGCGGGGCCTTCGGGAGGTGGACTCGGGTGGGGATGAGTGCCCCGCTGTGCCCCAGGGGCTCTGGGTTGTCCCTCAGAGATGACCTACAAGGGCTGTGCAGACAGGGGCTGCACCAAAAGCCCTCAGCCCCTCATGCGCCCCATGGCTCAGACCCCTTGTGGGGTCCTCTGGGACCAGACTTAAAAATGATTCCTGCAGGGGCTCCTACCAGCCCAGGACCCCGGAGCAGCTCAAACAACCGTGGAAGAAACAGAAACGGGGCCAGGAGCTGATCCAGGCCGCTGCTGCTTTACAGGTGGGGAAACTGAGGCACGACAGGTTAGGGCACTTGGAAAGGTCAGTAGGAATGAAGCTGAGGATGAGCCCAGGACCCGCTGATTGTCCCAGAGCCTCTGCTCTTAGCCCCATGCTGGTTCCGAAGTCCCTGGCCACAGAGTGCGAACCCAGCTGTGCACCCCTCCGCGCCGTGACGTCAGACAGCTCGCCCTTGTGTGTATTTACCCGGGCTAAATGGCCAGCCAGGCCTGTGGGGCCACTGTTGCATGGGCCATCTGTCGTGGAAGTACATATAAGCTGTATGTTAAATGTGTGTTTCACATGACACACGCATGCGTGCAGATAGCCTAAGAGTGCCCCCCCCCCCCGCAGAGCTGCAGAGGCAGAAGGGGGAGAAGGCTGTTCTGGGTGCTGCCAGGGGGTCTCTGTTCTCTGCAGGGTGGCCCTGCCAGCCCTGGGGGTGACCGAGCAGCCCTGATGGCGGGGGGGGGGGGGGGTAGCGGTGGAGGAAGCCCAGGGGCACAAAGGGGAGGGGAAGTCCCACAGCAGCCCGGGAGGTTCCAGCCCACACAACAGGACCTTGGCCTCCTCAAGGTCCCCCGTGGGGCTCCAGGCAGAAAGCTGTCCCAAGGGGACAGGATGTGCAAACACAGCATTGTCTTGGAGCCAGAGGAGAGGCTCCTGGAAAGTTCTGTGGGCCCAAATGTGGTAGCGGCTTCCTGAAATCCATGGAGAACAAGACCTTCCTGAGGTCTCTCAGCCGCGCCGCGGGACCAGCGCCAGCCTCCCTCCGCAGGGTCCCCTTGCCTCATGTCCCCATAGAGGGGCCTGCTCTGCAGAACAGGATTGTGGGTGCGAGGCCATGTTCCCGAGCAGGAGTGCTGGGCGCTGTGCACGAGCCCACATGCAGCTCGTGGGTGCACACCTCAGACGCTGCAGGGGTAACTCCCCCAGCCAGGTCCACGTACCACACCTCCCGGGCGTGGAGAGCCAGGACAGGCCGGCCACAGGCGGTGTGGGTGTGGTGGGCACATGAGTTGGATGTAGTTGTCTAACCGTCTCGGCAGCTGAATGTGGCATTCGTGTTCTCCCACGAGCTGGGGGCAACCTGTGCACACCCCCTCTTTGTGGCCGAGCGTGTCTCTGTGGCTCTGTGCCACGAGTTTGGCGGCGTGGATGCCAGGCGCCATCATGGCCAGCAACAGACCACACGCAGGTCGCCGCGGGCTCCTGAGGCTTCAGGCCTGGACGTGGGCAGTCGTGGGAACCGGGCCGGCTAGGGCCTGGCCGTGAGCCCCGCGCTCGAGGTGGCTGGCCGCGTGATGCCAGGCAGGTCCGTTAGCTCCTCATACAGAGGAGTTCCAAGCCACAAGGTGTGCTCAGAGCACGGGAAAACGCTGCCTGAAGAGTTTAGTGACCTGAGCATGGACGCACTTGCTAACCACCGCATAACGGCTACGTGCTGCCAGCCTTTGTCTCTTAGTAAATACGGGTCTTCAAATTCAGACATTAACACCTTGAAGCTGCAGAGAGTGAAGCTCGGGGGTCATTAGACCTGGGGTGAACGCACAGTGGGAGCCACGCTGCCAGGGCAGGCTTGGTGCAGGATCAGAGGGCTGCCAGGATGTGGGAAGCGATGGCGGCGGAGGTCTCTTGTCCCCCAGGTCCTCTGCATCCGGAGTCAGGCCCTGCAATTTATTTTGAGAGGTTTTTTTTTTTTTTTTTTTTTTTTTGAAAGATGTATTTACTTATTTGAAAGGCAGAGATACAGAGCAAAAGACAGAAAGAGGAGATATAGAGAGATCTTCCATCTGCTGGTTCACTCTCCAAATGGCCACAACAGCCAGGGCTGGGCTAGGCCAGAGCCGGGAGCTGCCTCCAGGTCTCCCATGTGGGTGCAGGGGCCCAAGCACCTGGGTCATCTTCTGCTGCTTTCCCAGGCGGATTAGCAGGGAGCTGGATTGGAAGTGGAGCAGCCAGGACTTGAACCAGCGCCTGTATGAGATGCCTCCATTGCAGGTGGAGGCTTAACCTTCTATGTTAGTGCCAACCCCTGAAAGTCAGAGTTAGACAGAGAGTGAGAGGGAGGGAGGGAGAGAGAGAGAGATGATCTTCCATCTGCTGGTTCACTCCCCAGATGGCCACAACGGCCAGTGCTGGGGCAGGCTGAAGCCAGGAGCTTCATCAGAGTCTCCCACGTGGGTGGCAGGGACCCAAGGACCTGGGCCATCTTCTGCTGCTTTCCCAGGCCGTCAGCAAGGAGCTGCATGGGACGTGGGGTGGCCGGGACACCAACTGGCGCCCACATGGGACGCCAGCACCGCAGGCTGTGTTTTACTCACTACACCACAGCGCTGGCCTCCTGACGTCAGCAAAGTGAGCAGCTTTCATTCCAGTTCAAACCAGCTGAAGGAGTAACTAGATTATTTCCAGAACAAATGGAAAGACAGAGAATGTTTTGTCCAGTGCTTGTGAGACCCAAGTGTGGCTCTGCAAGGCAAGAGCACTGGAGGCGTTTGGGTCCCCAGACCTGACATGGAGAGGTGCAGGCTGGAACCTCGGAGAGCAGAGCACCCACCGCCCTGGGCGCCCAGTGCTCCACAGCCGCCTGGAAAGTCCGCACTGGTGGCCGGTTCTGCCCCAGCCCCAAGGCCAGCAGAGCAAGGCCAAGGGTGGGTCCCACAGGAAGAGCCCAGCTGCGAGCCTCAGGGTGGAAAATCCCCTCCTTCCCTTTCTTCCTAACTTGGGGACTTCCCGGTCACTGCCCCAGGGCCACCGATGGGAGCCCAAGCACCTTCCTTCCACCGCCTCCCAGCGGATTCCAGCTCCTTCCCCTCCCATGGCGACCCTGGCTCAGACAGGATTTCCTCGCTCTGAGTCATCAGCGCTTGATGTCCAGCCTCTACTTCCTGTTGCAAAGCAGGGACTCTCAGCACACAGGCCGCGGCCTCGGCGACGCTCTCTGTGTCCCGGGCGCTGTGACGGTGCTGCCCCCGCTCTTCCTGTGCGGGCCACCAGCTCGCCCCAGCCCCTCGCTTGGCTCCTGGGGTCTTCCCACTGCTCATGCAGGGTTCTGGCTCTCGGTCTAGCAGGGCTGTCCTTTGGCCAGACGCAGCCCGTGACCTGGCAGCGGTCCCACCCCGTGACTCAAGGAGGGAGCCGGCGACGGTGGACGCAGCGCCTGGTCACCTCGGGTCACCGGGTGACCTGTCCTTGGGTTCCTACAGGACCCCCTGCTGTGGGGGTTGACTTTGCACCTGTTCTCGGCTCCCGCGTTGGGGTGGAGCATGGTTTCCCTGTTGTCCAACAAGAGCAGACAGTCTGCTTCTCACCTGATTGGAATTTAATGTTCTGGAAATGAACGAATTACTTGACTTGGGGGGATGTGGGCGGGGTGGGGGGAGGAAGGAAGATGACTCATGCTGGCTCCTGATTTTATTTTTCGATTAAAAAGTACTTAAGAAGTAAGAGCGAGGAATAGGATTGAGTTCTGTCTAGAAGTTCTAGCGTGAGGAACACAGATGTTTCGAATACATGGAAGGCTTGGTTCTCCCTGGACAGAGTGGAACCTGGAGCCAGAGCAGTGTCTCAGAGAAAACACGTGTAGTTAAGCGGGCAGTGGTCGATGGAGCCCGGGGACCGTGGGCATGGCTCTTCGTCCCGTAAACAGTGCCTCTCCGGGACAGGTCTGTCCCCAGCACGTCTCGTTCCTCAGTGAGTAAGGACAAAAGACCAAGGCTGTTGGCGCAGGCAGCATTTTTGTCCTTGTGTTGGTTTTTCTTCCCCATTGGGCTAATTAACTGGAGCCTCTCCGATTTATTAATCCGCTGCAGTCAAAGAGAATCACCTTACATCTTTGTTCTTTCTCCGTGGTAAAAGCGAGTTCAGCTCGCTGATGTGAAAAGCAGCGTCAGTGTCACACACGTCGTGGACGGTGTTTGTAACCTGGTCACGTGGGAACGAGCCTGGCGGGGTCACCCCGGGGCTCCTGTAGATGTGGTGCAAACCGGGGTCGGGTCTTTGATGCTTCTTTCGTGTTTACAAATCTCAGTAAGAGCCCAGCCCGCAGCTTGCCGTCCTGACTGGCTTGTTGAGTGTGTGGCTCAGTGGCAGCGTGGAAGCCTCGACGGCTGTGCGCCGGCCCGAGCTGCGTCCATCCCCAGGGAGCCCCCCGGGGCCCCTCTGCCAGTGGCATTGCGCACATCACAGCCTGTGTCAGGCCTGCCTGCCTTTTCAAGGCTGAATAGTATTCCTGCGCTTTTCCTGAGCTCCGGGCCTCCGGCATAGGGTTCTTTTCCCTTGGTGGGTGTCGTACGGCTGCCATCAGGAGCTGTGACCACCGGTGATGCAGAGGATGTGACTTGGAGCTCAGCACAGCTTAGAGCAAAGCAGAGGGCCAAGCAGGCAGCTGGGCCCCCGCGTCTCCCTGTGCTGCCCACTCCCAGCTCTCCTGGGTGTGTCCCTCTGAGAGCCACCCGCTGCTCATAAGGTTTGCCGGGACCTACTGAGTCCGAATGTCCCCTGGGACGAGCAGGGCACGGTGTCCAGGGTGAAGCCGTGAGCGTGGCCTGGGCTGGAGTTACAGGTGACTGCTAAAGACGCAGGAGCAGTCCCTGGAGGCCACGGGGCTGTGCAGGGTGTGCGGGAGGCTGCTCCAGGGGCCGAGGCAGGAAGAAGGTCCCCGTGTGAGCTGGCCAGCCGGCGTCAGAGCTGGGTCAGAGTGCAGAACTCGGTGGTCAGAGGACAGGGAGAGATGGAGCCTGGGGACAGCGGGGCTGTGTCCACCTCTGCCCACGGCTCTGCTGCCTTCCCCACCTGCTGTGAGGACTCCTCCTAGCATGGGGACCTCACACAGGTGCCTGAGGAATCGCATGAGATGAGCATGCCGCTTTGTGGGTCCCTGGGAAACTCTACGGTGACAAAGTGTGGACGCCAAGACCTCGGGGGTGTGGTCAGAGGCGCTGTGGGGACTGGAAAGGAGCAGGGGGGGTCCCGTCCGCTGGGCACTGGTTAACACTATGGCCTGACTCCCCGAGCTGCGAAGCCATCACACAGTGCAGGGCAGTCATGGACAGAGACCCACCGATCTTGACCACCATGGCTGACCTGAGGGAACCATCCATCTACTGGGATCTCATAGCAGGTCTCCAAGGACCAGGCTCTCAGAGGCCCACCGCTGCTCTGAGACACGGGCGTGGCAGCCACCTGCGTGGATGGGGAGCCTCCCACGGGAGCCCAGCACCAGCCCAAGGCACGGCTCGCGGGCACAGAGAGCAGGCAGGGGTTCCGAGTCCCCTCTCTACTCCTCTGCGACAGACCCAGGCTCACGGAGCCGGGGTTGGGGGAGCAGGAGACACGGGCGTCCCGGGCAGAGTGGAAGCTCAGCTGTTGGGCTCCGCTCCCGTGCCGCGGGCTTCGCTTGCCCCGAGTTGCTGGGCTGGACGGCCGCTGGCTTAGCGGCGAGCTCGGGCTGAAGCAGAAAGTGCCTCCACAGCAGGACAGGGTGCCAGACTCTCCCAGCCTGATGGCACGGAGGTTCCCTCGCGCGCCAGGCCCACAGCGAGGCCCGGCAGCCGGCCAGTGGCGGCCTTCTGGGCTACGCCACACTTCTGCTCCAGGGCAGCAGAGTTGGCTGGTGACCCCTGAGCCTCCAAACACTCGGCCCCGCAGACATCCAGGCTAAGCACCTGGAGAGTGGACCAAGGCCGGAAGCCCAGTGCCAGGGGCTGGGGGACCCCATCCATCAAAGTCCCCTGGGGGGTGGCACCAGGACCCGCCCCTTCCTGTGTCTCCTTCTGCCAGGCTCATGGCATTGGGAAGTTGAAGGAAGCGCTGTTCTCTAGCACCAGTGGACTGCAACGGCAAGGTCTCCTCTCCTGGCTGCACCAAGACGCAGCCGTACACGCACCTGTCCTCACTCCCGGGCATTGGATTCCGCAGGCCTGGGCCTGGGCCTGACACGCTACAGTCCGACCCGCACAGGGGGTGACGATGCTGAGGCCATGGAAGGACAGCACGTCCTAATAGACGGTCCCTAGAGGGCTCCTCCAGCCCTGGACTCTGGGTCCCCTTGACTGGCCACTTCCCTGGCCATCAGGAGAACATGGGACCAGGCTGACCAGCCCCTGATGTCTCCCTGCCAGACTTCCAAACAGAGCGTGCTCAGAGGCGGGCTTGGCCATGTCCTGTGGTGCTGCTGCACACAGGCGTGACTGTGCACACACAAGGCGTGGCCACACACACACAGGCGTGGCCACACAGCTCTTTATGGGCATGCGGGACTGAGCCCTCGGGGTCCTGTTGCGCCCAAGAGCAGATGTGGCTCAGGCCTTGCCCAAGCAGCCACTGGGAAACAGGAGTGGGGACAGGGACACCACCCGACGCCAGCCCACGTGGTGCATCGTTTTAGCCAAGCTGAAGCCCAGCATGTGGGCATAACCAGAGATAGACACACGTTCTGAGTAGCCAGCTCTGGGAACGAGAAAGCCAGCCTAGTGCTTCCTGCAGCTCAGGGCCCGCCCCTCCCGCCAGCCCCCCGCCCGGCTGCGGGAGGGAGGCTTCCTTTCCTTGGCCGGTCACGTGTTGACCGTCTCGAGTTAAAACATCTGTCAGACGAGGCCTTTGGAAAATTCCACGGCGGACGACCCTGTCCTTGAGCTAGAAGCCGAGGTGAAGTGGGCCGACGGCCCCCGTCCAGGTCTCCCAGGAAGTGCTCCTGGGACATCAGCTGGGAGTCCTGCTCTCAGTGATGGCGGGAGTCCAGCGGGTTGAAGCGTGGTCTCCACGCCCTCCTCTGCCCGGCCCACGGCTGTGATGAGCCCCTGCCGGTTCACACAGGTCCTATCGGATGCCAACAGCAACCTCAGGCCAGAGCTGTGACTTCCTGAGCCTTCGGTCCCCCTTGCCGATGACTGTGTCCCATAGCATACGGGAAGCTTGTGACCCGGGGCCTGGCCGAGGCACACGGCTCCCGGGGGTGCTGAGGGTGTGTGTCTCCCCCCAGCCCTAATTCCCCTGGAGTCCCATGAGGTCCCCAAGCCTGATGTGGGCCCCTGGACTTGGACTTGTGGACTTTAGGTGTCTGAGTTTTTACCCACCCCAGCTTGCACAGCCACTCCTGTGGCCTTGGGGACAGAGGTTGCACTTGGGCATCACGAGGGGACTGCCTGCTGGCTCCTGCTGCCCCCGGGGCCGTGCCCAGGACCCACCTGCCACCCACCTCGGTGATGCCCAGTGGGATCTGTCCACAGCCGTCTGCCTCCTGGTAGGCGGCCTGCTAATCTGCTGGGATCATGCGGTCTTAGCCTGGGTGTTGAGTTGTCGCTCAGAACTCCATGCAGCCCACACGGTCTCTGTGGCAGCTCCCACGCCAGCTGAGGTCCTGGCTGCTGGGACCCAGGAGGCTTGATGGCGGGCAGCTGACCAGCCTGGGCTCTCGGTAATCTTTGTTCAGCGTCCAGTGCCCCTGGCACCAGACGTGCTAAGCAGGCTTCCCGCAGTGAGGTACAAGCCTTCGCCTCGGGCACCCTCCCCCACCCACATCTGCAGTCCACTAATGAGATGGCCACCCTGTGGCCTGCCATGTCCACAGAGCTCCTGTCCAGTCTGGTCTGGGCCTGCCACCACCATGGCTGGGTTTGCTGCCTGCCTGTCTTCCTTCCCTTGACCCAGGTCCCCAGCAGCACCCCCAGAGCTCTGCACCCCTCTGTCCACTCTGGGTGCCTGGATGAACTTCTCCCGTCCCTGCCCAGGTTTGGTTGTATCTAGAAAACAGCTCTGGGATGCCGCCTCGGCCAGCCGGCAGCCTCCCTGTGTGTCAGTCGCTGAGACAGGACCTGCGTTTCACAGCCACTCGTTGCCTGGCGCAGGCGCAGAAGTGGGCAGTCCCTGCAGGTCCCCCAGACAGCCCCAGTGGGTTCAAGTGCGGGTCTTTGCAGTAAAGAGGTGGGGGGTGTGGTTGGAATGAAAAACACAGATTCAGCTCTAAGGAGCTGCCTTGTGTTGTTTTAAGAGAGGAATTTGTTCTGTGGGGTGTCAGTGAGGCGTTAAAATCCCCCCAACAGCTGAGAGGGAGAGAGGGAGGGGGGGAGAGAGAGGCCTCCTGCTGCGACCCATGCCCTGGCTGGTTTTGCGCTCAGAGCTGGTTAAGGCACTGCCCTGAGCAAAACTTGCACACTTGCCCACCGCCCTGAAGTCGGCACAGTTGGGAGCAAGACAGCTGGGGGATGTTGCGCATCCTGTACACAAAATCACTAGGCATTTCCCACAGGCTTTGTGAAGTCTAAACAGATTTTTGTCGTATTTTCTTGAAGTTTTATTTATAAAATAGAGGCAGTATTCTAAATAACTGTTAGGTGCTGAGCAAAACTGTAAGCTCGGAGACCACGTACCGTAAACCTCGTTCATCTGGACCAAGAATTATGGCTTTGCCTTTGGGAGACCGCAGGCAGGCAGGGGCCTTGGGAGCCACGCTCGGGACGTCGCTTGGGCTGCTGTAGAGCTGACGTCCTCCGGCCCGCGGGGGCAGGGCCAGGTGCTGCTGGTGGGCGCGGTCCTCAGCTTGAGAGCCACAGCTGGGGATCAGAAATCACAGGACTGGGCCTCGGGCTGCTGCCTGTGCACCGGCATCCCACCTGCACGCCACTTGGAGTCGCGGCTGCTCCACTTCCGATGCGGCTCCCTGCCCTGTACCTGGGAGGGCAGCAGAGGATGGCCTGGGTGCAAGGGCCCCTGCCACCCACAAGGAAGCCCTGCCTGGAGCTCCAGGCTCCTGGCTTTGGCCTGGCCCAGTCCAGCTGTCGTGCACGGCCATTTGGGGAGTGAATCAGCAGATGGAAAATGCCTTTCTCCCTCCCTCTCCTCCTCTCCTGCTCCCCCTCCCCCTCCCCCCCTGCCTCCCTCTCTCCCTCTCCCTCTCCCTCCCTCTGCTACTCTGCCTTTCAAACAAGTGAATGGATAAACCTTTGGGGAAAAGCATCAGTAAGGCTGGGTTCCTCTTTGCAGAACCCTCCAGTTTGGATGTGTTTTTGTGGTTCCCGTCTAATCTTCCCACAATCCAATAAGACGGGGAGCATTTTTCACTCCAGATTGGTGTTGCTAAAGAACCGATCACTGGGTCAGGCTCACCGTGGACCAAAGCCCTGGCGCCGTCAGCCCTTCTTCGTCTCCTGCAGCGGACGCGGGCCTCATGACACCTGCTGCTCTGCCTCTGTGTCCTTCCTCCCCCATGAAATGTGACAACAAGACGCCGGACTTCAGGGGGATACTGATGGTTCAGACAAGTTTAGCTCAGCCTGTGGAATCCAGAGACCGGGTGGGACGGAGGTCGGCAGGCGATGCCGTGCTTCTGTGCAGGGTTCGTCCTCGCAGAAAATCCCAGGGCAAGTGGGGCTTGGAGACTGGCTGCCCAAACTCCCCCACCACCACCATTTTTTTTAATAAAGATTTATTTATTTGTTTGAAAGGCAGAGTTAGAGAGTGAGAGAGAGAGAGGTCCTCCACCTGCTGGTTCACTCCCCAGATGCGCCCAACAGCTGGCTGAGCCGATCTGAAACCAGGGGCCAGGAGCTTCTTCCGGGTCTCCCACGTGGGTGCAGGGACCCAAGCACTTGGGCCGTCCTCCACTGCTTTCCCAGGCCACAGCAGAGAGCTGGATGGAATTGGAGCCAGCATCCATATTGGATGCCAGCACGACAGGTTGCAGCTTTGCCAGCTATACCACAGAGCCTGCCTATTTTTTTCTGCTTGTTTTTTTCAAAACTTTGCTATGATGTGTTTTAGTTCACATCAAACTCTTCTTGAAGGTGAGCGGGGGGCCTTGGCTGTAACGACACGGCCAGCTCCTGGGAGGACGGAGACCCAGCCCTGGCCCGGCTCTGCCCTGATGATGGTGGATGTGCTCATCTAATTTCACCAATTAAGTCGTTTGATATATTAGGTCATTTTTGAGTGAATTATATGATTCGCTGTTTTTAACGACTTGTTTTGGAAGTGGGAAGAGAGGCTGCATTAAGCCAAAGCCATCGGTCCTCCAGGAAGTACATCGGGGCGCAGACCGAGCTCCTATGTGTGGCCGGTGGTGCTGTGTTCTTAAAGCTGCAGCCAGAGAGACCGAGAACATGTTGATCTGAAAAAATGCCGGGGCCACGTCACTGGAGCCTCTTGGTTTTTTGAGGCTTCCTTATTCGAAAGGCAGAGTAACAAGTCTTGCATTCGCTGGTTCACTCCCTCAGTGGCTGGGCCTGAGCCAAGCTGAAACCAGGAGTCTGGGGCTCCATCGGATCTCCCACATGGGTGCAGGGGCCCGAGCACTTGGGCCATCCTCTGCTGCCTCCCCAGGTGCGTTACCAGAGGGCTGGGTTGGAAGCAGAGCATCCTGGGCTCCTCCGGCGTTCCAGTACCTATAGGGTGCCAGCGTCACAGGCCGCGGCTTGAGCTGCCGTGCCACAACACCAGCCCCTATGTGGAGGATCTCAGACCATCACGAAGTCCCTTGTATTAAATTTTTTAAATACACATATTTTGAAAGACTCTTCTGTTACCTCTGCGCACAGCGCCTGTCCCCCGGGGACACAGGTACTCTGGAGAACATAGGCGCTGCTGTCTCAATGTGGCAAAGCCTGAATCCCTGAGAACAGTGCAGGAAGCCGCACACTTATCGCGAGTCCCCAGTGATAGGGACACCAGGAGGGGCAAGGTTGGGTGGGCTGTGCTGAGACAGAGAGGAGGCAAAGTCGGGGCTGGCGCTGTGGCATAATGGGTAAAACCGCCACCTGCAGTGCCAGCATCCCACAGGGGCTCCGGTTCAAGTCCCAGCTGCTCCACTTCCCATCCAGCTCCCTGCTAATGCACCTCGGACATTTGGGGAGTAAGCCAGTGGAGAAAAGCACGCACACACATGCTCGCTCGCTCTCTCTCTCTGTGTGTGTGTGTGTAACTCTGCCTGCGGTCAGAGGCCACAGTGGACAGGCAGCATGCATTGCCCAGAGGCCCTGCATCGCCCGGGGGCGGCAAGCCCTGCCTTCTTTGGTGCTTGTCATCATCCTTGGTGCTTCTCGGAGACGGTCTGTCTTGAGGTCTGTCTCACGTCATGGCAGCCTTGGGGCCAGCGGGACAGGTGTGGCTGTGTCCATCCACAGGGGAAGAAAGGGGAGTCGAGGATGGCCTGAGAAATTGGCTAAGCACGGAAGAGGCACGCGAGAGATGCACGCGTGTTGTGACTGTCGCAAGCCTGCACGCGTGTTGTGACTGTCGCAAGCCTGCACGCGTGTTGTGACTGTCGCAAGCCCAGTGGGAAGAGCGAGGATCTCCCAGAGATGTCCCCACACCCATGGCGAGTGGAGGAGGAGTCCGCGAGGGGCCGCACTATGCCGCCAGCTGCTCTCTGTATCCCATGTGGCCAAACGAGAGGGAGCAGGTGCAGTCGGGACAGCGCCTTCAATTGCCAGGCCCACGGTGCGTTTTGGTTTTTCCTGCTGTCAAGACCTGCCGTGCCCTGGCTGTTTTTGGTGACGTGTGGGGAGAGTCGGTTTTAACCGCTGAAGACGATACGACCCGCGGCGGCCCCTTTAACCTCGGATGGCCGCTGGTTTTGTTTTGCGAGTCACTCACAGCTGCGTGACTTCATGTCAAGCAGGCTGAATAAAGGAATGTTCGGTATTATAACGGTCACTAGGCAGACAACTGACGTGTCAGCGACGGGGAGGGGCAGGCTTCCCGGCACTGTGGAAAGCTACTGCGGCAAGGGCGCTGTTTTCCTTGGGTGGCTTCATTGTGTAGGTGGGTGGCTTGTTGGAATGAGGCTGGGGGGTGCAGGGCAGGAGGAGGGGGCCGTCCCCAGGGCACAGCCCTTCCCAGCCGGGATGTCAGGTTGATTGCGGCAAATCCCTTGAAATCTATTGAAACTCCGCGTCTGCCGGTGCACAATGGAGCGAGGCCGCTCTGCGAAGAGCAAAACCTCCTCGGGCCAGTATTTCTGGGATTCTCTTATGGTTCAAAGCAAAGTGCGCCTCTTTGTTTGGCCAAGTGGCCAGGATTGCCCGTCCACCTCCCCTCCTGGAGACGCGGCTCCCTCCGGGCTGCACGCGGCCGTTGGGTGCCGGCGTGTGCTCCGTGCACACACAGCAGCCACTCGGTCCGCTCCTTGGAATTCAGGACCTCCTGCGGGAGGCGTTTGGCTGAGAGCAATTAGTTTCCAAAACAACAATTACCAGAGTTCTGTACCGCAGCTGGGAGCAGGGTTGCCTGTTTTGACCTATTTTGGCTGACTGCTTCCCCTCTGAGTAGTCCAGTTCCACAGGCTCCTGGCTACACCCCAGGATGCCTCCCGTGTCCCCAGACCACCACGCAGAATTTCCATCAATTCACCTTCTCGTGGGGTCAGGAGGGTTTATCCCTTCCACGCAGCTTTGCTGTGAAAAGGAAATTTACTGGTAGCATTTTCTTCTACGAAGACCACAAAGCTTTTCTCATCCTTCGAGATCAGCTTGAACGTTGTACATGGAGCCCGTGTGATCCAGCAAAACCATGTGGCCGTAAAGTGGCTGCCGTCACCACGGGCAACGGCACAGCGTCCCCAGCCCCTGAGAGAGCCAGAGTGGAGATAGAACATGATGACTCGGCAGGTAGAACAGCCACGGCCGCGTTCCACAGCAGTCATCCGCTTGAGTCATCTCAGAGGTTTCTAGATTGTCCCTTCTGGTAGCGGTAAGTCCTCCACAGAGCTGGCCCCGTGGAGGATTCTGCCCAGCGCTGCCTTCACCCACGCACGTGCTGGCCGGACCCTCCTCCTTGGGACCCTGAAGGCTGCAGTGACAGGAGGCGTGGCACAGGGAGCTCGAGCGGCTGAGCCCCCGGGCCGTGGCAGGGGTGCCGGGAGAACAGGCTGTCTTGTGGTGACCGTCCCTGGACTGTGCCTCCCTGATGGCCGGTGAGGCTGAGCGCGTTGGGGGTGCCGGGTCTGCCAGTGTCGGTCTTGCTCCCGCTGCTCTGCGGGGTAACTGCCTGCACACCCACGGGGGAGCCCTCTGTTCAGGTTCCCCAGGCCGTGTGTGGATACAGGTGTGGCAAGGACCCTTTGGGGCTCTGTGTCCTGTGCCCCTTCTCCTGCTCTAAATGACACCCCAAAGTTAACGCAGTCCAGTTCGTCGGTCTTTTTCATGGTCAGTGCTTTCTCAAACTCACTAGTTAATCCTAAACTTTCCCTCTACGGTGTTGTATTTTCTATACATGAAATCACTTCGCGGCAGGTAATGGTGGTTTTGCGCCTTCCTTCTTAGTCCTTTGTCCTTGTTCTGTCTCGTTGTGGAACTACCTGGAATACTTTAGACATGTGAGATTGGGAAACGCTTTTTAACCCCAGTAGGCTTTGAAACAGATCTCGGAACCAAAGCTCACTTTCCAAGCCACGTGTCCTCCAGAACAGCTCGCGCCACTGTCGTGGACAAGCCGGACTCATGGAATCCACGCTCCAAGATGCCTCGTCCTTACCCAGGTTTCAGTCAGAGACCCAGGGACAGAGTGATCGCGCCAGCGCCACAGCCTTGCCAGACGGTGGGTGTGGCGACTCCCACTGCAGGGTTCCTTGCTAGGCAAGGGGATCTCACACAGTGCCGGGGACGTGGAATTAAAAGAGGTCAGTGTGGTTTTCCATGAGCTTGGTGAAGACACTCAGAGCACTCCCCCCACACTCCCTCTGCTCTCCCGGGAGTGAAGGGCGGAGGCAGGGATGGCCCTGGGGAGGCAGGCACTGGCAGGGAGGGCGAGAAGATCTGGGCTTCCAGGGATGTGGATTAATCCAGTTT